>NC_090437.1:1346476060-1346796911 GCF_031143425.1 Pleurodeles waltl | reverse complement strand
TAGAGAGAGGTTTGAGTGTAGGGAAGAATCCTTCCTTAGAACTGTTAATTAATATGCCTTAGAGTACAGGATAAGGCCATAAGTGCCCAATCTGTAGAAAAAGTAGCTAATGGTTCTCAATCTGATCCAGGGACCCCCCCAGGAAAAGGTTCAGGAAAGAAACTTCTCAGCCTGCCCATTACTAGACAGTCTAGCATAGTTGGTACAGAGGTTGAATCC
The DNA here is from genome assembly GCF_031143425.1 of Pleurodeles waltl. Taxonomy (NCBI): domain Eukaryota; kingdom Metazoa; phylum Chordata; class Amphibia; order Caudata; family Salamandridae; genus Pleurodeles; species Pleurodeles waltl. The sequence continues at coordinate 1,346,796,692 of NC_090437.1, read as the reverse complement.
ACATCATACTGATGATGTGCTCTCACATTATGCTGGTAGCCAAGCTGTTAGGGTGCCCTCTGTAAGGGACAGGTCTCCTTCTGTTCATTCCCATCATACCTCTGTATCTAGAAATGTCCCTCCCACCCACCCTGATGACAGATTGTTAGAAAGGAGCTCAATAGATTGAGAGTGGAACAAACCAGACTGAAGCTCAGAAGCAACAGCTGGATTTGGATAGACAGTCTTTAGAAATAGAGAGGGAAAGACAGAAGATGGGTTTAGATACCCATGGTGGCAGCAGCAGTATTCCCCATAGTCATCCTGCTAAAATAGCAATGATTCAGGAATCTGCATAAGATAGTTCCCCTTACAAGGAGGGGGCATGACATAACAAGTGGTTTGCTGCACTTGAGAGGGCCTGTGCTGTACAGGATGTCCCTCAAAAGCAGTGGGCTGCTATCTTATGGCTATCATTTACTGGAAAAGGTAGGGATAGGCTCCTTTACTGTAAAAGAAAATGATGCTAACAATTTCCAAGTTCTTAAGAATGCACTCCTGGATGGTTATGGCTTAACCACTGAACAGTACAGGATAAAGTTCAGAGATACCCAAAAAGGAGTCTTCACAAGACTGGGTTGATTTCATTGACCAGGCAGTGAAGGCCTTGGAGGGGTGTGTTACATGGCAGTAAAGTTACTGATTATGACAGCCTGTATAACTTGATCCTGAGAGAGCATATTCTTAATAATTGTGTGTCTGATTAGTTGCACCCAGTACTTGGTGGACTCTGATCGTGACCTCTCCCCAAGAATTGGAAAGAAGGCAGACAAATGGGTCAGAAACAAGAGTGAACAGAAAAGTTCATACAGGGGGTGACAAAGGATGGCAACCAAAAAGAAGGATGGTAAGTCTTCTGACAAGGGTGGGACAAATCTAAAAATGAGTCTTCATCAGGCCACAAAAAACACTCTGGTGGGGGTGGTGGGCCCAAATCCTCCTTTAATCAGAACAAGGAAAAGAAACCATGGTGCTATTTATGTAAGATAAAAGGCATTGGACAACAGATCACCAGTTGTCCAAAGAAAGGCACCACAGCTCCTACCAACTACAACCCCTACTGCTACACCTAGTGTCCCTACTACTAGCAGTGGTGGTGGAGCAAACCTACTAATTAGCCAATCCAAGGGAGTAGCTCTGGGCTCACTTTTGGTAATTTAGTTGGGGTTGGTCTGATTAGGGAGACCACAGAGGCTACTTTAGTCTCTGAAGGGGCTATTGACTTAGCCACTTTGGTTGCTTGCCCCCATAACTTGGAGAAGTACAAGCAACTACCCTAATAAATGGTGTTGAGGTCCAGGCCTACAGGGACACAGGTGCCAGTGTCACAATGGTGATTGAGAAACTGGTGCACCCCTGAACAACCACATACTTGGACACACAGTACCAAGTAAACCGATGCTCACAACATAACACAAAGCCACCCCATGGCTGTTGTAAATCTCAATCGGGGGGGGTATCTGGTCCAAAGAAAGTTGTGGTAGCTTCAGATTTACCTGTAGACTGTCTATTAGGAACGATTTGGAGACATCAGCTTGGTCAGACTGTGGAGTTGGAGGCCCATGCAGCAATGCTGGGCATCCCAGGGCATATTTTTGCTTTGACAAGGGCTCAGGCCAAAAAGCAAAAAGGACAGGGAAGCTTGGATCCTGACCAATGGACCAAGTGCTCCCTAAAAGCTAGGGCTAGTAGAAGCAAAACCACTTCCTACTATCCCTCCCTCTACAGTGGATTCTACTTCTGAAGGGAAGAAGAATTCCCTCCCTGTGCAGAACCTACACCAGAGGAGCTGGAAGCAGACACTGCTGAGCTTTTGGGTGAAGGGGGGCCTGCCAGAGAGGAGCTGAGTGTGGCACAGCAAACCTGTCCCACATTAGAGAGGTCTCAGACAGCAAGCTGTCAAACAGGCCTAATGGGGATGTCAGTGACTCACACAGAGTTTACTGGGAGGACAACCTCTTGTACACTGAGCATAGGGATCCTAAACGTGGAGCTGCCAGGATGATTAGTGATTCCTCAGGAGTACAGGAAGTTCCTCCTAACACTGGCACATGACATTCCCTTAGCTGGGCACCTGGGTCAAATGAAAACTTGGGACAGATTGGTACCATTGTTTCATTGGCCTAGGATGTCTGAGGACACAAAAGAATTTTGTAAGTCCTGTGAAACCTGTCAAGCCAGTGGCAAGACAGGTGGCACTCCAAAGGCACCCCTTATCCCACTGCCTGTGGTTGGGGTTCCCTTTGAAAGGGTAGGGGTTGACATAGTTGGCCCCTTGACCCTCCTACTGCTTCAGGCAATAGGTTTATCTTGGTGGTAGTGGACCATGCCACAAGATATCCTGAAGCTATTCCTTTAAGGACCACTACAGCTCCTGCAGTGGCAAAGGGCCCTCCTGGGAATATTTTCCAGGGGTGGGCTTCCCAAAGGAAGTAGTATCAGACAGGGGAAGCAATTTCATGTCTGCATACTTAAAGGCCATGTGGAAGGAGTGTGGTGTAACTTACAAGTTCACAACACCCTATCATCCACAAACAAATGGACTGGTGGAGAGATTTAATAAAACTCTCAAAGGCATGATTATGGGACTCCCTGAAAAACTCCGCAGGAGATGGGATATCCTTCTACCATGCCTCCTTTTTGCCTACAGGAGGTACCCCAGAAAGGAGTGGGCTTCAGCCCCTTTGAACTTCTTTTTGGACACCCTGTTAGGGTCCACTCACACTTGTAAAGGAGGGTTGGGAACAACCTTTAAAAGCTCCTAAGCAGGATATTGTGGATTATGTACTTGGCCTCAGATCAAGGATGGCTGAGTACATGAAAAAGGCCAGTAAAAACCTTCAGGCCAGCCAAGGAGCTACAGAAGCAATGGCATGATCAGAAGGCTGTTTTGGTTCAGTACCAACCAGGGCAGAAAGTGTGGGTCTTGGAGCCTGTGGCCCCAAGAGCACTCCAAGATAAATGGAGTGGACCCCACACAATTGTTGAAAAGAAGGGTGAAGTCACCTACTTGGTTGACTTAGGCACTGCCAGGAGTCCCTTAGGGTGCTCCATGTCAACCGCCTGAAACCCTACTATGACAGGGCTGATCTCTCACCCTGCTCATGGCAACAGATGAGGGGACAGGAAGAAGACAGTGATCCTCTACCTGATCTCTTCTCTTCCACAGAACAAGATGCTCTTGTGGAAGGTGTAGTTTTGGCTGATTGTCTTACTGCTGAGCAGAAAGATTAATTGCATAAATCTCCTAGGACAATTTTCAGAACTCTTCTCCATTGTGCCAGGCACCACTTCTTGGTGTGAGCACACTATAGATACTGGAGACAGTTTACCTGTCAAAAGTAAGATCTATAGGCAGCCTGACCATGTCAGGGACTGCATAAAGCAAGAAGTTCAGAAGATGTTGGAACTAGGAGTGGTTGAGCACTCTGACAGTCCATGGGGCTTTCTCCTGTGGTTACTGGTACCAAAACCCAATCTAAAGATGGAAAGAAGGAAATGAGGTTTTGTGTAGACTATAGAGGTCTAACTTGGTAACCAAAACTGATGCTCACCCTATACCCAGGGCAGATGAGCTAATAGATACACTGGCATCTGCCAAGTATCTAAGCACTTTTGATTTGACTGCAGGGTATTGGCAGATCAAAATGTCAGAAGATGCTAAACCTAAGACTGCATTTTCTACCATTGGAGGACACTTACCAGTTTACTGTAATGCCTTTTGGTTTGAAAAATGCACCTGCCACTTTTCAGAGGTTGGTGAACACAGTCCTGCAAGGGCTGGAAGCTTTCAGTGCAGCATATTTGGATGATATAGCTGTCTTTAGCTCCAGCTGGGATGATCACCTGGTCCACCTATGGAAAGTTTTGGAGGCCCTGCAAAAGGCAGGCCTCACTATCAAGGCTTCAAAGTGCCAGATAGGGCAGGGTAAGGTGGTTTATCTGGGACACCTTGTTGGTGGGGAACAGATTGCACCACTTCAGGGGAAAATCCAAACTATTATTGATTGGGTTCCCCCTACCACTCAGACTCAGGTGAGAGCCTTCCTAGGCCTCACTGGGTATTACAGGAGGTTCATTAAGAACTATGGCTCCATTGCAGCCCCTCTTAATGACCTCACATCCAAGAAAATGCCTAAAAAGGTATTATGGACAGCAAACTGTCAGAAAGCTTTTGAGGAGCTGAAGCAGGCCATGTGCTCTGCACCTGTCCTGAAAAGCCCTTGTTACTCTAAAAAATTCTATGTCCAAACTGATGCATCTGAATTAGTAGGGCAGTCCTATCACAACTTAATTCTGAGGGCCAGGATCAACCTGTTGCTTTTATTAGTAGAAGGTTGACCCCTAGAGAAAAGCGTTGGTCTGCCATTGAGAGGGAGGCCTTTGCTGTGGTCTGGGCTCTGAAGAAGTTGAGGCCATACCTGTTTGGCACTCCACTTCATTGTTCAGACAGACCACAAACTCTACTTTGGCTAAAACAAATGAAAGGTGAAAATCCTAAATTGTTGAGGTGGTCCATATCCCTACAGGGAATGGGACTATACAGTGGAACATAGACCTGGGAGTAGCCACTCCAATGCAGATGGACTCTCCAGATATTTCCACTTAGACAATGAAGACTCATCAGGTAATGGCTAGTCTTATTGTCCTTCGTTTGGGGGGGGTTTGTGTAGGAAAGTACCATCTTGCCTGGCATGTTACCCCCATTTTTCACTGTATATATGTTGTTTTAGTTTGTATGTGTCACTGGGACCCTGGTAACCCAGGGCCCCAGTGCTCATAAGTGTGCCTGAATGTGTTACCTGTGTAGTGACTAACTGTCTCACTGAGGCTCTGCTAATCAGAACCTCAGTGGTTTATGCTCTCGTCATTTCTTTCCAAATTGTCACTGACAGGCTAGTGACCATTTTTTACCAATTTACATTGGCTTACTGAACACCCTTATAATTCCCTACTATATGGTACTGAGGTACCCAGGGTATTGGGGTTCCAGGAGATCCCTATGGGCTGCAGCATTTCTTTTGCCACCCATAGGGAGCTCTGACAATTCTTACACAGGCCTGCCACTGCAGCCTGAGTGAAATAACGTCCACGTTATTTCACAGCCATTTTACACTGCACTTAAGTAACTTATAAGTCACCTATATGTCTAACCTTTACCTGGTAAAGGTTAGGTGCAAAGTTACTTAGTGTGAGGGCACCCTGGCACTAGCCAAGGTGCCCCCACATTGTTCAGAGCCAATTCACTGAACTTTGTGAGTGCGGGGACACCATTACACGCGTGCACTACATATAGGTCACTACCTATATGTAGCTTCACCATGGTAACTCCGAATATGGCCATGTAACATGTCTATGATCATGGAATTGCCCCCTCTATGCCATCCTGGCATTATTGGTACAATTCCATGATCCCAGTGGTCTGTAGCACAGACCCTGGTACTGCCAGACTGCCCTTCCTGGGGTTTCTCTGCAGCTGCTGCTGCTGCCAACCCCTCAGACAGGCAGCTGCCCTCCTGGGGTCCAGCCAGGGCCTGGCCCAGGATGGCAGAACAAAGAACTTCCTCTGAGAGAGGGTGTGACACCCTCTCCCTTTGGAAAATGGTGTGAAGGCAGGGGAGGAGTAGCCTCCCCCAGCCTCTGGAAATGCTTTGTTGGGCACAGATGTGCCCAATTCTGCATAAGCCAGTCTACACCGGTTCAGGGACCCCTTAGCCCCTGCTCTGGCGCGAAACTGGACAAAGGAAAGGGGAGTGACCACTCCCCTGACCTGCACCTCCCCTGGGAGGTGTCCAGAGCTCCTCCAGTGTGCTCCAGACCTCTGCCATCTTGGGAAACAGAGGTGCTGCTGGCACACTGGACTGCTCTGAGTGGCCAGTGCCACCAGGTGACGTCAGAGACTCCTGCTGATAGGCTCCTTCAGGTGTTAGTAGCCTTTCCTCTCTCCTAGGTAGCCAAACCCTCTTTTCTGGCTATTTAGGGTCTCTGTCTCTGGGGAAACTTTAGATAACGAATGCATGAGCTCAGCCGAGTTCCTCTGCATCTCCCTCTTCACCTTCTGATAAGGAATCGACCGCTTGACCGCGCTGGAAGCCTGCAAACCTGCAACATAGTAGCAAAGACGACTACTGCAACTCTGTAACGCTGATCCTGCCGCCTTCTCGACTGTTTTCCTGCTTGTGCATGCTGTGGGGGTAGTCTGCCTCCTCTCTGCACCAGAAGCTCCGAAGAAATCTCCCGTGGGTCGACGGAATCTTCCCCCTGCAACCGCAGGCACCAAAAAGCTGCATTACCGGTCCCTTGGGTCTCCTCTCAGCACGACGAGCGAGGTCCCTCGAATCCAGCGACACCGTCCAAGTGACCCCCACAGTCCAGTGACTCTTCAGCCCAAGTTTGGTGGAGGTAAGTCCTTGCCTCACCTCGCTGGGCTGCATTGCTGGGAACCGCGACTTTGCAAGCTACTCCGGCCCCTGTGCACTTCCGGCGGAAATCCTTCGTGCACAGCCAAGCCTGGGTCCACGGCACTCTAACCTGCATTGCACGACTTTCTAAGTTGGTCTCCGGCGACGTGGGACTCCTTTGTGCAACTTCGGCGAGCACCGTTTCACGCATCCTCGTAGTGCCTGTTTCTGGCACTTCTCCGGGTGCTACCTGCTTCAGTGAGGGCTCTTTGTCTTGCTCGACGTCCCCTCTCTCTGCAGGTCCAATTTGCGACCTCCTGGTCCCTCCTGGGCCCCAGCAGCGTCCAAAAACGCCAAACGCACGATTTGCGTGTAGCAAGGCTTGTTGGCGTCCATCCGGCGGGAAAACACTTCTGCACGACTCTCCAAGGCGTGGGGGATCCATCCTCCAAAGGGGAAGTCTCTAGCCCTTGTCGTTCCTGCAGTATTCACAGTTCTTCAGCCTAGTAAGAGCTTCTTTGCACCAACCGCTGGCATTTCTTGGGCATCTGCCCATCTCCGAGCTGCTTGTGACTTTTGGACTTGGTCCCCTTGTTCCACAGGTACCTTCAGTCAGGAATCCATCGTTGTTGCATTGCAGATTTGTGTTTTCCTTGCATTTTCCCTCTAACACGACTATTTTGTCCTTAGGGGAACTTTGGTGCACTTTGCACTCACTTTTCAGGGTCTTGGGGAGGGTTATTTTTCTAACTCTCACTATTTTCTAATAGTCCCAGCGACCCTCTACAAGGTCACATAGGTTTGGGGTCCATTCGTGGTTCGCATTCCACTTTTGGAGTATATGGTTTGTGTTGCCCCTATCCCTATGTTTCCCCATTGCATCCTATTGTAACTATACATTGTTTGCACTGTTTTCTAAGACTATACTGCATATTTTTGCTATTGTGTATATATATCTTGTGTATGTTTCCTATCCTCTCACTGAGGGTACACTCTAAGATACTTTGGCATATTGTCATAAAAATAAAGTACCTTTATTTTTAGTATAACTGTGTATTGTGTTTTCTTATGATATTGTGCATATGACACTAAGTGGTACTGTAGTAGCTTCACACGTCTCCTAGTTCAGCCTAGGCTGCTCTGCTAAGCTACCATTATCTATCAGCCTAAGCTGCTAGACACCCTATACACTAATAAGGGATAACTGGGCCTGGTGCAAGGTGCAAGTACCCCTTGGTACTCACTACAAGCCAGTCCAGCCTCCTACATTGGTTGTGCAGTGGTGGGATAAGTGCTTTGAGACTACTTACCACTCTTGTCATTGTACTTTTCATAAGAGAAAAATATACAAAACAAGGTCAGTGTATATACACATAGCCAAAAAGTTCTGCATTTCCTCTTTTCACTCTTTTCTAAGTGCTGAAAAGTACTTCTAAACTTTCAAAAAGTTCTTAAAAGTTTAAAAAGTTTTTTCTGTCTTTCCAAAAAGTTCTGAAAACTTTTTTCTCTTTGTCTATCACTTTAACTCTCTCTAAAAATGTCTGGCACAGGCCAAAAAGTTGAACTGTCCAAACTTGCATATGATCACCTTAGCTGGAAAGGAGCAAGGAGTCTCTGCATAGAGAGAGGTTTGAGTGTAGGGAAGAATCCTTCCTTAGAACTGTTAATTAATATGCTTAGAGTACAGGATAAGGCCATAAGTGCCCAATCTGTAGAAAAAGTAGCTAATGGTTCTCAATCTGATCCAGGGACCCCCCCAGGAAAAGGTTCAGGAAAGAAACTTCTCAGCCTGCCCATTACTAGACAGTCTAGCATAGTTGGTACAGAGGTTGAATCACATCATACTGATGATGTGCTCTCACATTATGCTGGTAGCCAAGCTGTTAGGGTGCCCTCTGTAAGGGACAGGTCTCCTTCTGTTCATTCCCATCATACCTCTGTATCTAGAAATGTCCCTCCCACCCACCCTGATGACAGATTGTTAGAAAGGGAGCTCAATAGATTGAGAGTGGAACAAACCAGACTGAAGCTCAAGAAGCAACAGCTGGATTTGGATAGACAGTCTTTAGAAATAGAGAGGGAAAGACAGAAGATGGGTTTAGATACCCATGGTGGCAGCAGCAGTATTCCCCATAGTCATCCTGCAAAAGAGCATGATTCCAGGAATCTGCATAAGATAGTTCCCCCTTACAAGGAGGGGGATGACATTAACAAGTGGTTTGCTGCACTTGAGAGGGCCTGTGCTGTACAGGATGTCCCTCAAAAGCAGTGGGCTGCTATCTTATGGCTATCATTTACTGGAAAAGGTAGGGATAGGCTCCTTACTGTAAAAGAAAATGATGCTAACAATTTCCAAGTTCTTAAGAATGCACTCCTGGATGGTTATGGCTTAACCACTGAACAGTACAGGATAAAGTTCAGAGATACCAAAAAGGAGTCTTCACAAGACTGGGTTGATTTCATTGACCAGGCAGTGAAGGCCTTGGAGGGGTGGTTACATGGCAGTAAAGTTACTGATTATGACAGCCTGTATAACTTGATCCTGAGAGAGCATATTCTTAATAATTGTGTGTCTGATTTGTTGCACCAGTACTTGGTGGACTCTGATCTGACCTCTCCCCAAGAATTGGGAAAGAAGGCAGACAAATGGGTCAGAACAAGAGTGAACAGAAAAGTTCATACAGGGGGTGACAAAGATGGCAACAAAAAGAAGGATGGTAAGTCTTCTGACAAGGGTGGGGACAAATCTAAAAATGAGTCTTCATCAGGCCCACAAAAACACTCTGGTGGGGGTGGTGGGCCCAAATCCTCCTTTAATCAGAACAAGGAAAAGAAACCATGGTGCTATTTATGTAAGATAAAAGGCCATTGGACAACAGATCCCAGTTGTCCAAAGAAAGGCACCACAGCTCCTACCACTACAACCCCTACTGCTACACCTAGTGTCCCTACTAATAGCAGTGGTGGTGGGAGCAAACCTACTAATAGCCAATCCAAGGGAGTAGCTGGGCTCACTTTTGGTAATTTAGTTGGGGTTGGTCTGATTAGGGAGACCACAGAGGCTACTTTAGTCTCTGAAGGGGCTATTGACTTAGCCACTTTGGTTGCTTGCCCCCATAACTTGGAGAAGTACAAGCAACTAACCCTAATAAATGGTGTTGAGGTCCAGGCCTACAGGGACACAGGTGCCAGTGTCACAATGGTGATTGAGAAACTGGTGCACCCTGAACAACACATACTTGGACACCAGTACCAAGTAACCGATGCTCACAACATAACACAAAGCCACCCCATGGCTGTTGTAAATCTCAACTGGGGGGGGGTATCTGGTCCAAAGAAAGTTGTGGTAGCTTCAGATTTACCTGTAGACTGTCTATTAGGGAACGATTTGGAGACATCAGCTTGGTCAGATGTGGAGTTGGAGGCCCATGCAGCAATGCTGGGCATCCCAGGGCATATTTTTGCTTTGACAAGGGCTCAGGCCAAAAAGCAAAAAGGACAGGGAAGCTTGGATCCTGGAACAATGGACCAAGTGCTCCCTAAAGCTAGGGCTAGTAGAAGCAAACCACTTCCTACTATCCCTCCCTCTACAGTGGATTCTACTTCTGAGGAAGAAGAATTCCCTCCCTGTGCAGAACCTACACCAGAGGAGCTGGAAGCAGACACTGCTGAGCTTTTGGGTGAAGGGGGGCCTGCCAGAGAGGAGCTGAGTGTGGCACAGCAAACCTGTCCCACATTAGAGGGTCTCAGACAGCAAGCTGTCAAACAGGCTAATGGGGATGTCAGTGACTCACACAGAGTTTACTGGGAGGACAACCTCTTGTACACTGAGCATAGGGATCCTAAACCTGGAGCTGCCAGGAGATTAGTGATTCCTCAGGAGTACAGGAAGTTCCTCCTAACACTGGCACATGACATTCCCTTAGCTGGGCACCTGGGTCAAATGAAAACTTGGGACAGATTGGTACCATTGTTTCATTGGCCTAGGATGTCTGAGGACACAAAAGAATTTTGTAAGTCCTGTGAAACCTGTCAAGCCAGTGGCAAGACAGGTGGCACTCCAAAGGCACCCCTTATCCCACTGCCTGTGGTTGGGGTTCCCTTTGAAAGGGTAGGGGTTGACATAGTTGGCCCCCTTGACCCTCCTACTGCTTCAGGCAATAGGTTTATCTTGGTGGTAGTGGACCATGCCACAAGATATCCTGAAGCTATTCCTTTAAGGACCACTACAGCTCCTGCAGTGGCAAAGGCCCTCCTGGGAATATTTTCCAGGGTGGGCTTCCCAAAGGAAGTAGTATCAGACAGGGGAAGCAATTTCATGTCTGCATACTTAAAGGCCATGTGGAAGGAGTGTGGTGTAACTTACAAGTTCACAACACCCTATCATCCACAAACAAATGGACTGGTGGAGAGATTTAATAAAACTCTCAAAGGCATGATTATGGGACTCCCTGAAAAACTCCGCAGGAGATGGGATATCCTTCTACCATGCCTCCTTTTTGCCTACAGGGAGGTACCCCAGAAAGGAGTGGGCTTCAGCCCCTTTGAACTTCTTTTTGGACACCCTGTTAGGGGTCCACTCACACTTGTAAAGGAGGGTTGGGAACAACCTTTAAAAGCTCCTAAGCAGGATATTGTGGATTATGTACTTGGCCTCAGATCAAGGATGGCTGAGTACATGAAAAAGGCCAGTAAAAACCTTCAGGCCAGCCAAGAGCTACAGAAGCAATGGCATGATCAGAAGGCTGTTTTGGTTCAGTACCAACCAGGGCAGAAAGTGTGGGTCTTGGAGCCTGTGGCCCCAAGAGCACTCCAAGATAAATGGAGTGGACCCCACACAATTGTTGAAAAGAAGGGTGAAGTCACCTACTTGGTTGACTTAGGCACTGCCAGGAGTCCCCTTAGGGTGCTCCATGTCAACCGCCTGAAACCCTACTATGACAGGGCTGATCTCACCCTGCTCATGGCAACAGATGAGGGACAGGAAGAAGACAGTGATCCTCTACCTGATCTCTTCTCTTCCACAGAACAAGATGCTCTTGTGGAAGGTGTAGTTTTGGCTGATTGTCTTACTGCTGAGCAGAAAGATAATTGCATAAATCTCCTAGGACAATTTTCAGAACTCTTCTCCATTGTGCCAGGCACCACTTCTTGGTGTGAGCACACTATAGATACTGGAGACAGTTTACCTGTCAAAAGTAAGATCTATAGGCAGCCTGACCATGTCAGGGACTGCATAAAGCAAGAAGTTCAGAAGATGTTGGAACTAGGAGTGGTTGAGCACTCTGACAGTCCATGGGCTTCTCCTGTGGTACTGGTACCAAAACCCAATTCTAAAGATGGAAAGAAGGAAATGAGGTTTTGTGTAGACTATAGAGGTCTCAACTTGGTAACCAAAACTGATGCTCACCCTATACCCAGGGCAGATGAGCTAATATATACACTGGCATCTGCCAAGTATCTAAGCACTTTTGATTTGACTGCAGGGTATTGGCAGATCAAAATGTCAGAAGATGCTAAACCTAAGACTGCATTTTCTACCATTGGAGGACATTACCAGTTTACTGTAATGCCTTTTGGTTTGAAAAATGCACCTGCCACTTTTCAGAGGTTGGTGAACACAGTCCTGCAAGGGCTGGAAGCTTTCAGTGCAGCATATTTGGATGATATAGCTGTCTTTAGCTCCAGCTGGGATGATCACCTGGTCCACCTATGGAAAGTTTTGGAGGCCCTGCAAAAGGCAGGCCTCACTATCAAGGCTTCAAAGTGCCAGATAGGGCAGGGTAAGGTGGTTTATCTGGGACACCTTGTTGGTGGGGAACAGATTGCACCACTTCAGGGGAAAATCCAAACTATTATTGATTGGGTTCCCCCTACCACTCAGACTCAGGTGAGAGCCTTCCTAGGCCTCACTGGGTATTACAGGAGGTTCATTAAGAACTATGGCTCCATTGCAGCCCCTCTTAATGACCTCACATCCAAGAAAATGCCTAAAAAGGTATTATGGACAGCAAACTGTCAGAAAGCTTTTGAGGAGCTGAAGCAGGCCATGTGCTCTGCACCTGTCCTGAAAAGCCCTTGTTACTCTAAAAAATTCTATGTCCAAACTGATGCATCTGAATTAGTAGGGGCAGTCCTATCACAACTTAATTCTGAGGGCCAGGATCAACCTGTTGCTTTTATTAGTAGAAGGTTGACCCCTAGAGAAAAGCGTTGGTCTGCCATTGAGAGGGAGGCCTTTGCTGTGGTCTGGGCTCTGAAGAAGTTGAGGCCATACCTGTTTGGCACTCACTTCATTGTTCAGACAGACCACAAACCTCTACTTTGGCTAAAACAAATGAAAGGTGAAAATCCTAAATTGTTGAGGTGGTCCATATCCCTACAGGGAATGGACTATACAGTGGAACATAGACCTGGGAGTAGCCACTCCAATGCAGATGGACTCTCCAGATATTTCCACTTAGACAATGAAGACTCATCAGGTAATGGCTAGTCTTATTGTCCTTCGTTTGGGGGGGGGTTGTGTAGGAAAGTACCATCTTGCCTGGCATGTTACCCCCATTTTTCACTGTATATATGTTGTTTTAGTTGTATGTGTCACTGGGACCCTGGTAACCCAGGGCCCCAGTGCTCATAAGTGTGCCTGAATGTGTTACCTGTGTAGTGACTAACTGTCTCACTGAGGCTCTGCTAATCAGAACCTCAGTGGTTATGCTCTCTCATTTCTTTCCAAATTGTCACTGACAGGCTAGTGACCATTTTTACCAATTTACATTGGCTTACTGGAACACCCTTATAATTCCCTAGTATATGGTACTGAGGTACCCAGGGTATTGGGGTTCCAGGAGATCCCTATGGGCTGCAGCATTTCTTTTGCCACCCATAGGGAGCTCTGACAATTCTTACACAGGCCTGCCACTGCAGCCTGAGTGAAATAACGTCCACGTTATTTCACAGCCATTTTACACTGCACTTAAGTAACTTATAAGTCACCTATATGTCTAACCTTTACCTGGTAAAGGTTAGGTGCAAAGTTACTTAGTGTGAGGGCACCCTGGCACTAGCCAAGGTGCCCCCACATTGTTCAGAGCCAATTCACTGAACTTTGTGAGTGCGGGGACACCATTACACGCGTGCACTACATATAGGTCACTACCTATATGTAGCTTCACCATGGTAACTCCGAATATGGCCATGTAACATGTCTATGATCATGGAATTGCCCCCTCTATGCCATCCTGGCATTATTGGTACAATTCCATGATCCCAGTGGTCTGTAGCACAGACCCTGGTACTGCCAGACTGCCCTTCCTGGGGTTTCTCTGCAGCTGCTGCTGCTGCCAACCCCTCAGACAGGCAGCTGCCCTCCTGGGGTCCAGCCAGGCCTGGCCCAGGATGGCAGAACAAAGAACTTCCTCTGAGAGAGGGTGTGACACCCTCTCCCTTTGGAAAATGGTGTGAAGGCAGGGGAGGAGTAGCCTCCCCCAGCCTCTGGAAATGCTTTGTTGGGCACAGATGTGCCCAATTCTGCATAAGCCAGTCTACACCGGTTCAGGGACCCCTTAGCCCCTGCTCTGGCGCGAAACTGGACAAAGGAAAGGGGAGTGACCACTCCCCTGACCTGCACCTCCCCTGGGAGGTGTCCAGAGCTCCTCCAGTGTGCTCCAGACCTCTGCCATCTTGGAAACAGAGGTGCTGCTGGCACACTGGACTGCTCTGAGTGGCCAGTGCCACCAGGTGACGTCAGAGACTCCTGCTGATAGGCTCCTTCAGGTGTTAGTAGCCTTTCCTCTCTCCTAGGTAGCCAAACCCTCTTTTCTGGCTATTTAGGGTCTCTGTCTCTGGGGAAACTTTAGATAACGAATGCATGAGCTCAGCCGAGTTCCTCTGCATCTCCCTCTTCACCTTCTGATAAGGAATCGACCGCTGACCGCGCTGGAAGCCTGCAAACCTGCAACATAGTAGCAAAGACGACTACTGCAACTCTGTAACGCTGATCCTGCCGCCTTCTCGACTGTTTTCCTGCTTGTGCATGCTGTGGGGGTAGTCTGCCTCCTCTCTGCACCAGAAGCTCCGAAGAAATCTCCCGTGGGTCGACGGAATCTTCCCCCTGCAACCGCAGGCACCAAAAAGCTGCATTACCGGTCCCTTGGGTCTCCTCTCAGCACGACGAGCGAGGTCCCTCGAATCCAGCGACACCGTCCAAGTGACCCCCACAGTCCAGTGACTCTTCAGCCCAAGTTTGGTGGAGGTAAGTCCTTGCCTCACCTCGCTGGGCTGCATTGCTGGGAACCGCGACTTTGCAAGCTACTCCGGCCCCTGTGCACTTCCGGCGGAAATCCTTCGTGCACAGCCAAGCCTGGGTCCACGGCACTCTAACCTGCATTGCACGACTTTCTAAGTTGGTCTCCGGCGACGTGGGACTCCTTTGTGCAACTTCGGCGAGCACCGTTTCACGCATCCTCGTAGTGCCTGTTTCTGGCACTTCTCCGGGTGCTACCTGCTTCAGTGAGGGCTCTTTGTCTTGCTCGACGTCCCCTCTCTCTGCAGGTCCAATTTGCGACCTCCTGGTCCCTCCTGGGCCCCAGCAGCGTCCAAAAACGCCAAACGCACGATTTGCGTGTAGCAAGGCTTGTTGGCGTCCATCCGGCGGGAAAACACTTCTGCACGACTCTCCAAGGCGTGGGGGATCCATCCTCCAAAGGGGAAGTCTCTAGCCCTTGTCGTTCCTGCAGTATTCACAGTTCTTCAGCCTAGTAAGAGCTTCTTTGCACCAACCGCTGGCATTTCTTGGGCATCTGCCCATCTCCGAGCTGCTTGTGACTTTTGGACTTGGTCCCCTTGTTCCACAGGTACCTTCAGTCAGGAATCCATCGTTGTTGCATTGCAGATTTGTGTTTTCCTTGCATTTTCCCTCTAACACGACTATTTTGTCCTTAGGGGAACTTTGGTGCACTTTGCACTCACTTTTCAGGGTCTTGGGGAGGGTTATTTTTCTAACTCTCACTATTTTCTAATAGTCCCAGCGACCCTCTACAAGGTCACATAGGTTTGGGGTCCATTCGTGGTTCGCATTCCACTTTTGGAGTATATGGTTTGTGTTGCCCCTATCCCTATGTTTCCCCATTGCATCCTATTGTAACTATACATTGTTTGCACTGTTTTCTAAGACTATACTGCATATTTTTGCTATTGTGTATATATATCTTGTGTATATTTCCTATCCTCTCACTGAGGGTACACTCTAAGATACTTTGGCATATTGTCATAAAAATAAAGTACCTTTATTTTTAGTATAACTGTGTATTGTGTTTTCTTATGATATTGTGCATATGACACTAAGTGGTACTGTAGTAGCTTCACACGTCTCCTAGTTCAGCCTAGGCTGCTCTGCTAAGCTACCATTATCTATCAGCCTAAGCTGCTAGACACCCTATACACTAATAAGGGATAACTGGGCCTGGTGCAAGGTGCAAGTACCCCTTGGTACTCACTACAAGCCAGTCCAGCCTCCTACAGCCGGACACTGAGTCGCATAGACCCCCAAGTACAGTACCTTTGGTGAAGAGTGAAAACGAGTCGATGCGCGAAGTCGGGGATCGCGGCGTCTGCGCAAAACGTTGATTCCGTGCACTTCGAGCGGCATCGGTCACGACGTGTTGCAGCAGCTTCCACGGGGTCGCGGAATTCAGCGGGGCTGCAGCGGCGTCGGGCCTACAAAGATTGTCGCGTTCCAGGAACTGGATAGGGCACCCCTTGTCAGGGCAGAAGTCTCTTCAGAGACTCCAGGTGCTGGCAGAGAGAAGTGTTTGCTGTCCCTGAGACTTCAAACAACAGGAGGCAAGCTCTAAATCAAGCCCTTGGAGATTTCTTCACAAGATGGAAGGCACACAAAGTCCAGTCTTTGCCCTCTTACTCTGGCCGAAGCACCAACTGCAGGATAGCTCCACAAAGCACAGTCACAGGCAAGGCAGCACTTCTCCTCAGCTCTTCAGCTCTCCTCAAGGCAGATGTTCCTCTTGTTTCCAGAAGTATTCTAAAGTCTGTGGTTTTGGGTGCCCTTCTTATACCCAATTTCTCCTTTGAAGTAGGCCTACTTCAAAGTAAAGTCTCTTTGGAATGTGAAATCCTGCCTTGCCCAGGCCAGGTCCCAGACACTCACCAGGGGGTTGGAGACTGCATTGTGTGAGGGCGGGCACAGCCCTTTCAGATGTGAATGACCACTCGTCCCCTCCCTCATAGCACAGATGGCACATCAGGATATGCCGGCTACACCCCAGCTCCCTTTGTGTCACTGTCTAGTGTGAGGTGCAACTAGTCCAACTGTCAAACTGACCCAGACAGGGAATCCACAAACAGGCAGAGTCAAAGAAATGGTATGACCAAGAAAATGCCCACTTTCTAAAAGTGGCATTTTCAAACTCACAATCTTAAAATCAACTTTACTAAAATATGTATTTTTAAATTGTGAGCTCAGAGACCCCAAACTCCACATGTCCATCCGCTCCCAAAAATAATCTCACTTTAACCAGATTTAAAGGTAGCCCCCATGTTAACCTATGAGAGGGACAGGACTTGCAACAGTAAAAAACGAATTTAGCAATATTTCACTGTCAGGACATATAAAACACATTACTATATGTCCTGCCTTAACCATACACTGCACCCTGCCCTTGGGGCTACCTATGGCCTACCTTAGGGGTGCCTTACATGTAAGAAAATGGAAGGTTTAGGCCTGGCAAGTGGGTACACTTGCCAAGTTGAATTTACAGTTAAAACTGCACACACAGAAACTGCAATGGCAGGTCTGAGACATGATTACAGAGCTACTTATATGGGTGGCACAACCAGTGCTGCATGCCCACTAGCAGCATTTGATTTACAGCCCCCGCACCTCTAATGCACTTTACTAGGGACTTACTAGTAAACCAAATATGCCAATCATGGATAAGTCAATTACATACACATTTTGTAAAGGAGCACTTGCACTTTAACACTGGTCAGCAGTGGTAAAGTGCCCAGAGTAACAAAAACAGCTAAATCAGAGTCCAGCACACAACAACAACCTGGGGAACAGAGGCAAAAAGTTAAGGGAGACCACACCAAGGATGAAAAGTCTAACAGCACTGTTTTCCGACTGTGTACTTACCTGTTTTTGGATACTAGAATTTATATTGTGTATATTACTTACCTCCTAAGGGAGTATAATCTCTAAGGTATTTGTGGCCTTTATTTTTGTAACACTGAGTATTCTCTTTCATGTGTGTGAGTACTGTGTGACTACAGTGGTATTGCAACAGTTTTGCATGTCTCCTAGTTTAGCCTTGTCTGCTCTGCATACAACTACCTCTAGATAGCCTAAGCTTCTAGACAGTGCCTACATTTCACTAATAAGGGATAACTGGACCTGGTATAAGGTGTAAGTACCTTTGGTACCCACTACAAACCAGGCCAGCCTCCTACATTGGTGGTGCAGCGTTGGGATAAGTACTTGCAATTGCTTTAGCACTTTGTCACTAGTGCTTTCCACAGGAAAATGTACTCTATACCTAGAGCTATTCAAAAGTATACCTAGTTTGTTCACTTGCTTTCTAAAAAGACCAAAAGTTAGGTGAAGTAGGTCTTTCTCTTTCCTTTCACTTTACTCTAAATTTCTATACTATGGCCCTCATTACAACATTGGCGGTAAAAGCCGCCAACACACCGCTGCAGTAGCAGAATTCCGCCACAGTCATTATGACCCACTGCTTGGAATCCGCCAAAATTGAGACACCCACCTAAGTCCGCCACACCAAAGGTCAGTGATAAACTGGCGAAAACAAAACCTCCAACGTCATGCCAACAGGAATACGCCCACACTATCACGACCCACGAATCCACACACACACATTTACAAAACACTACCACATTGGACAATTCAAAATACACACACCTGATACACATACACACACCACTCCCACACACCCAATACAATATAAAACACACACCCACATTAACCACAAACCCCTACGACCCCTACGACAAAAAAATTCCGAAAGAAGGCCAGAGAGACACCACAATCTACAAACAAGCATCCACAGGCACTCAACACCATCACTTACACAACTTCCACGCACCTCACACAACACACCACTAAATATCACTCCACACATCACAACACACACAACCCCACACATCTATGGCGAAGAATAGTAGACAGGGTCAACGCAGTGGGACAACACCCAAGAAATAGGGATGACATCAGGAAGAGGTGGAACAACCTACGGGGGAAGGTGCGTTCAATGGTCTCAAGACACCACCTTGCGGTTCTGAGGACTGGTGGCGGACCCCGACCTCCTCCCCCACAACTAACAACATGGGAGGAGCAAGTCTTGGCTATTCTGCATCCTGAGGGCCTCGCAGGAGTAGCTGGAGGAATGGACTCTGGTAAGTCAAATCTTAACTATTACATCCCCCACCCTACCTGCATGCTATCACATACCCCAACGCTCGCCCTCATCCCCATCACTCCAACTCCTCACAAATGTCCTAATATCACAAACCACACATCCCAATATCAAGCCCTGCACGCAACACCAAAGCATGGACACCCATCACCAAAGCATGGCCACTGCACATACCCATACACCCCCCAAACCATCATCACGCAAGGTCCCACACAGGAATGAAAGCACTGGGGTACAGGGTCACCCACCCATTGCACACCATGGCACACACAGATGCAATAATCATGCTTTTACACCCCTGCAGGACCCCTACCCAACGTCACAGAACAGGAGGGTCCAGATATGTCCACACCACCAACAGAAGTGATGACAGCAGCTCTGTCCAACTAGATCTAGACGACCAGTGTAGGAGGCTGGCCTGGTTTGTAGTGGTACCAAGGGGTACTTACACTCTGCACCAGGTCCAGTTATCCCTTATTAGTGTAGAAGAGGTGTCTAGCAGCTTAGGCTGATAGAAAAGGTAGCTTAGCAGAGCAGCTTAGGCTAAACTAGGAGACGTGTAAAGCTCCAACTATACCACTAGTGTCATATGCACAATATCATAAGAAAAAACAATACACAGATATACTAAAAATAAAGGTACTTTATTTTTATGACAATATGCCAAAAGTATCTCAGTGAGTACCCTCAGTATGAGGATAGCAAATATACACAAGATATATGTACACAAGACCAAAATTATGCAGTAATAGCAATAGAAAACAGTGCAAGCAATGTACAGTCACAATAGATTGCAATGGGAGCACATAGGTATAGGGGCAACACAAACCATATACTCTAGAAGTGGAATGCGAACCACGAATGGACCCCAAACCCATGTGAGCTTGTAAAGGGTCGCTGGGACTGTAAGAAAACAGTGAGGGTTAGAAAAGTAGCCCACCCCAGACCCTGAAAAGTAGGTGTAAAGTGCACCTAAGTTCCCCAGAGAGCACAGAAGTCGTGATAGGGGAATTCTGCAAGGAAGACCAAAACCAGCAATGCAACAACGATGGATTTCCAGACGAGAGCACCTGTGGAACAAGGGGACCAAGTCCAAGAGTCACACTCAAGTCGGGAGTGGGCAGATGCCCAGGAAATGCCAGCTGTGGCTGCAAAGAAGCACCACCACCGGATGGTAGAAGCTGTGAATTCTACAAGAACGAAGAGGACTAGGAACTTACCCTTTGGAGGATGGATGTCCCACGTCGTGAAGAAGATTGCAGAGGTGTTTCCGTGCAGAAAGAACGCAAACAAGCCTTGCTAGCTGCAAGGGTCGTGGTTACGGTTTTTGGATGCTGCTGTGGCCCAGGAGGGACCAGGATGTCGCCAATTGCGTGAGGAGACAGAGGGGGCGTCCAGCAAGACAAAGAGCCCACTCAGAAGCAAGCAGCACCCGCAGAAGTGCCGGAACAGGCACTATGAAGAAGAGTGAACTGGAGCTCACCCGAAGTCACAAAAGAAGGTCCCACGACGCCGGAGGACAACTCAGGAGGTCGTGCACTGCAGGTTAGAGTGTCGGGGACCCAGCCTTGGCTGTGCACAAAGGAAATCCTGGAAGAGTGCACAGGAGCCGGAGCAGCTGCAAATCACGTGGTACCCAGCAATGCAGTCTAGCATGGGGACGCAAGGACTTACTTCCACCAAACTTGGACTGAAGAGTCACTGGACTGTGGGAGTCACTTGGACAGAGTTGCTGAGTTCCAGAGACCACGCTTGTTGTGCTGAGAGGGGACCCAGAGGACCGGTGATGCAGTCTTTTGGTGCCTGCGGTTGCAGGGGGAAGATTCCGTCGACCCACGGGAGATTTCTTCGGAGCTTCTGGTGCAGAGAGGAGGCAGACTACCCCCACAGCATGCACCACCAGGAAAACAGTCGAGAAGGCCACAGGATCAGCGATACAAGGTTGCAGTAGTCGTCTTTGCTACTTTGTTGCGGTTTTGCAGGCATCCAGAGCAGTCAGCAGTCGATTCCTTGGCAGAAGGTGAAGAGAGAGATGCAGAGGAACTCTGATGAGCTCCTGCATTCGTTATCTAAAGAATTACCCAAAGCAGAGACCCTAAATAGCCAGAAAAGGAGGTTTGGCTACCTAGGAAGGAGGATAGGCTAGCAACACAGGTAAGAGCCTATCAGAAGGAGTCTCTGATGTCACCTGCTAGCACTGGCCACTCAGAGCAGTCCAGTGTGCCAGCAGCACCTCTGTTTCCACGATGGCAGAAGTCTGGAGAACACTGGAGGAGCTCTGGGCACCTCCCAGGGGAGGTGCAGGTCAGGGGAGTGGTCACTTCCCTTTCCTTTGTCCAGTTTCGCGCCAGAGCAGGGCTGGGGGATCCCTGAACCGGTGTAGACTGGCTTATGCAGAGATGGGCACCATCTGTGCCCATCAAAGCATTTCCAGAGGCTGGGGGAGGCTACTCCTCCCCAGCCCTGACACCTTTTGCCAAAGGGAGAGGGTGTAACACCCTCTCTCTGAGGAAGTCCTTTGTTCTGCCTTCCTGGGCCAAGCCTGGTTGGACCCCAGGGGGGGCAGAAACCTGTCTGAGGGGTTGGCAGCAGCAGCAGCTGCAGTGAAACCCCGGGAAAGGCAGTTTGGCAGTACCCGGGTCTGTGCTAGAGATTCAGGGGATCATGGAATTGTCTCCCCAATGCCAGAATGGCATTGGGATGACAATTCCATGATCTTAGACATGTTACATGGCCATGTTCGGAGTTACCATTGTGACGCTATACATATGTCGTGACATATGAATAGTGCACACGTGTAATGGTGTCCCCGCACTCACAAAGTCCGGGGAATTTGCCCTGAACAATGTGGGGGCACCTTGGCTAGTGCAAGGGTGCCCACACACTAAGTAACTGAGCACCCAACCTTTACCAGGTAAAGGTTAGACATATAGGTGACTTATAAGTTACTTAAGTGCAGCGGTAAATGGCTGTGAAATAACGTGGATGTTATTTCACTCAGGCTGCAGTGGCAGGCCTGTGTAAGAATTGTCAGAGCTCCCTATGGGTGGCAAAATAAATGCTGCAGCCCATAGGGATCTCCTGGAACCCCAATACCCTGGGTACCTCAGTACCATATACTAGGGAATTATAAGGGTGTCCCAGTATGCCAATGTAAATTGGTGAAATTGGGCACTAGCCTGTTAGTGACAAGTTGGAAAGAAATGAGAGAGCATAACCACTGAGGTTCTGGTTAGCAGAGCCTCAGTGAGACAGTTAGTCATCACACAGGTAACACATACAGGGCACACTTATGAGCACTGGGGCCCTGGCTGGCAGGGTCCCAGTGACACATACAACTAAAACAACATATATACAGTGAAATATGGGGGTAACATGCCAGGCAAGATGATACTTTCCTACACAACCCCCCCGCCCAAACGAAGGACAATAAGACTAGCCATGACCTGAAGAGTCTTCATTGTCTAAGTGGAAATATCTGGAGAGTCCATCTGCATTGGAGTGGGTACTCCCAGGTCTATGTTCCACTGTATAGTCCATTCCCTGTAGAGATATGGACCACCTCAACAATTTAGGGTTTTCACCTTTCATTTGTTTTAGCCAAAGTAGAGGTTTGTGGTCTGTCTGAACAATGAAGTGAGTGCCAAACAGGTATGGCCTCAACTTCTTCAGTGCCCAGACCACAGCAAAGGCCTCCCTCTCTATGGCAGACCAACACTTTTCTCTAGGGGTCAACCTCCTGCTGATAAAAGCAACAGGTTGATCCTGGCCCTCAGAATTAAGTTGTGATAAGACTGCCTCTACCCCTAATTCAGATGCATCAGTTTGGACAATGAATTTTTTGAATTAACAGGGGCTTTTAAGGACAGGTGCAGAGCACATGGCCTGCTTCAGCTCCTCAAAAAGCTTTCTGACAGTTAGCTGTCCACAATACCTTTTTAGGCATTTTCTTTGAAGTGAGGTCATTAAGAGGGGCTGCTATGGAGCCATAGTTCTTTATGAACTTCCTGTAGTACCCAGTGAGGCCTACGAAGGCTCTCACCTGAGTCTGAGTTGTAGGGGGAACCCAATCTATAATAGTTTGGATTTTCCCCTGAAGTGGTGCAATCTGTTCTCCACCTACCAGGTGTCCCAGATAAACCACTTTCCCCTGCCCTATCTGGCACTTTGAAGCCTTGATAGTGAGGCCTGCCTTTTGCAGGGCCTCCAAAACCTTCCATAGGTGGACCAGGTTATCATCCCACCTGGAGCTAAAGACAGCTATATCATCTAGATATGCTGCACTAAAAGACTCCAGCCCTTGCAGGACTGTATTCACCAACCTCTGAAAAGTGGCAGGTGCATTTTTCAACCCAAAAGGCATTACTGTGAATTGGTAGTGCCCTCCAATGGTTGAAAATGCTGTTTTTGCTTTAGCATCCTCTGATAACTTGATCTGCCAATACCCTGCAGTCAAATCAAAGGTGATTAGATACTTGGCAGATGCCAGTGTATCTATTAGCTCATCTGCCCTGGGTATAGGTGAGCATCAGTTTTAGTTACCTGGTTGAGACCTCTGTAGTCAACACAAAATCTCATCTCCCTTTTTCCATCTTTTGAGTGTGGCTTTGGTACAAGCACCACAGGAGAGGCCCATGGGCTTTCAGAAGGTTCAACCACTCCTAGGTCTAGCATTTTCTGAACTTCTTGCTTTATGCAGTCCCTGACATGGTCAGGCTGCCTATAGATTTTACTTTTGACAGGCATGCTGTATCCAGTATCAAATGTGTGTTCACACCAAGATGTGGTGCCTGGCACAGTTGAAAAGCGTTCAGAAAACTGTCCAAGGAGATTTATGCAGTTGTCTTTCTGTTCTGAAGTAAGACAGTCTGCCAAAACAACTCCCTCCACTAAAGCATCATCATCAGTGGAAGAGAAGAGATCAGGGAGAGGGTCACTCTTTTCTTCCTGTCCTTCATCTGTTGCCATGAGCAGGGTGAGATCAGCCCTGTCATAGTAGGGTTTTAGGCGGTTGACACGAATCACCCTAAGGGGACTCCTGGCAGTGCCCAGGTCAACCAAGTAGGCGACCCGCCCTTCTTTTCAACAATTAGATGGGGTCCACTCCATTTGTCTTGGAGTGCTCTTGGGGCCACAGGCTCCAATACCCACACCTTCTGTCCTGGTTGGTACTGAATCAGAACAGCCTTCTGATCATGCCATTGCTTTTGGAGCTCTTGGCTGGCCTGAAGGTTTTTACTGGCCTTTTTCATGTACTCCGCCATTCTGGATCTTAGGCCAAGTACATAGTCCAGTATATCCTGTTTGGGAGCTTTTAAAGGTTGTTCCCAACCCTCCTTCAGAAGTGTTAGTGGACCTCTTAAAGGGTGCCCAAATAGTAGTTCAAAGGGGCTGAAGCCCACTCCTTTCTGGGGTACCTCCCTGTAAGCAAAAAGGAGGCAAGGTAACAGGACATCCCATCTCCTCCTGAGTTTTTCAGGGAGTCCCATTATCATTCCTTTGAGAGTTTTATTAAACCTCTCTACCAGTCCATTAGTCTGTGGATGATAAGGTGTGGTGAATTTGTAGGTTACACCACATTCCTTCCACATAGCCTTCAAGTATGCAGACATAAAGTTGCTACCCCTGTCTGATACAACCTCTTTTGGGAAACCCACCCTGGAAAAGATTTCCAGGAGGGCCTTTGCCACTGCAGGTGCTGTAGTGGTCCTTAGAGGAATTGCTTCAGGATATCTTGTG
Organism: Pleurodeles waltl; assembly: GCF_031143425.1. Classification (NCBI taxonomy): domain Eukaryota; kingdom Metazoa; phylum Chordata; class Amphibia; order Caudata; family Salamandridae; genus Pleurodeles; species Pleurodeles waltl. The sequence continues at coordinate 1,346,772,067 of NC_090437.1, read as the reverse complement.
GCATGGTCCACAACCACCAAGATAAACCTATTGCCTGAAGCAGTAGGAGGGTCAAGGGGGCCAACTATGTCAACCCCTACCCTTTCAAAGGGGACCCCAACCACAGGTAGTGGAATAAGGGGAGCCGTTGGTATGCCACAAGTCTTGCCACTGGCTTGGCAGGTAACGCAAGACTTACAAAAATCTTTAGTGTCCTCTGACATCCTAGGCCAGTGACACAGGGGGACAAGCCTTTCCCATGTTTTGATCTGGCCCAAATGCCCAGCCAAAGGAATGTCATGTGCCAGAGTTAGGAGGAACTCTCTGTACTGCAGGGGAATGACCAATCTCCGGGCTGCTCCAGGTTTTGGGTCCCTTGCCTCTGTGTACAAGAGGTTGTCCTCCCAGGAAACTCTATGTGAGTCACTGACACCCCCATTTTGCTGCTTGACAGCTTGCTGTCTGAGACCCTCTAATGTGGGACAGGATTGCTGTGTCATACTCAGCTCTTCCCTGGCAGGCCCCCCTCCACCCAAAAGCTCAGCAATGTCTGCTGCCAGCTCATCTGGTGAAGGTTCTGCACAGGGAGGAAATTCTTCTTCCTCAGAAGGAGAATCATCTGTAGAGGGAGGGATAGTGGGTAGGGATTTACCCTTGCTACCCCTAGCTTTAGGGAGCACTTGGTCCATTGTTCCAGGATCCAAGTCACCCTGTCCTTTTTGCTTTTTGGCCTGAGCCCTTGTCAAAGCAAAAATATGCCCAGGAATGCCCAGCATTACTGCATGAGCCTCCAACTCCACTTCTGCCCAAGCTGATGTCTCTAAATCATTTCCTAGTAGACAGTCTACAGGTAAATCTGAAGCAATCACAACTTTCTTTGGACCAGTAACCCCCCCCCCCCAGTTGAGATTTACAACAGCCATGGGGTGGCTAAGAGTGTTGTTATGAGCGTCTGTCACTTGGTACTGGTGACCAAGTAGGTGTTGTTCAGGGTGTACAAGTTTCTCTATTACCATGGTAACACTGGCACCTGTGTCCCAGTAGGCCTGAACCTCAACACCATTTATTAGGGGAAGTTGCTTGTACTTATCCATATTAAGGGGACAAGCAACCAAGGTGGCCAAATCAATGGCACCTTCAGAGACTAACACAGCCTCTGTGGTCTCCCTAACAAGACCAACCCCAACTAAATTACCAAAAGTGAGCCCAGCTACTTCCTTGGATTGGCTATTAGTAGGTTTGCTCCCACCACCACTGCTATTACTAGGGACACTAGAGTTAGCAGTAGGGGTTGTGGTAGTGAGAGGTTTGGTGTTTTTCTTTGGACAACTGGCATCAGTTGTGCAATGGCCTTTGACTTTACACAAATAACACCAAGGCTTTTTAACATGATTTGAAGAGGATTTTGACCCACCACCCCCACCAGAGGATTTTTGTGGGCCTGATGAAGACTCATTTTTAGATTTGTCCCCACCCTTGTCAGAAGACTTACCATCTTTCTTCTTGCCATCCTTGTCACCCCCTGTATGAACTTTTCTGTTCACTCTTGTTCTGACCCATTTGTCTGCCTTTTTTCCCAATTCTTGGGGAGAGGTCAGATCTGAGTCCACTAGATATTGGTGTAACAAGTCAGACACACAGTTATTCAGAATATGCTCTCTCAGAATAAGATTATACAGGCTTTCATAGTCAGAAACCTTACTGCCATGTAACCACCCCTCCAAGGCCTTCACTGAACAGTCAACAAAGTCTATCCAGTCTTGTGAGGACTCTTTTCTGGTGTCTCTGAACTTAATCCTGTATTGTTCAGTGGTTAAGCCAAATCCATTCGAGAGTGCATCCTTCAAAACTGCTAAATTGTTAGAATCACTTTCTCTAACAGTAAGGAGCCTATCCCTACCCTTTCCACTGAAAGATAGCCACAATATAGCAGCCCACTGCCTTTGAGGGACCCCCTGTTCCATACAGGCTCTCTGAAGTGCAGCAAACCACTTGTTGATGTCATCCCCCCCCCTTGTAAGGGGGAACTATCTTGTTCAGATTCCTTGAATCATGCTCTCTAACAGGAGAATACTGCTGCTGCCACCATGGGGTCCTAACCCCAGTCTCTGTCTCTCCTTCTCCAGGTCTAGGGATTCCTTGTCCAAAGCCAGCTGTTGCTGTTTAAGCTTCAGTCTGGTCTCTTCCACTCTCAACTTTTTGAGTTCCCTTTCTAACATGTTGTCTTCAGGGTGGGTGGGTTGGGAATGCTTGGACACTGAGGACAAATTGGAAACAACAGAGGGAGATCAGTCCCTAACAGCTTGGACTCTAACAACCTGGCCTCCAGGAATAAAAACATCCCTACTATGATGGGAACTCCTATTACTACCAGCATTGCTCGGAGGTCTGCTGAGGGGCAGATTTGGAATAGAACCCTCCACACCTCCCTCAAGGGGGTCCTCTGAGTCAGAATGGGAGCTATCTACTAACTTCTCAGTTGAAGTGCCTGCTAGGGACTTATCATTCTCAATGAGCATGTTATATAGAAACTCTCTTATACAGTAGGGTTCTTTCCTATCACTAAACCTCTATCTATGCAGAGATTCATTAGGCTCTTAAAATTTAAAGTGTCATAGGTAGTATTGACCATTTTAAGAGCAGTTCCTACATCAAACATGATAAAAGAAGGTTTAGAGACAGTGAAAAGAGAGAAAAAGTTTCAGGACTTTTTAAAGAACAGAGAAAAAAATGTTTTTCAACCTTTTTGGAAACTTTTAGAAGTTTTAGAGTACTTTTCAGCACTTAATAGAAAGTGTTAGAGGAGAAAAGCAAAACGTTTTGGTTAGGTGTACATACACTGAACTTGTTTTGTATAATATTCTCTTATGAAAAGTACACAATGACAAAGTGGTAAGTAGTTGCAAGTACTTATCCCACTGTAGGAGGCTGGCCTGGCTTGTAGTGGGTACCAAGGGTACTTACACTATGTACCAGGTCCAGTTATCCCTTATTAGTGTAGAAGAGGTGTTTCTGGCAGCTTAGGCTGATAGAAGGTAGCTATAGCAGAGCAGCTTAGGCTGTACTAGGAGACATGCAAAGTTCCTACTATACCACTGGTGTCATATGCACAATATCATAAGAAAACACAATACACAGATATACTAAAAATAAAGGTACTTTAATTTTATGACAATATGCCAAAAGTATCTCAGTGAGTACCCTCAGTACGAGGATGCCAAATATACACAAGATATATGTACACAATACCAAAAATATGCATTAATAGCAAAAGGAAGTAATGCAAGCAATGTAGAATAACAGTAGATTGCAATAGGAGCACATAGGTATAGGGGAAACACAAACCATATACTCCAAAAGTGGAATGCGAACCACGAATGGACCCCAAACCTATGTGAGCTTGTAGAGGGTCGCTGGGACTGTAAGAAAACAGTGAGGGTTAGAAAAATAGCCCACCCCAAGACCCTGAAAAGTAGGTGTAAATTGCACCTATATTCCCCAAAGAGCACAGAAGTCGTGATAGGGGAATTCTGCAAGGAAGACCAACACCAGCAAAGCAACCAAAGTGGATTTCCGGACGAGAGTACCTGTGGAACAAGGGGACCAAGTCCAAGAGTCGCGACAAAGTCGAGAGTGGGCAGATACCCAGGAAATGCCAGCTGAAGGTGCAAAGAAGCTGCCACCGGATGGTAGAAGCTGTGAATTCTGCAAGAACGAAGAGGACTAGGAACTTCCCCTTTGGAGGATGGATGTCCCACGTTGTGAAGAAGCTTGCAGAGGTGTTCCCACGCAGAAAGACCCCAAACAAGCCTTGCTAGCTGCAAGGGTCGCGGTTAGGGTTTTTGGATGCTGCTGTGGCCCAGGAGGGACCAGGATGTTGCCACTTGGATGAGGAGACAGAGGGGGCGCCCAGCAAGTCAGGGAGCCCTCACAGAAGCAGGCAGCACCCGCAGAAGTACCGGAACAGGCACTTGGAAGAGGAAGTAACCGGAGCTCACCCGTAGACACAAAAGGGAGTCCCACGACGCCGGAGGACAACTCAGAAGGTTGTGCACTGCAGGTTAGAGTGTCGGGGGCCCAGGCTTGGCTGTGCACAAAGGAAATCCTGGAAGAGTACACAGGAGCCGGAGCAGCTGCAAATCACGCGGCACCCAGCAATGCAGTTCAGCGTGGGGAGGCAAGGACTTACCTCCACCAAACTTGGATTGAAGAGTCACTCGACTGTGGGAGTCACTTGGACAGAGTTGCTGCGTTCCAGGGACCACGCTCGTCGTGCTGAGAGGGGACCCAGAGGACCGGTGATGCAGTCTTTTGTTGCCTGCGGTTGTAGGGGGAGGATTCCGTTGTCCCACGGGAGATTTCTTCAGAGCTCCCGGTGCAGAGAGGAGGCATGCTACCCCGAGAGCATGCACCACCAAGAAACAGGCGAGAAAGCGGCAGGATCAGTGATACAAGGTTGTAGTAGTCGTCTTTGCTACTTTGTTGCGGTTTTACAGGCATCCTGAGCAGTCAGCAGTCGATCCTTTGGCAGAAGGTGAAGAGAGAGATGAAGAGGAACTCTGATGAGCTCCTGCATTCGTTATCTAAAGAATTCCCCAAAGCAGAGACCCTAAATAGCCAGAAAAGGAGGTTTGGCTACCTAGGAAGGAGGATAGTCTAGCAACACAGGTAAGAGCCTATCAGGAGTCTCTGACGTCACCTGCTGGCACTGGCCACTCAGAGCAGTCCAGTGTGCCAGCAGCACCTCTGTTTCCACGATGGCAGGGGTCTGGAGCACACTGGAGGAGCTCTGGGCACCTCCCCTGGGAGGTGCAGGTCAGGGGAGTGGTCACTCCCTTTTCCTTTGTCCAGTTTCGCGCCAGAGCAGGGATGGGGGATCCCTGAACTGGTGTAGACTGGCTTATGCAGAGATGGGCACCATCAGTGCCCATCAAAGCATTTCCAGAGGCTGGGGGAGGCTACTCCTCCCCAGCCCTGACACCTTTTTCCAAAGGGAGAGGGTGTAACACCCTCTCTCTGAGGAAGTCCTTTGTTCTGCCTTCCTGGGCCAAGCCTGGATGGACCCCCGGAGGGCAGAAACCTGTCTGAGGGGTTGGCAGCAGCAGCAGCTGCAGTGAAACCCCTGAAAAGGCAGTTTGGCAGTACCCGGGTCTGTGCTAGAGACCCGTGGGATCATGGGATTGTGCCAACAATGCCAGGATGGCATAGAGGGGGCAATTCCATGATCTTAGACATGTTATGTAGGAAGTTGGCTCTGTATGCACTATTTCAAAGTAAGGAATAGTATGCACAGAGTCCAAGGGTTCCCCTTAGAGGTAAGATAGTGGCAAAAAGAGATAATAGTATTGCTCTATTTTGTGGTAGTGTGGTCGAGCTGTAGGCTTATCAAAGGAGTAGTGTTAAGCATTTGTTGTACATACACACAGACAATAAATGAGGAACACACACTCAAAGACAATTCCAGGCCAATAGGTTTTTGTTTTGAAAAATATCTTTTCTTAGTTTATTTTAAGAACCACAGGTTCAAATTCTACATGTAATATCTCATTTGAAAGGTATTGCAGGTAAGTACTTTAGGAACTTTGAATAATCACAATAGCATATATACATTTCACATAAAACACATATAGCTATTTTAAAAGTGGACACTGCAATTTTCACAGTTCCTGGGGGAGGTAAGTTATTGTTAGTTCTTGCAGGTAAGTAAACCACCTACGGGGTTCAAATTGGGGTCCAAGGTAGCCCACCGTTGGGGGTTCAGAGCAACCCCAAAGTTACCACACCAGCAGCTCAGGGCCAGTCAGGTGCAGAGGTCAAAGAGGTGCCCAAAACACATAGGCTTCAATGGAGAAGGGGGTGCCCCGGTTCCAGTCTGCCAGCAGGTAAGTACCCGCGTCTTCGGAGGGCAGACCAGGGGGGTTTTGTAGGGCACCGGGGGGGACACAAGTCAGCACAAAAAGTACACCCTCAGCAACACGGGGGCGGCCGGGTGCAGTGTGCAAACACGCGTCAGGTTTCCAATAGATTTCAATGAGAGACCAAGGGGTCTCTTCAGCGGTGCAGGCAGGCAAGGGGGGGGCTCCTCGGGGTAGCCACCACCTGGGCAAGGGAGAGGGGCTTCCTGTGGGTCACTCCTGCACTGGAGTTCTGATCCCTCAGGTCCTGGGGGCTGCGGGTGCAGGGTCTTTTCCAGGCGTCGGGATTTCAGAGTCAGGCAGTCGCGGTCAGGGGGAGCCTCGGGATTCCCTCTGCAGGCGTCGCTGTGGGGGCAAGAAACTTGCACCAACAAACTATAATCAAAAGGAAGAATGGAGCACACTATTATTGATTTACTTCCAATAATAATTGAAACCCTGAGTCCTTTGGTTCTATTTAAACTTCAATAGACAACCATGGTACAGTTCAAATACATAATAAGTTCTACATATTGGCTACACTATTTGAAATTCACATTTAATACAAATAGAAACACACCTATACAAATAAAACTAATAATTCAAAATAACAACAGAAAATTAAAGAAATAAATATCACAAATTTGACACAACTCGTCTAGAAAGTCCATATCATTGAACTCCAGAGACTTAAAAGTCAAAAGACACCCAAGTCCAAAAAGTCCGTGACAAGGGTGTATGTTGTCCCATATGTTGACTTGAAGCAATGCAGTTTCTTAGTATCCAATGCGAAACAATTCGCTGCAGAATCCGAACCAAATTCAGCCGACACGTGTTCCGTCCCTAAAGGGACTTTCTCAAGGCTGACAAAATAAATTGTAAAGGTACTTACTGCAACTTAGTGTCCTATTCAAATACCAATCATTACCTAAAAAGCATGCTATTAAACCAAGTTTCATAAAAATCACCACAAGCGTGTCAAAAATCTAAAAACTATGGATCATGTAAACATCGAGCCATTACACCAAAATAACACAAACATCAAAAATAGTCTGTGTAGCCTAAGTAAATGTGGAAACCAGCCTGAATCTAACCCAGTGATATCTCTAATATTCACCTTTGAGGGAAATGAATTTAATTTAGGTTATCATGCAAATGATAGACATGCATCAATTGTTTTTATGCGGGTTAGTGCTGAGTATATCACCAAAATGATGTAAAAATGCATGAACCCATAATTGGTTGGAATAGTCAAGATATTTATTAGTACCATCTGTGGTCGTATTCCATTTATTACCCCTTTGTGAGGAAGATATTTCAAAATTTTGTACCTCGTCCCTTCGCATTTGGTATGAACTTTTCAAAATCTGTTTGTCCAGTAGGGTACAGGGGTGCTACACATCTGTACTTATTTCATTTCCAGTGGAGAGATTCCCGATGAAACGTAATTTTCTAACCTGGCAAGAGATGACATGTGTTTTAAAAAGGTCGCTCTGAAATCCAAACACTTTTTGCTCTGTAACACATTTAAAAATGAGGAGGGGTTTGATAATCTTGGTGGCATTAAATTAATGCTTTCCATAAGTGAAAGAGATAACCTCTGGAGAAAGCGCCAACTGTTATCAAATATCCCTGTGAGTCCCAATTTACTCATACGTTTAGTGTATCATCGACTCATCCATGCAGTTAAACTTCACATTCTTTTGACCGCATATGCGGTCGAATCCTACCTTACTGCAGGCAATCCCGTCGGGGAAAAGCATCTTCTCGTGCCGAAACCGCAAAACCAATTGCCTCCAATGCTCGCACAGATAAGTTCTGTGAGCCGAGGGAAAAGAGAGGTAGGACTCATCCCTACGAGACTCACTACCGGTCTCGTGACTCTTCCAAAATGTTGGTGCACCGTGGTGTTAACGCTGTCCGCCATCTTTAAATTGTATGTTATCCCGTTCCGAAATGCCGATTAAGTGAAAACTTAAAACTACATGGAAAAATTGACGCTATGTAGCGTCCCAATAAAGACTCGATCCTTACATTCATAACATTGTTTTATATATATTTTATAATTGGGAGACAAATGTCTCCGATGAACTCATTAATTTAATCTGTAAGCCAAGGTAAAGGAAAATTTTAAGCTCATCCCTCCACATTGAATTTCTATCTCGTGACTACTTCGAAGTGTTAATTCACCATAGCGTTGACGGCGTACGTCATCCTTGAATTCCATGTGTCTCATTCAAAAACACCAATAGAAAGAAAACCCACTGCCACATGGCCTAATTCACATTCTGTTGTATCCTTAAAAAGGACTTAGTCTTTTCTTTGATGGCATTGTTTTATATTTGCTTTATGATCAAGATATAATTTAACGTTGGAAATCATAACCACGTTATAAGTACAAGTTGTATGTGGTTCCAGACATTTAATTACTGGAACCCAATGTGTATTAAAAACTACACTGAGCATTCAGAATTCAATGAAGAACACCCTTACCTAGTTACCCAAGCATTCTGATGGAACAAATTTGATTTTGAATGGATAACCGACTGTTATACCACATGTACCACGAGCACCATTTAGAGAAGGTTGTCTGCCTGTTTTACTGTAGTGGAAAACTGAGTATACTTGACTATTTTTGTTTATTACATCTTCTAGGCTTAGTCTTAGGATAACAAAAATTCATCTTATCACAAATGGACTTAATGTGAAGTGATGTTAGTACCTAGCGTTTTTCAGTAACAAATATGTTATTTAGTGGGTACGAGCATATAGCATGCAAACCATTGGTGTATCATGCTTTGTTATGTGATTAATTAACTCAGATTCCTGCTCAGCTGAAATAATGATAACATTAAATACCAGTGCATAGTATCAACAGTTCTTATAACCTATTAAGGCAGCAAGTGGAGTCATAAAAAGTAATGCATTTCATGATCTAAATTCATGCCCAGTTGTATACTTCTCAATCTCAGTATCCATTTTGACTCATTTCTTCTGAGCTCTAGCTCACGATTGCCCCCTCTCGGATGTGCTCTTGTCTGGCTGATGCCCATAAATTTTAGCATCGGGACCTCTGTTGTCGAATGTTCCTTCATCATGTGACGTACTACTGGAGAAAATGAATCATTATTTCTCAGGGCCCGTACATGTTCCTGAATTCTTTCTTTTAGTGGCCGGATAGTGCTTCCTACATAGATCTTGGTACATTCACATATCAACACATAAACCACATATCTGGTATTGCAGTTAATGAAATCTTGGATCTTATATACTTTGCTGCCATTGAACTGAAAAGAGAAGGTCTTATGTAACGCCAATTGGCATATATTACATCTGCTGCAATTAAAAAAGCCCATAGGTTTTTCAGGTAACCAAATTAATGATTTTTCTTTTAGCGGGGGTAAAAAGCTTTTACATACTAAATTCTTAATGGTGGTACCTTTTTTGTGTATCATATGAGGCTTGGTGGGTAATATGTGTTTTAGAGTGTTGTCAGTATGTAGGACATTCCAATGTTTGAACAAGATCTTATAAATATCTTGGCTGTTTTGACTAAAAGAGGTACAAAAGGATAACAGTCTTGTGGATGGGGTATTCTTTTTTCCCTTATTTATCAACAGTGATGATCTTGGCAACTTGTTTACTTTTTTTCTTGCACTCTTCAAGACTTGATTAGAGTAACCTCTCTGAATGAATCTATTTTCTAGTTTGTCCAATTCTACCTCACAAAGCCTGTTATCGCTACAATTTCTCTTCACTCGAACCATTTCCCCAAAAGGAATGGCATTAATCTGTGTAGTGGGATGGGAACTATTAGCATGTAGCAAGGCATTACAAGCAGTTGATTTCCGATGTAAATTAGAATGTACGCAATTATTCTCTACAAATATTTCCAAATCTAGGAAGTTGATTCGATCCTTATTGTGTTCATATGTCATTTGTATGTTGAAATCATTATTATTAGTATGGTGAATAAGTCTCATCAATTGTGGTTCATCACCAGTCCAGATCATGAGTACATCATCAATGTACCTTCCCCAAAAAAATATATGCTCCGTTAAGTCAGATGGACCATTTAGCCACAGATGTGTTTTTTCGAAAAGTCCCATGTATAGGTTTGCATAGGAGGGCGAGAAACGTGAACCCATCGCCACTCCCTGTGCCTGCCTATACCATTTCCCTTCATGAATGAACACATTATTTTCGAGTATAAACCGAATCATGTCCACTATCATGTTGGTATGTTCCAAATAAGAGGCCGATCTGTTCGCCAAAAAATGACAAATAGCTTCCAGACCCTTATTTTTCGGTATACAGGTATAGAGGGAACTCACATCCAAGGTTACCCAAGACATTTCTGGAGACCATATGATGTCTTCCAATTTAGTCAGAACATCACGTGTGTCCTGCAGATATGAGGGGAGATTCTTGACAAAAGGTTGTAAAAAGCTGTCAATGTACTTAGATAATGTCTCAGTAGGCGAGCCTAAACCAGATATGATGGGTCTTCCTGGTGGTGCCGTCTTATGTTTATGAATTTTAGGAAGTGTGTAAATGCAGGGTGCCTTTGGATAAGCATTAAAGATATATTTAAATTCTGCATCAGAGATTAAGCATTGTTCTAACCAGTTGTGTAGTAAAGTCTCTAAATCTTGCACAATTTTAGACAAGGGATTAGTTTTTAATTCTATATATGAAGACTTGTCAGTCAGTTGTCGATTTATTTCATTAATATAGTCCACTCTGTTAAGGATGACTATATTACCTCCCTTGTCTGCTTCCTTCACTATTATGTCCTGGTTGTCACTTAAATTTTTCAAGGCCGTTTTCTCATTTTTACTTATATTAAAGGAGATATGTGATCCACCCCCATCGATCTTTTTTTCAAGTTTATTCAAATCCTCCACAACCAACCTTTGGAAGATGTCAATGGCATTATCACTAGCCAATAAAGGTGTAAAAATAGATTTTGGTTTAAACCCACTACTCAGTGTCAAATCTTGTCTGATGTTCAAGTCGCTTAAGACTTGTTGTGTGTCCCTAGTCTCATTATCCATATTGTTAAGTGAGAGTAAAACTTGAATGTCCTCAATATCCTTTATGGTATATGTACTGGGTGATGTCTCTGGTCCTCCTTGATATACATTCTTGTCTTTTTCTGCAAAGTATTTTTTCAGCTTCAATTGCCTGGAAAATTTATATAAGTCAATCTGTACTTGTGTCATATTGCAATGACTGGTCAGACAAAATCCTAGACCTTTGCTTAATACTTTTATTTGATCACTAGATAGAACATAATTGGACAAATTAACAATTGAAATGTCACCATTACATGCACTGTTACCCTCTCCATATCCATCTTGAGAGTGTGATTGGTCTAGGTATGTGGGTGTCTGTTCTTGGAAGCTCTGGTTTGCATTCCCATTCCCTTGTTGAACCCTACCGCTCCTCTTTCTTTTCCCTCTTCGGGTTCTTTTATATTTGGTTGTACCGTTGGGGGCTCAGGGGGGACACCTTTGGTTACTTACAGTCTTGGAGACGCCGGAGGGTCCTCCCTGTAGTGTTGTTTCTTCACCAGTCGAGTCGGGGTCGCCGGGTGCAGTGTTGCAAGTCTCACACTTCTTGCGGGGATTGCAGGGGTCTTTAAATCTGCTCCTCTGGATACAAAGTTGCAGTCTTTGTTGAACAGGGCCGCTGTTCTCGGGAGTTTCTTGGTCTTTTGGAAGCAGGGCAGTACTCTGAGGATTCAGAGGTCGCTGGTCCTGGGGAGAGCGTCGCTGGAGCAGTTTTCTTCCGAAGGAGGGAGACAGGCCGGTAGGGCTGGAGCCAAAGCAGTTGGTGTCTTCTTCTTCTCTGCAGGGTTTTTCAGCTCAGCAGTCCTCTTCTTCTTTAAGTTGCAGGAATCTAAATTCTTAGGTTCAGGGGAGCCCTTAAATACTAAATGTAAGGGCGTGTTTAGGTCTGGGGGGTTAGTAGCCAATGGCTACTAGCCCTGAGGGTAGGTACACCCTCTTTGTGCCTCCTCCCAAGGGGAGGGGGTCACATTCCTATCCCTATTGGGGGAATCCTCCATCTGCAAGATGGAGGATTTCTAAAAGTTAGAGTCACTTCAGCTCAGGACACCTTAGGGGCTGTCCTGACTGGCCAGTAACTCCTCCTTGTTATTCTCATTATTTCCTCCGGCCTTGCCGCCAAAAGTGGGGCCGTGGCCGGAGGGGGCGGGCAACTCCACTAGCTGGAGTGTCCTGTGGTGCTGGAACAAAGGGGGTGAGCCTTTGAGGCTCACCGCCAGGTGTTACAGCTCCTGCCTGGGGGAGGCGATAGCATCTCCACCCAGTGCAGGCTTTGTTACTGGCCACAGAGTGACAAAGGCACTCTCCCCATGTGGCCAGCAACATTTCTCGGGGGTGGCAGGCTGCTGGAACCAGTCAGCCTACACAGGTAGTCGGATACAGTTTCAGGGGGCACCTCTAAGGTGCCCTCTGGGGTATATTTTACAATAAAATGTACACTGGCATCAGTGTGCATTTATTGTGCTGAGAAGTTTGATACCAAACTTCCCAGTTTTCAGTGTAGCCATTATGGTGCTGTGGAGTTCGTGTTTGGCAGACTCGCAGACCATATACTCTTATGGCTACCCTGCACTTACAATGTCTAAGGTTTGGCTTAGACACTGTAGGGGCACAGTGCTCATGCACTCACTGGTGCCCTCACCTATGGTATAGTGCACCCTGCCTTAGGGCTGTAAGGCCTGCTAGAGGGGTGACTTATCTATACTTGCATAGGCAGTGAGAGGCTGCCATGTCGACTTACTCATTTTGTTCTCACCAGCACACACAAGCTGGCAAGCAGTGTGTCTGTGCTGAGTGAGGGGTCCCCAGGGTGGCATAAGACATGCTGCAGCCCTTAGACACCTTCCCTGGCATCAGGGCCCTTGGTACCAGGGGTACCAGTTACAAGGCACTTATCTGGATGCCAGGGTGTGCCAATTGGGGATACAAAAGTACAGGTTAGGGAAAGAAAACTGGTGCTGGGGCCTGGTTAGCAGGCCTCAGCACACTTTCAATTCAAAACATAGCATCAGCAAAGGCAAAAAGTCAGGGGGTAACCATGCCAAGGAGGCATTTCCTTACATGTTACATGGCCATATTCGGAGTTACCATTGTGAAGCTATACATAGGTAGTGACCTATGTATAGTGCACACGTGTAATGGTGTCCCCGCACTCACAAAGTCCGGGGAATTTGCCCTGAACCATGTGGGGGCACCTTGGCTAGTGTCAGGGTGCCCACACACTAAGTAACTTAGCACCCAACCTTTACCAGGTAAAGGTTAGACATATAGGTGACTTATAAGTTACTTAAGTGCCGTTGTAAATGGCTGTGAAATAACGTGGATGTTATTTCACTCAGGCTGCAGTGGCAGGCCTGTGTAAGAATTGTCAGAGCTCCCTATGGGTGGCAAAAGAAATGCTGCAGCCCATAGGGATCTCCTGGAACCCCAATTCCCTGGGTACCTTAGTACCATATACTAGGGAATTATAAGTGTGTTCCAGTGTGCCAATGTAAATTGGTGAAATTGGTCACTAGCCTGTTAGTGACAATTTGGAAGGAAATGAGAGAGCATAACCACTGAGGTTCTGGATAGCAGAGCCTCAGTGAGACAGTTAGTCATAACACAGGTAACACATACAGGGCACACTTATGAACAATGGGGCCCTGGCTGGCAGGGTCCCAGTGACACATACAACTAAAACAACATATATACAGTGAAATATGGGGGTAACATGCCAGGCAAGATGGTACTTTCCTACACAACCCCCCCCAAAAGAAGGACAATAAGACTAGTCATTACCTGATGGGTCTTCATTGTCTAAGTGGAAATATCTGGAGAGTCCATCTGCATTGGAGTGGGTACTCCCAGGTCTATGTTCCACTGTATAGTCCATCCCCTGTAGGGATATGGACCACCTCAACAATTTAGGGTTTTCACCTTTCATTTGTTTTAGCCAAAGTAGAGGTTTGTGGTCTGTCTGAACAATGAAGTGAGTGCCAAACAGGTATGGCCTCAACTTCTTCAGTGCCCAGACCACAGCAAAGGCCTCCCTCTCTATGGCAGACCAACACTTTTCTCTAGGGGTCAACCTCCTGCTGATAAAAGCAACAGGTTGATCCTGGCCCTCAGAATTAAGTTGTGATGAGACTGCCCCTACCCCTAATTCAGATGCATCAGTTTGGACAATGAATTTTTTGGAGTAACAGGGGCTTTTCAGGACAGGTGCAGAGCACATGGCCTGCTTCAGCTCCTCAAAAGCTTTCTGACAGTTTGCTGTCCATAATAACTTCTTAGGCATTTTCTTGGATGTGAGGTCATTAAGAGGGGCTGCAATGGAGCCATAGTTCTTTATGAACCTCCTATAGTACCCAGTGAGGCCTAAAAAGGCTCTCACCTGAGTCTGAGTTGTAGGGGGAACCCAATCTATAATAGTTTGGATTTTCCCATGAAGTGGTGCAATCTGTTCCCCACCTACAAGGTGTCCCAGATAAACCACCTTCCCCTGCCCTATCTGACACTTTGAAGCCTTGATAGTGAGGCCTGCCTTTTGCAGGGCCTCCAAAACTTTCCATAGGTGGACCAGGTGATCATCCCAACTGGAGCTAAAGACAGCTATATCATCTAGATATGCTGCACTAAAAGCGTCCAGCCCTTGCAGGACTGTATTCACCAACCTTTGAAAAGTGGCAGGTGCATTTTTCAATCCAAAAGGCATTACTGTGAATTGGTAATGGCCTCCAATGGTTGAAAATGCAGTTTTTGCTTTTGCATCTTCTGATAACTTGATCTGCCAATACCCTGCAGTCAAATCAAAAGTGCTAGATACTTGGCAGATGCCAGTGTATCTATTAGCTCATCTGCCCTGGGTATAGGGTGAGCATCAGTTTTGGTTACCTGGTTGAGACCTCTGTAGTCTACACAAAACCGCATTTCTTTCTTTCCATCCTTGGAATGAGGTTTTGGCACAAGTACCACAGGAGAGGCCCATGGACTTTCAGAGTGCTCAACCACTCCCAGTTCAAGCATTTTCTGCACCTCTTGCTTTATGCAGTCTCTGACATGGTCAGGCTGCCTATAGATCTTACTTTTGACAGGCAAGCTGTCTCCAGTATCTATAGTGTGCTCGCACCAAGAAGTGGTGCCTGGCACAGTAGAGAAGAGTTCAGAAAACTGACCCAGGAGATTTATGCAGTGGTCTTTCTGCTCAGCAGTAAGACAATCTGCCATTACTACACCTTCCACTAGAGCATCTTGTTCTGTGGAAGAGAAGAGATCAGGGAGAGGGTCACTCTCTTCTTCCTGTCCCTCATCTGTTGCCATGAGCAGGGTGAGATCAGCCCTGTCATAGTAGGGTTTCAGGCGATTGACATGGAGCACCCTAAGGGGACTCCTGGCAGTGCCTAAGTCAACTAAGCAGGTGACTTCACCCTTCTTTTCAACAATTATGTGGGGTCCACTCCATTCGTCTTGGAGTGCTCTTGGGGTCACAGGCTCCAAGACCCACACTTTCTGCCCTGGTTGGTACTGAACCAAAACAGCCTTCTGGTCATGCCATTGCTTTTGGAGCTCTTGGCTGGCCTGAAGGTTTTTACTGGCCTTTTTCATGTACTCAGCCATCCTAGATCTTAGGCCAAGTACATAGTCCACTATGTCTTGCTTTGGAGCTTTTAAAGGTTGTTCCCAACCCTCCTTAACAAGTGTTAGAGGACCTCTCACAGGGTGTCCAAATAGGAGTTCAAAGGGGCTGAAGCCCACTCCTTTTTGGGGTACCTCCCTGTAAGCAAAAAGGAGGCAAGGTAACAGGATATCCCATCTCCTGCGGAGTTTTTCAGGGAGTCCCATAATCATGCCTTTGAGAGTTTTGTTAAATCTCTCCACCAGTCCATTTGTTTGTGGATGATAGGGTGTGGTAAACTTGTATGTAACACCGCACTCCTTCCACATGGCCTTTAAGTAAGCAGACATGAAATTGCTTCCCCTGTCTGATACCACCTCTTTTGGGAAGCCCACCCTGGAAAAGATTCCCAGGAGGGCCTTTGCCACTGCAGGAGCTGTAGTGGTCCTTAGAGGAATTGCTTCAGGATATCTGGTGGCATGGTCCACTACCACCAAGATAAACCTATTGCCTGAAGCAGTAGGAGGGTCAAGGGGGCCAACTATGTCAACCCCTACCCTTTCAAAGGGAACCCCAACCACAGGCAGTGGAATAAGGGGTCCCTTTGGAGTGCCACCTGTCTTGCCACTGGCTTGACAGGTTTCACAGGACTTACAAAATTCCTTTGTGTCCTCTGACATTCTAGGCCAATGAAACAAGGGAACAAGCCTGTCCCAAATTTTCATTTGCCCCAAATGTCCAGCTAAGGGAATGTTGTGGGCTAGAGTTAGGAGGAACTTTCTGTACTCCTGAGGAATCACCAATCTCCTGGCCGCTCCAGGTTTTGGATCCCTTGCTTCAGTGTACAAGAGGTTGTCCTCCCAGTAAACTCTGTGAGAGTCACTGACATCCCCATTTGCTTGTTTGACAGCTTGCTGCCTTAGACCTTCTAGTGTGGGACAGGTCTGCTGTGCCACACTCAGCTCCTCTCTGGCAGGCCCCCCTTCACCCAAAAGCTCAGCAGTGTCTGCTTCCAGCTCCTCTAGTGTAGGTTCTGCACAGGGTGGAAATTCTTCTTCCTCAGAAGTAGAATCCACTGTAGAGGGAGGGATAGTAGGTAGTGATTTACCTTTACTAACCCTAGCTTTAGGGAGCACTTGGTCCATTCTTCCAGAATCCAAGTCACCCTGTCCTTTTTGCTTTTTGGCCTGAGCCCTGGTTAAAGCAAAAATATGCCCTGGAATGCCCAGCATTGCTGCATGAGCCTCCAACTCCACTTCTGCCCAAGCTGATGTCTCTAAATCATTCCCTAATAGACAGTCTACAGGTAAATCTGAGGCAACCACAACTTTCTTTGGCCTAGTAACCCCCCCCTAGTTGAGATTCACAACAGCCATGGGGTGGCTAAGGGTGTTGTTATGAGCATCGGTTACTTGGTACTGGTGACCAAGTAGGTGTTGTTTAGGGTGGACCAGTTTCTCTATTACCATTGTAACACTGGCACCTGTGTCCCTGTAGGCCTGAACCTCAACACCATTTATTAGGGGTAGTTGCTTGTACTTATCCATGTTAAGGGGACAAGCAACTAAGGTGGCTAAATCAATAGCCCCCTCAGAGACTAACACAGCCTCTGTGGTCTCCCTAATCAGACCAACCCCAACTAAGCTACCAAAAGTGAGCCCAGCTACTCCCTTGGATTGGCTATTAGTAGGTTTGCTCCCACCACCACTGCTATTAGTAGGGACACTAGGTGTAGCAGCAGGGGTTGTAGTGGTAGGAGGCTTGGTGCTTTTCTTTGGACAACTGGGATCTGTTGTCCAATGGCCTTTTATTTTACATAAATAGCACCATGGTTTCTTTTCTTCGTTTTGATTTGAAGAGGATTTGGGCCCACCACCCCCACCAGAGTGTTTTTGTGGGCCTGATGAAGACTCATTTTTAGAATTGTCCCCACCCTTGTCAGAAGACTTACCATCCTTCTTCTTGCCATCTTTGTCACCCCCTGTATGAACTTTTCTGTTCACCCTTGTTCTGACCCATTTGTCTGCCTTCTTTCCCAATTCTTGGGGAGAGGTCAGATCAGAGTCCACCAGGTACTGGTGCAACAAATCAGACACACAATTATTAAGAATATGCTCTCTCAGGATTAAGTTATACAGGCTTTCATAATCAGTAACTTTACTGCCATGTAACCACCCCTCCAAGGCCTTCACTGAATGGTCAACAAAGTCTACCCAGTCTTGTGAAGACTCCTTTTTAGTCTCTCTGAACTTGATCCTGTACTGTTCAGTGGTTAAGCCATAACCATCAAGGAGTGCATTCTTAAGAACTGCAAAATTATTGGCATCACTTTTTTTTTTCACAGTAAGGAGCCTATCCCTACCCTTTCCACTACATGATAGCCATAGGATAGCAGCCCACTGCCTTTGAGGGACATCCTGTACAACACAGGCCCTCTCAAGTGCAGCAAACCACTTGTTAATGTCATCCCCCTCTTTGTAAGGGGGAACTATCTTGTGCAGATTCCTAGAATCATGCTATTTTGCAGGATGACTATTTGGAATACTGCTGCTGCCACCATGGGGTCCAATCCCCAACCTCTGCCTTTCTTTTTCTAAGTCAAATGCTTCCCTGTCTAGATCCAGCTGTTGCTTTTTAAGCTTCAGCCTGGACTCTTCCACTCTCAATCTACTGACTTCCCTATCTAACACTCTGTCATCAGGGTGAGTGGGTTGGGCATGCCTTGACACAGAAGAATGGTGTGAATGAACAGAGGGAGACCTGTCCCTAACAGATGGCACTCTAACAACCTGGCCTAAGGGAGTAATCTCTATACTGTGATGAGAACTCACATAAGTACCAGCCCTGCTAGGTGGCCTGCTAAGGGGCAGGTTGGAAAGATTCCCTCCCAAATCTTTTGCTAGGGGGGCCCCAGAATCAGAATGGGAACCATCAGCTAATTTCTCACCAGAAGTGCCACCTAAGGTCTTATCTTGTTCAATAAGCATATTAACTAACAGTTGTCTTGAGGGATTCTTCCCTACCCCTAAACCTCTATCTACACAGAGACTCCTTGCTTCCTTCCAGCTAAGGTTGTCATAAGTTGTGCTGGCCAGATCAAGGGTTTGGCCTGTACCAGACATGATAGAAAAGGTTTAAGGGACAGAAAAAGAAAGAAAAGGTTTCAGAACTTTTAAAGGAACAGAAAAAAAACTTTTTAAACTTTTTAAGAACTTTTTAGAAAGTTTTAGAGGTACTTTTCAGCACTTAGCAAAATGGTAGCTTAGCAGAGCAGCTTAGGCTGAACTAGGAGACGAGTGAAGCTCCTACAGTACCACTAGTGTCACTTGCACAATATCATAAGAAAACACAATACACAGATATACTAAAAATAAAGGTACTTTATTTTTATGACAATATGCCAAAGTATCTCAGTGAGTACCCTCAGTATGAGGTTAGCAAATATACACAAGATATATGTACACAATACCAAAAATATGCAGTATAGCAATAGAAAACAGTGCAAACAATGTACAGTTACAATAGGATGCAATGGGGGCACATAGGGATAGGGGCAACACAAACCATATACTCCAAAAGTGGAATGCGAACCACGAATGGACCCCAAACCTATGTGACCTTGTAGAGGGTCGCCTGGACTGTAAGAAAACAGTGAGGGTTAGAAAAATAGCCCACCCCAAGACCCTGAAAAGTGAGTGCAAAGTGCACTGAAGTTCCCCAAAGAGCACAGAAGTCGTGATAGGGGAATTCTGCAGGAAAGACCAACACCAGCAATGCAACAACAATGGATTTCCTGACGAGAGGTCCTGTGGAACAAGGGGACCAAGCCCAAAAGTCACGATCAAGTCGAGAGTGGGCAGATGCCCAGGAAATGCCAGCTGTGGGTGCAAAGAAGCTGCTACTGGACAGTAGAAGCTGAGGATTCTGCAAGAACGACAAGGGCTAGAAACTTCCTGTAGGAAAGTACCATCTTGCCTAGCATGTTACCCCCATTTTTCACAGTATATATGTTGTTTTAGTTGTATGTGTCACTGGGACCCTGGTAACCCAGGGCCCCAGTGCTCATAAGTGTGCCTGAATGTGTTACCTGTGTAGTGACTAACTGTCTCACTGAGGCTCTGCTAATCAGAACCTCAGTGGTTATGCTCTCTCATTTCTTTCCAAATTGTCACTAACAGGCTAGTGACCATTTTTACCAATTTACATTGGTTTACTGGAACACCCTTATAATTCCCTAGTATATGGTACTGAGGTACCCAGGGTATTGGGGTTCCAGGAGATCCCTATGGGCTGCAGCATTTCTTTTGCCACCCATAGGGAGCTCTGACAATTCTTACACAGGCCTGCCACTGCAGCCTGAGTGAAATAACGTCCACGTTATTTCACAGCCATTTTACACTGCACTTAAGTAACTTATAAGTCACCTATATGTCTAACCTTTACCTGGTAAAGGTTAGGTGCAAAGTTACTTAGTGTGAGGGCACCCTGGCACTAGCCAAGGTGCCCCCACATTGTTCAGACCAATTCCCTGAACTTTGTGAGTGCGGGGACACCATTACACGCGTGCACTACATATAGGTCACTACCTATATGTAGCTTCACCATGGTAACTCCGAATATGGCCATGTAACATGTTTATGATCATGGAATTGCCCCCTCTATACCATCCTGGCATAGTTGGCACAATCCCATGATCCCAGTGGTCTGTAGCACAGACCCTGGTACTGCCAAACTGCCCTTCCTGGGGTTTCACTGCAGCTGCTGCTGCTGCCAACCCCTCAGACAGGCAGCTGCCCTCCTGGGGTCCAGCCAGGCCTGGCCCAGGATGGCAGAACAAAGAACTTCCTCTGAGAGAGGGTGTGACACCCTCTCCCTTTGGAAAATGGTGTGAAGGCAGGGGAGGAGTAGCCTCCCCCAGCCTCTAGAAATGCTTTGTTGGGCACAGAGGTGCCCAATTCTGCATAAGCCAGTCTACACCGGTTCAGGGGACCCCTTAGCCCTGCTCTGGCGCGAAACTGGACAAAGGAAAGGGGAGTGACCACTCCCCTGACCTGCACCTCCCCTGGGAGGTGTCCAGAGCTCCTCCAGTGTGCTCCAGACCTCTGCCATCTTGGAAACAGAGGTGCTGCTGGCACACTGGACTGCTCTGAGTGGCCAGTGCCACCAGGTGACCTCAGAGACTCCTGCTGATAGGCTCCTTCAGGTGTTAGTAGCCTATCCTCTCTCCTAGGTAGCCAAACCCTCTTTTCTGGCTATTTAGGGTCTCTGTCTCTGGGGAAACTTTAGATAACGAATGCAAGAGCTCATCCGAGTTCCTCTGCATCTCTCTCTTCACCTTCTGATAAGGAATCGACTGCTGACCGCACTGGAAGCCTGCAAACCTGCAACATAGTAGCAAAGACGACTACTGCAACTCTGTAACGCTGATCCTGCCGCCTTCTCGACTGTTTTCCTGCTTGTGCATGCTGTGGGGGTAGCCTGCCTCCTCTCTGCACCAGAAGCTCCGAAGAAATCTCCCGTGGGTCGACGGAATCTTCCCCCTGCAACCGCAGGCACCAAAAAGCTGCATTACCGGTCCCTTGGGTCTCCTCTCAGCACGACGAGCGAGGTCCCTCGAATCCAGCGACTCTGTCCAAGTGACTCCCACAGTCCAGTGACTCTTCAGTCCAAGTTTGGTGGAGGTAAGTCCTTGCCTCACCTCGCTGGGCTGCATTGCTGGGAACCGCGACTTTGCAGCTACTCCGGCCCCTGTGCACTTCCGGCGGAAATCCTTTGTGCACAGCCAAGCCTGGGTCCACAGCACTCTAACCTGCATTGCACGACTTTCTAAGTTGGTCTCCGGCGACGTGGGACTCCTTTGTGCAACTTCGGCGAGCACCGTTTCACGCATCCTCGTAGTGCCTGTTTCTGGCACTTCTCCGGGTGCTACCTGCTTCAGTGAGGGCTCTTTGTCTTGCTCGACGTCCCCTCTCTCTTCAGGTCCAATTTGCGACCTCCTGGTCCCTCCTGGGCCCCAGCAGCGTCCAAAAACGCCAAACGCACGATTTGCGACTAGCAAGGCTTGTTGGCGTCCTTCCGGCGGGAAAACACTTCTGCACGACTCTCCAAGGCGAGTAGGATCCGTCCACCAAAGGGGAAGTCTCTAGCCCTTTTCGTTCCTGCAGACACCTCAGCTTCTTCTGTCCAGTCGAAGCTTCTTTGCCCCCGCAGCTGGCATTTCCTGGGCATCTGCCCATCTCCGACTTGCTTGTGACTTTTGGACTTGGTCCCCTTGTTCCACAGGTACCCTAGATTGGAAATCCACAGTTGTTGCATCGCTGGTTTGTGTCTTTCCTGCATTATTCCTCTAACACGACTTCTTTGTCCTTAGGGGAACTTTAGTGCACTTTGCACTCACTTTTCAGGGTCTTGGGGAGGGTTATTTTTCTAACTCTCACTATTTTCTAATAGTCCCAGCGACCCTCTACAAGGTCACATAGGTTTGGGGTCCATTCGTGGTTCGCATTCCACTTTTGGAGTATATGGTTTGTGTTGCCCCTATCCCTATGTTTCCCCATTGCATCCTATTGTAACTATACATTGTTTGCACTGTTTTCTAAGACTATACTGCATATTTTTGCTATTGTGTATATATATCTTGGGTATATTTCCTATCCTCTCACTGAGGGTACACTCTAAGATACTCTGGCATATTGTCATAAAAATAAAGTACCTTTATTTTTAGTATAACTGTGTAGTGTGTTTTCTTATAATATTGTGCATATGACACTAGGTGGTACTGTAGTAGCTTCACACGTCTCCTAGTTCAGCCTAAGCTGCTCTGCTAAGCTACCATTATCTATCAGCCTAAGCTGCTAGACACCCTATACACTAATGAGGGATAACTGGGCCTGGTGCAAGGTGCAAGTACCCCTTGGTACTCACTACAAGCCAGTCCAGCCTCCAACATTGGTTGTGCAGTGGTGGGATAAGTGCTTGAGACTACTTACCACTCTTGTCAGTGTACTTTTCATAAGAGAAAAATATACAAAACAAGGTCAGTGTATATACACATAGCCAAAAAGTTTAGCATTTCCTCTTTTCACTCTTTTCTAAGTGCTGAAAAGTACTTCTAAACTTTCAAAAAGTTCTTAAAAGTTTTAAAAGTTTTTTTACTGTCTTTCCAAAAAGTTCTGAAAACTTTTTTCTCTTTTTCTATCACTTTAACTCTCTCTAAAAATGTCTGGCACAGGCCAAAATGTTGATCTGTCCAAACTTGCATATGACAACCTTAGCTGGAAAAGAGCAAGGAGTCTCTGTATAGAGAGAGGTTTGAGTGTAGGGAAGAATCCTTCCTTGGAACTGTTACTTAACATGCTTAGAGAACAGGATAAGGCCATAGGTGCCTCATCTGTTGAAAAAGTACCTAATAGTTCTCAATCTGATTCAGGGACTGTAGGAAAGTACCATCTTGCCTGGCATGTTACCCCCATTTTTCACTGTATATATGTTGTTTTAGTTGTATGTGTCACTGGGACCCTGGTAACCCAGGGCCCCAGTGCTCATAAGTGTGCCTGAATGTGTTACCTGTGTAGTGACTAACTGTCTCACTGAGGCTCTGCTAATCAGAACCTCAGTGGTTATGCTCTCTCATTTCTTTCCAAATTGTCACTAACAGGCTAGTGACCATTTTTACCAATTTACATTGGCTTACTGGAACACCCTTATCATTCCCTAGTATATGGTACTGAGGTACCCAGGGTATTGGGGTTCCAGGAGATCCCTATGGGCTGCAGCATTTCTTTTGCCACCCATAGGGAGCTCTGACAATTCTTACACAGGCCTGCCACTGCAGCCTGAGTGAAATAACGTCCACGTTATTTCACAGCCATTTTACACTGCACTTGAGTAACTTATAAGTCACCTATATGTCTAACCTTTACCTGGTAAAGGTTAGGTGCAAAGTTACTTAGTGTGTGGGCACCCTGGCACTAGCCAAGGTGCCCCCACATTGTTCAGAGCCAATTCACTGAACTTTGTGAGTGCGGGGACACCATTACACGCGTGCACTACATATAGGTCACTACCTATATGTAGCTTCACAATGGTAACTCCGAATATGGCCATGTAACATGTCTATGATCATGGAATTGCCCCCTCTATGCCATCCTGGCATAGTTGGCACAATCCCATGATCCCAGTGGTCTGTAGCACAGACCCTGGTACTGCCAAACTGCCCTTCCTGGGGTTTCACTGCAGCTGCTGCTGCTGCCAACCCCTCAGACAGGCAGCTGCCCTCCTGGGGTCCAGCCAGGCCTGGCCCAGGATGGCAGAACAAAGAACTTCCTCTGAGAGAGGGTGTGACACCCTCTCCCTTTGGAAAATGGTGTGAAGGCAGGGGAGGAGTAGCCTCCCCCAGCCTCTGGAAATGCTTTCTTGGGCACAGATGTGCCCAATTCTGCATAAGCCAGTCTACACCGGTTCAGGGACCCCTTAGCCCCTGCTCTGGCGCGAAACTGGACAAAGGAAAGGGGAGTGACCACTCCCCTGACCTGCACCTCCCCTGGGAGGTGTCCAGAGCTCCTCCAGTGTGCTCCAGACCTCTGCCATCTTGGAAACAGAGGTGCTGCTGGCACACTGGACTGCTCTGAGTGGCCAGTGCCACCAGGTGACGTCAGAGACTCCTGCTGATAGGCTCCTTCAGGTGTTAGTAGCCTATCCTCTCTCCTAGGTAGCCAAACCCTCTTTTCTGGCTATTTAGGGTCTCTGTCTCTGGGGAAACTTTAGATAACGAATGCAAGAGCTCATCCGAGTTCCTCTGCATCTCTCTCTTCACCTTCTGATAAGGAAACGACTGCTGACCGCGCTGGAAGCCTGCAAACCTGCAACATAGTAGCAAAGACGACTACTGCAACTCTGTAACGCTGATCCTGCCGCCTTCTCGACTGTTTTCCTGCTTGTGCATGCTGTGGGGGTAGCCTGCCTCCTCTCTGCACCAGAAGCTCCGAAGAAATCTCCCGTGGGTCGACGGAATCTTCCCCCTGCAACCGCAGGCACCAAAAAGCTGCATTACCGGTCCCTTGGGTCTCCTCTCAGCACGACGAGCGAGGTCCCTCGAATCCAGCGACTCTGTCCAAGTGACCCCCACAGTCCAGTGAATCTTCAGCCCCAGTTTGGTGGAGGTAAGTCCTTGCCTCACCTCACTGGGCTGCATTGCTGGGAACCGCGACTTTGCAGCTACTCCGGCCCCTGTGCACTTCCGGCGGAAATCCTTTGTGCACAGCCAAGCCTGCGTCCACGGCACTCTAACCTGCATTGCACGACTTTCTAAGTTGTTCTCCGGCGACGTGGGACTCCTTTGTGCAACTTCGGCGAGCACCGTTTCACGCATCCTCGTAGTGCCTGTTTCTGGCACTTCTCCGGGTGCTACCTGCTTCAGTCAGGGCTCTTTGTCTTGCTCGACGTCCCCTCTCTCTTCAGGTCCAATTTGCGACCTCCTGGTCCCTCCTGGGCCCCGGCAGCGTCCAAAAACACCAAACGCACAATTTGCGACTAGCAAGGCTTGTTGGCGTCCTTCCGGCGGGAAAACACTTCTGCACGACTTTCCAAGGCGAGAGGGATCCGTCCACCAAAGGGGAAGTCTCTAGCCCTTTTCGTCCCTGCACACACCTCAGCTTCTTCTGTCCAGTCGAAGCTTCTTTGCCCCCGCAGCTGGCATTTCCTGGGCATCTGCCCATCTCCGACTTGCTTGTGACTTTTGGACTTGGTCCCCTTGTTCCACAGGTACCCTAGATTGGAAATCCACAGTTGTTGCATTGCTGGTTTGTGTCTTTCCTGCATTATTCCTCTAACACGACTTCTTTGTCCTTAGGGGAACTTTAGTGCACTTTGCACTCACTTTTCAGGGTCTTGGGGAGGGTTATTTTTCTAACTCTCACTATTTTCTAATAGTCCCAGCGACCCTCTACAAGGTCACATAGGTTTGGGGTCCATTTGTGGTTCGCATTCCACTTTTGGAGTATATGGTTTGTGTTGCCCCTATCCCTATGTTTCCCCATTGCATCCTATTGTAACTATACATTGTTTGCACTGTTTTCTAAGACTATACTGCATATTTTTGCTATTGTGTATATATATCTTGTGTATATTTCCTATCCTCTCACTGAGGGTACACTCTAAGATACTTTGGCATATTGTCATAAAAATAAAGTACCTTTATTTTTAGTATAACTGTGTATTGTGTTTTTTTATGATATTGTGCATATGACACTAAGTGGTACTGTAGTAGCTTCACACGTCTCCTAGTTCAGCCTAAGCTGCTCTGCTAAGCTACCATTATCTATCAGCCTAAGCTGCTAGACACCCTATACACTAATAAGGGATAACTGGGCCTGGTGCAAGGTGCAAGTACCCCTTGATACTCACTACAAGCCAGTCCAGCCTCCTACATTGGTTGTGCAGTGGTGGGATAAGTGCTTGAGACTACTTACCACTCTTGTCATTGTACTTTTCATAAGAGAAAAATATACAAAACAAGGTCAGTGTATATACACATAGCCAAAAAGTTTTGCATTTCCTCTTTTCACTCTTTTCTAAGTGCTGAAAAGTACCTCTAAACTTTCAAAAAGTTCTTAAAAGTTTAAAAAGTTTTTTTCTGTCTTTCCAAAAAGTTCTGAAAACTTTTTTCTCTTTTTCTATCACTTTAACTCTCTCTAAAAAATGTCTGGCACAGGCCAAAGTGTTGATCTGTCCAAACTTGCATATGACAACCTTAGCTGGAAAAGAGCAAGGAGTATCTGTATAGAGAGAGGTTTGAGTGTAGGGAAGAATCCTTCCTTGGAACTGTTACTTAACATGCTTAGAGAACAGGATAGGGCCATAGGTGCCCCATCTGTTGAAAAAGTACCTAATAGTTCTCAATCTGATTCAGGGACTCCCCCAGGAAAAGATTCAGGAAAGAAACTTCCTAGCCTGCCCATTACTAGACAGTCTAGCATAGATGGTAATGATGATGAGCCACACCATATAAATAGTGTTGTCTCACATCATAGCAAAAGCATTTATTCTCACCATACTGGTAGTAATGTTTCTGTTAACCAAGCTGTTAGGGTGGCTTCTGTAAGGGACAGGTCTCCTTCTGTTCATTCCCATCATAGCTCTGTTTCTAGGAATGTCCCTCCCACCAACCCTGATGACAGAATGTTAGAGAGGGAACTCAATAAGTTGAGGGTGGAACAAACCAGACTGAAGCTTAAAAAGCAACAGCTGGATTTGGATAGACAGTCTTTTGAATTAGAGAAGGAAAGACAGAAGTTGGGTTTAGATACCCATGGTGGCAGCAGCAGTATTCCCCATAGTCATCCTGCAAAAGAGCATGATTCCAGGAATCTGCACAAGATAGTTCCCCCTTATAAGGAGGGGGATGACATTAACAAGTGGTTTGCTGCACTTGAGAGGGCCTGTGTTGTACAGGATGTCCCTCAAAGGCAGTGGGCTGCTATCCTATGGCTATCATTTAGTGGAAAAGGTAGGGATAGGCTCCTTATTGTGAAAGAAAATGATGCTAATAATTTCCAAGTTCTTAAGAATGCACTCCTGGATGGTTATGGCTTAACCACTGAACAGTACAGGATAAAGTTCAGAGAGACCAAAAAGGAGTCTTCACAAGACTGGGTTGATTTTATTGACCATTCAGTGAAGGCCTTGGAGGGGTGGTTACATGGCAGTAAAGTTACTGATTATGACAGCCTGTATAACTTGATCCTGAGAGAGCATATTCTTAATAATTGTGTGTCTGATTTGTTGCACCAGTACTTGGTGGACTCTGATCTGACCTCTCCCCAAGAATTGGGAAAGAAGGCAGACAAATGGGTCAGAACAAGAGTGAACAGAAAAGTTCATACAGGGGGTGACAAAGATGGCAACAAAAAGAAGGATGGTAAGTCTTCTGACAAGGGTGGGGACAAATCTAAAAATGAGTCTTCATCAGGCCCACAAAAACACTCTGGTGGGGGTGGTGGGTCCAAATCCTCCTTTAATCAGAACAAGGAAAAGAAACCATGGTGCTATTTATGTAAAATAAAAGGCCATTGGACAACAGATCCCAGTTGTCCAAAGAAAGGCACCACAGCTCCTACCACTACAACCCCTACTGCTACACCTAGTGTCCCTACTAATAGCAGTAGTGGTGGGAGCAAACCTACTAATAGCCAATCCAAGGGAGTAGCTGGGCTCACTATTGGTAACTTAGTTGGGGTTGGTCTGATTAGGGAGACCACAGAGGCTACTTTAGTCTCTGAAGGGGCTATTGATTTAGCCACTTTGGTTGCTTGCCCCCATAACTTGGAGAAGTACAAGCAACTAACCCTAATAAATGGTGTTGAGGTCCAGGCCTACAGGGACACAGGTGCCAGTGTCACAATGGTGATTGAGAAACTGGTGCACCCTGAACAACACATACTTGGACACCAGTACCAAGTAACCGATGCTCACAACATAACACAAAGCCACCCCATGGCTGTTGTAAATCTCAACGGGGGGGGGGGTAACTGGTCCAAAGAAAGTTGTGGTAGCTTCAGAATTACCTGTAGACTGTCTAATAGGGAATGATTTGGAGACATCAGCTTGGTCAGATGTGGAGTTGGAGGCCCATGCAGCAATGCTGGGCATTCCAGGGCATATTTTTGC
Organism: Pleurodeles waltl; assembly: GCF_031143425.1. Lineage (NCBI taxonomy): Eukaryota > Metazoa > Chordata > Amphibia > Caudata > Salamandridae > Pleurodeles > Pleurodeles waltl. Next base: position 1,346,743,859 of record NC_090437.1, on the reverse strand, counting down.
TTTGACAAGGGCTCAGGCCAAAAAGCAAAAAGGACAGGGAAGCTTGGATCCTGGAACAATGGACCAAGTGCTCCCTAAAGCTAGGGCTAGTAGAAGCAAACCACTTCCTACTATCCCTCCCTCTACAGTGGATTCAACTTCTGAGGAAGAAGAATTCCCTCCCTGTGCAGAACCTACACCAGAGGAGCTGGAAGCAGACACTGCTGAGCTTTTGGGTGAAGGGGGGCCTGCCAGAGAGGAGCTGAGTGTGGCACAGCAAACCTGTCCCACATTAGAGGGTCTCAGACAGCAAGCTGTCAAACAGGCTAATGGGGATGTCAGTGACTCTCACAGAGTTTACTGGGAGGACAACCTCTTGTACACTGAGCATAGGGATCCTAAACCTGGAGCTGCCAGGAGATTAGTGATTCCTCAGGAGTACAGAAAGTTCCTCCTAACGCTGGCACATGACATTCCCTTAGCTGGGCATCTAGGACAAATGAAAACTTGGGACAGGCTTGTTCCCCTGTTTCATTGGCCTAGGATGTCTGAGGACACAAAATAATTTTGCAAGTCCTGTGAAACCTGTCAAGCCAGTGGCAAGACAGGTGGCACCCCAAAGGCACCCCTTATCCCACTGCCTGTGGTTGGGGTTCCCTTTGAAAGGGTAGGGGTTGACATAGTTGGCCCCCTTGACCCTCCTACTGCTTCAGGCAATAGGTTTATCTTGGTGGTAGTGGACCATGCCACAAGATATCCTGAAGCTATTCCTTTAAGGACCACTACAGCTCCTGCAGTGGCAAAGGCCCTCCTGGGAATATTTTCCAGGGTGGGCTTCCCAAAGGAAGTAGTATCAGACAGAGGAAGCAATTTCATGTCTGCATACTTAAAGGCCATGTGGAAGGAGTGTGGTGTAACGTACAAGTTCACAACACCCTATCATCCACAAACAAATGGACTGGTGGAGAGATTTAATAAAACTCTCAAAGGCATGATTATGGGTCTCCCTGAAAAACTCCGCAGGAGATGGGATATCCTTCTACCATGCCTCCTTTTTGCCTACAGGGAGGTACCCCAGAAAGGAGTGGGCTTCAGCCTCTTTTAACTTCTTTTTGGACACCCTGTTAGGGGTCCACTCACACTTGTAAAGGAGGGTTGGGAACAACCTTTAAAAGCTCCTAAGCAGGATATTGTGGACTATGTACTTGGCCTCAGATCAAGGATGGCTGAGTACATGAAAAAGGCCAGTAAAAACCTTCAGGCCAGCCAAGAGCTCCAGAAGCAATGGCATGATCAGAAGGCTGTTTTGGTTCAGTACCAACCAGGGCAGAAAGTGTGGGTCTTGGAGCCTGTGGCCCCAAGAGCACTCCAAGATAAATGGAGTGGACCCCACACAATTGTTGAAAAGAAGGGTGAAGTCTACTACTTGGTTGACTTAGGCACTGCCAGGAGTCCCCTTAGGGTGCTCCATGTCAACCGCCTGAAACCCTACTATGACAGGGCCGATCTCACCCTGCTCATGGCAACTGATGAGGGACAGGAAGAAGACAGTGATCCTCTACCTGATCTCTTCTCTTCCACAGAACAAGATGCTCTTGTGGAAGGTGTAGTTTTGGCTGATTGTCTTACTGCTGAGCAGAAAGATAATTGCATAAATCTCCCAGGACAATTTTCAGAACTCTTCTCTACTGTGCCAGGCACCACTTCTTGGTGTGAGCACACTATAGATACTGGAGACAGTTTACCTGTCAAAAGTAAGATCTATAGGCAGCCTGACCATGTCAGGGACTGCATAAAGCAAGAAGTTCAGAAAATGTTGGAACTAGGAGTGGTTGAGCACTCTGACAGTCCATGGGCTTCTCCTGTGGTACTGGTACCAAAACCCAATTCTAAAGATGGAAAGAAGGAAATGCGGTTTTGTGTAGACTATAGAGGTCTCAACTTGGTAACCAAAACTGATGCTCACCCTATACCCAGGGCAGATGAGCTCATAGATACACTGGCATCTGCCAAGTATCTAAGCACTTTTGATTTGACTGCAGGGTATTGGCAGATCAAATTGTCAGAAGATGCTAAACCTAAGACTGCATTTTCTACCATTGGAGGACATTACCAGTTTACTGTAATGCCTTTTGGTTTGAAAAATGCACCTGCCACTTTTCAGAGGTTGGTGAACACAGTCCTGCAAGGGCTGGAAGCTTTCAGTGCAGCATATTTGGACGATATAGCTGTCTTTAGCTCCAGCTGGGATGATCACCTGGTCCACCTATGGAAAGTTTTGGAGGCTCTGCAAAAGGCAGGCCTCACTATCAAGGCTTCAAAGTGCCAGATAGGGCAGGGTAAGGTGGTTTATCTGGGACACCTTGTTGGTGGGGAACAGATTGCACCACTTCAGGGGAAAATCCAAACTATTATTGATTGGGTTCCCCCTACCACTCAGACTCAGGTGAGAGCCTTCCTAGGCCTCACTGGGTATTACAGGAGGTTCATTAAGAACTATGGCTCCATTGCAGCCCCTCTTAATGACCTCACATCCAAGAAAATGCCTAAAAAGGTATTATGGACAGCAAACTGTCAGAAAGCTTTTGAGGAGCTGAAGCAGGCCATGTGCTCTGCACCTGTCCTGAAAAGCCCTTGTTACTCTAAAAAATTCTATGTCCAAACTGATGCATCTGAATTAGGAGTAGGGGCAGTCCTATCACAACTTAATTCTGAGGGCCAGGATCCACCTGTTGCTTTCATTAGTAGGAGGTTGACCCCTAGAGAAAAGCGTTGGTCTGCCATTGAGAGGGAGGCCTTTGCTGTGGTCTGGGCTCTGAAGAAGTTGAGGCCATACCTGTTTGGCACTCACTTCATTGTTCAGACAGACCACAAACCTCTACTTTGGCTAAAACAAATGAAAGGTGAAAATCCTAAATTGTTGAGGTGGTCCATATCCCTACAGGGAATGGACTATACAGTGGAACATAGACCTGGGAGTAGCCACTCCAATGCAGATGGACTCTCCAGATATTTCCACTTAGACAATGAAGACTCATCAGGTCATGGCTAGTCTTATTGTCCTTCGTTTGGGGGGGGGGGGGTTGTGTAGGAAAGTACCATCTTGCCTGGCATGTTACCCCCATTTTTCACTGTATATATGTTGTTTTAGATGTATGTGTCACTGGGACCCTGGTAACCCAGGGCCCCAGTGCTCATAAGTGTGCCTGAATGTGTTACCTGTGTAGTGACTAACTGTCTCACTGAGGCTCTGCTAATCAGAACCTCAGTGGTTATGCTCTCTCATTTCTTTCCAAATTGTCACTAACAGGCTAGTGACCATTTTTACCAATTTACATTGGCTTACTGGAACACCCTTATAATTCCCTAGTATATGGTACTGAGGTACCCAGGGTATTGGGGTTCCAGGAGATCCCTATGGGCTGCAGCATTTCTTTTGCCACCCATAGGGAGCTCTGACAATTCTTGCACAGGCCTGCCACTGCAGCCTGAGTGAAATAACGTCCACGTTATTTCACAGCCATTTTACACTGCACTTAAGTAACTTATAAGTCACCTATATGTCTAACCTTTACCTGGTAAAGGTTAGGTGCAAAGTTACTTAGTGTGTGGGCACCCTGGCACTAGCCAAGGTGCCCCCACATTGTTCAGAGCCAATTCACTGAACTTTGTGAGTGCGGGGACACCATTACACGCGTGCACTACATATAGGTCACTACCTATATGTAGCTTCACAATGGTAACTCCGAATATGGCCATGTAACATGTCTATGATCATGGAATTGCCCCCTCTATGCCATCCTGGCATAGTTGGCACAATCCCATGATCCCAGTGGTCTGTAGCACAGACCCTGGTACTGCCAAACTGCCCTTCCTGGGGTTTCACTGCAGCTGCTGCTGCTGCCAACCCCTCAGACAGGCAGCTGCCCTCCTGGGGTCCAGCCAGGCCTGGCCCAGGATGGCAGAACAAAGAACTTCCTCTGAGAGAGGGTGTGACACCCTCTCCCTTTGGAAAATGGTGTGAAGGCAGGGGAGGAGTAGCCTTCCCCAGCCTCTAGAAATGCTTTCTTGGGCACAGATGTGCCCAATTCTGCATAAGCCAGTCTACACCGGTTCAGGGACCCCTTAGCCCCTGCTCTGGCGCGAAACTGGACAAAGGAAAGGGGAGTGACCACTCCCCTGACCTGCACCTCCCCTGGGAGGTGTCCAGAGCTCCTCCAGTGTGCTCCAGACCTCTGCCATCTTGGAAACAGAGGTGCTGCTGGCACACTGGACTGCTCTGAGTGGCCAGTGCCACCAGGTGACGTCAGAGACTCCTGCTGATAGGCTCCTTCAGGTGTTAGTAGCCTATCCTCTCTCCTAGGTAGCCAAACCCTCTTTTCTGGCTATTTAGGGTCTCTGTCTCTGGGGAAACTTTAGATAACGAATGCAAGAGCTCATCCGAGTTCCTCTGCATCTCTCTCTTCACCTTCTGATAAGGAAACGACTGCTGACCGCGCTGGAAGCCTGCAAACCTGCAACATAGTAGCAAAGACGACTACTGCAACTCTGTAACGCTGATCCTGCCGCCTTCTCGACTGTTTTCCTGCTTGTGCATGCTGTGGGGGTAGCCTGCCTCCTCTCTGCACCAGAAGCTCCGAAGAAATCTCCCGTGGGTCGACGGAATCTTCCCCCTGCAACCGCAGGCACCAAAAAGCTGCATTACCGGTCCCTTGGGTCTCCTCTCAGCACGACGAGCGAGGTCCCTCGAATCCAGCGACTCTGTCCAAGTGACCCCCACAGTCCAGTGAATCTTCAGCCCCAGTTTGGTGGAGGTAAGTCCTTGCCTCACCTCGCTGGGTTGCATTGCTGGGAACCGCGGCTTTGCAGCTACTCCGGCCCCTGTGCACTTCCGGCGGAAATCCTTTGTGCACAGCCAAGCCTGGGTCCACGGCACTCTAACCTGCATTGCACGACTTTCTAAGTTGGTCTCCGGCGACGTGGGACTCCTTTGTGCAACTTCGGCGAGCACCGTTTCACGCATCCTCGTAGTGCCTGTTTCTGGCACTTCTCCGGGTGCTACCTGCTTCAGTTAGGGCTCTTTGTCTTGCTCGACGTCCCCTCTCTCTTCAGGTCCAATTTGCGACCTCCTGGTCCCTCCTGGGCCCCAGCAGCGTCCAAAAACGCCAAACGCACGATTTGCGACTAGCAAGGCTTGTTGGCGTCCTTCCGGCGGGAAAATACTTCTGCACGACTCTCCAAGGCGAGTAGGATCCGTCCACCAAAGGGGAAGTCTCTAGCCCTTTTCGTTCCTGCAGACACCTCAGCTTCTTCTGTCCAGTCAAAGCTTCTTTGCCCCCGCAGCTGGCATTTCCTGGGCATCTGCCCATCTCCGACTTGCTTGTGACTTTTGGACTTGGTCCCCTTGTTCCACAGGTACCCTAGATTGGAAATCCACAGTTGTTGCATTGCTGGTTTGTGTCTTTCCTGCATTATTCCTCTAACACGACTTCTTTGTCCTTAGGGGAACTTTAGTGCACTTTGCACTCACTTTTCAGGGTCTTGGGGAGGGTTATTTTTCTAACTCTCACTATTTTCTAATAGTCCCAGCGACCCTCTACAAGGTCACATAGGTTTGGGGTCCATTCGTGGTTCGCATTCCACTTTTGGAGTATATGGTTTGTGTTGCCCCTATCCCTATGTTTCCCCATTGCATCCTATTGTAACTATACATTGTTTGCACTGTTTTCTAAGACTATACTGCATATTTTTGCTATTGTGTATATATATCTTGTGTATATTTCCTATCCTCTCACTGAGGGTACACTCTAAGATACTTTGGCATATTGTCATAAAAATAAAGTACCTTTATTTTTAGTATAACTGTGTATTGTGTTTTCTTATGATATTGTGCATATGACACTAGGTGGTACTGTAGTAGCTTCACACGTCTCCTAGTTCAGCCTAAGCTGCTCTGCTAAGCTACCATTATCTATCAGCCTAAGCTGCTAGACACCCTATACACTAATAAGGGATAACTGGGCCTGGTGCAAGGTGCAAGTACCCCTTGGTACTCACTACAAGCCAGTCCAGCCTCCTACAGGGACTCTCCCAGGAAAAGATTCAGGAAAGAAACTTCCTAGCCTGCCCATTACTAGACAATCTAGCATAGATGGTAATGATGATGAGCCACACCATATACAAAGTGTTGTCTCACATCATAGCAAAAGCATTTATTCTCACCATACTGGTAGTAATGTTTCTGTTAACCAAGCTGTTAGGGTGGCTTCTGTAAGGGACAGGTCTCCTTCTGTTCATTCCCATCATAGCTCTGTTTCTAGGAATGTCCCTCCCACCAACCCTGATGACAGAATGTTAGAGAGGGAACTCAATAAGTTGAGGGTGGAACAAACCAGACTGAAGCTTAAAAAGCAACAGCTGGATTTGGATAGACAGTCTTTTGAATTAGAGAAGGAAAGACAGAAGTTGGGTTTAGATACCCATGGTGGCAGCAGCAGTATTCCCCATAGTCATCCTGCAAAAGAGCATGATTCCAGGAATCTGCACAAGATAGTTCCCCCTTATAAGGAGGGGGATGACATTAACAAGTGGTTTGCTGCACTTGAGAGGGCCTGTGTTGTACAGGATGTCCCTCAAAGGCAGTGGGCTGCTATCCTATGGCTATCATTTAATGGAAAAGGTAGGGATAGGCTCCTTATTGTGAAAGAAAATGATGCTAATAATTTCCAAGTTCTTAAGAATGCACTCCTGGATGGTTATGGCTTAACCACTGAACAGTACAGGATAAAGTTCAGAGAGACCAAAAAGGAGTCTTCACAAGACTGGGTTGATTTCATTGACCATTCAGTGAAGGCCTTGGAGGGGTGGTTACATGGCAGTAAAGTTACTGATTATGACAGCCTGTATAACTTGATCCTGAGAGAGCATATTCTTAATAATTGTGTGTCTGATTTGTTGCACCAGTACTTGGTGGACTCTGATCTGACCTCTCCCCAAGAATTGGGAAAGAAGGCAGACAAATGGGTCAGAACAAGAGTGAACAGAAAAGTTCATACAGGGGGTGACAAAGATGGCAACAAAAAGAAGGATGGTAAGTCTTCTGACAAGGGTGGGGACAAATCTAAAAATGAGTCTTCATCAGGCCCACAAAAACACTCTGGTGGGGGTGGTGGGTCCAAATCCTCCTTTAATCAGAACAAGGAAAAGAAACCATGGTGCTATTTATGTAAAATAAAAGGCCATTGGACAACAGATCCCAGTTGTCCAAAGAAAGGCACCACTGCTCCTACCACTACAACCCCTACTGCTACACCTAGTGTCCCTACTAATAGCAGTGGTGGTGGGAGCAAACCTACTAATAGCCAATCCAAGGGAGTAGCTGGGCTCACTTTTGGTAATTTAGTTGGGGTTGGCCTTGTTAGGGAGGCCACAGAGGCTGTGTTCGTCTCTGAGGGGGCTATTGATTTAGCCACCTTAGTTGCTTGTCCCCTTAATATGGATAAGTACAAGCAGCTACCCCTAATAAATGGTGTTGAGGTTCAGGCCTACAGGGACACTGGTGCCAGTGTGACTATGGTCATAGAGAAACTGGTCCACCCTGAACAACACCTACTTGGTCACCAGTACCAAGTAACCGATGCTCACAACAACACACTTAGCCACCCCATGGCTGTTGTTAATCTCAACTGGGGGGGGTTACTGGTCCAAAGAAAGTTGTGGTAGCTTCAGATTTACCTGTAGACTGTCTATTAGGGAATGATTTGGAGACATCAGCTTGGTCAGATGTGGAGTTGGAGGCCCATGCAGCAATGCTGGGCATCCCAGGGCATATTTTTGCTTTGACAAGGGCTCAGGCCAAAAAGCAAAAAGGACAGGGAAGCTTGGATCCTGGAACAATGGACCAAGTGCTCCCTAAAGCTAGGGGTAGTAGAAGCAAACCACTTCCTACTATCCCTCCCTCTACAGTGGATTCTACTTCTGAGGAAGAAGAATTCCCTCCCTGTGCAGAACCTACACCAGAGGAGCTGGAAGCAGACACTGCTGAGCTTTTGGGTGGGGCCTGCCAGAGAGGAGCTGAGTGTGGCACAGCAAACCTGTCCCACATTAGAGGGTCTCAGACAGCAAGCTGTCAAACAGGCTAATGGGGATGTCAGTGACTCTCACAGAGTTTACTTGGAGGACAACCTCTTGTACACTGAGCATAGGGATCCTAAACCTGGAGCTGCCAGGAGATTAGTGATTCCTCAGGAGTACAGAAAGTTCCTCCTAACACTGGCACATGACATTCCCTTAGCTGGGCACCTAGGACAAATGAAAACTTGGGACAGGCTTGTTCCCCTGTTTCATTGGCCTAGGATGTCTGAGGACACAAAGGAATTTTGTAAGTCCTGTGAAACCTGTCAAGCCAGTGGCAAGACAGGTGGCACCCCAAAGGCACCCCTTATTCCACTGCCTGTGGTTGGGGTTCCCTTTGAAAGGGTAGGGGTTGACATAGTTGGCCCCCTTGATCCTCCTACTGCTTCAGGCAATAGATTTATCTTGGTGGTAGTGGACCATGCCACAAGATATCCTGAAGCTATTCCTTTAAGGACCACTACAGCACCTGCAGTGGCAAAGGCCCTCCTGGGAATATTTTCCAGGGTGGGCTTCCCAAAGGAAGTAGTATCAGACAGGGGAAGCAATTTCATGTCTGCATACTTAAAGGCCATGTGGAAGGAGTGTGGTGTAACGTACAAGTTCACAACACCCTATCATCCACAAACAAATGGACTGGTGGAGAGATTTAATAAAACTCTCAAAGGCATGATTATGGGTCTCCCTGAAAAACTCCGCAGGAGATGGGATATCCTTCTACCATGCCTCCTTTTTGCCTACAGGGAGGTACCCCAGAAAGGAGTGGGCTTCAGCCCCTTTGAACTTCTTTTTGGACACCCTGTTAGGGGTCCACTCACACTTGTAAAGGAGGGTTGGGAACAACCTTTAAAAGCTCCTAAGCAGGATATTGTGGATTATGTACTTGGCCTCAGATCAAGGATGGCTGAGTACATGAAAAAGGCCAGTAAAAACCTTCAGGCCAGCCAAGAGCTCCAGAAGCAATGGCATTATCAGAAGGCTGTTTTGGTTCAGTACCAACCAGGGCAGAAAGTGTGGGTCTTGGAGCCTGTGGCCCCAAGAGCACTCCAAGATAAATGGAGTGGTCCCCACACAATTGTTGAAAAGAAGGGAGAAGTCACCTATTTAGTTGACTTAGGCACTGCCAGGAGTCCCCTTAGGGTGCTCCATGTCAACCGCCTGAAACCCTACTATGACAGGGCTGATCTCACCCTGCTCATGGCAACTGATGAGGGACAGGAAGAAGACAGTGATCCTCTACCTGATCTCTTCTCTTCCACAGATCAAGATGCTCTTGTGGAAGGTGTAGTTTTGGCTGATTGTCTTACTGCTGAGCAGAAAGACAATTGCATAAATCTCCTAGATCAATTCTCTGAACTCTTCTCTACTGTGCCAGGTACCACTTCTTGGTGTGAGCACACTATAGATACTGGAGACAGTTTACCTGTCAAAAGTAAGATCTATAGGCAGCCTGACCATGTCAGGGACTGCATAAAGCAAGAGGTCCAGAAAATGTTAGAACTAGGAGTGGTTGAGCACTCTGACAGTCCATGGGCTTCTCCTGTGGTACTGGTACCAAAACCCCATTCCAAAGATGGAAAGAAGGAAATGCGGTTTTGTGTAGACTATAGAGGTCTCAACTTGGTAACCAAAACTGATGCTCACCCTATACCCAGGGCAGATGAGCTCATAGATACACTGCCATCTGCCAAGTATCTAAGCACTTTTGATTTGACTGCAGGGTATTGGCAGATCAAATTGTCAGAAGATGCTAAACCTAAGACTGCATTTTCTACCATTGGAGGACATTACCAGTTTACTGTAATGCCTTTTGGTTTGAAAAATGCACCTGCCACTTTTCAGAGGTTGGTGAACACAGTCCTGCAAGGGCTGGAAGCTTTCAGTGCAGCATATTTGGACGATATAGCTGTCTTTAGCTCCAGCTGGGATGATCACCTGGTCCAGCTATGGAAAGTTTTGGAGGCCCTGCAAAAGGCAGGCCTCACTATCAAGGCTTCAAAGTGCCAGATAGGGCAGGGTAAGGTGGTTTATCTGGGACACCTTGTTGGTGGGGAACAGATTGCACCACTTCAGGGGAAAATCCAAACAATTATTGATTGGGTTCCCACTACCACTCAGACTCAGGTGAGAGCCTTCCTAGGCCTCACTGGGTATTACAGGAGGTTCATTAAGAACTATGGCTCCATTGCAGCCCCTCTTAATGACCTCACATCCAAGAAACTGCCTAAAAAGGTATTATGGACAGCAAACTGTCAGAAAGCTTTTGAGGAGCTGAAGCAGGCCATGTGCTCTGCACCTGTCCTGAAAAGCCCTTGTTACTCTAAAAAATTCTATGTCCAAACTGATGCATCTGAATTAGGAGTAGGGGCAGTCCTATTACAACTTAATTCTGAGGGCCAGGATCAACCTGTTGCTTTTATTAGTAGAAGGTTGACCCCTAGAGAAAAGCGTTGGTCTGCCATTGAGAGGGAGGCCTTTGCTGTGGTCTGGGCTCTGAAGAAGTTGAGGCCATACCTGTTTGGCACTCACTTCATTGTTCAGACAGACCACAAACCTCTACTTTGGCTAAAACAAATGAAAGGTGAAAATCCTAAATTGTTGAGGTGGTCCATATCCCTACAGGGAATGGACTATACAGTGGAACATAGACCTGGGAGTAGCCACTCCAATGCAGATGGACTCTCAAGATATTTCCACTTAGACAATGAAGACTCATCAGGTCATGGCTAGTCTTATTGTCCTTCGTTTGGGGGGGGGGTTGTGTAGGAAAGTACCATCTTGCCTGGCATGTTACCCCCATTTTTCACTGTATATATGTTGTTTTAGTTGTATGTGTCACTGGGACCCTGGTAACCCAGGGCCCCAGTGCTCATAAGTGTGCCTGAATGTGTTACCTGTGTAGTGACTGTCTCACTGAGGCTCTGCTAATCAGAACCTCAGTGGTTATGCTCTCTCATTTCTTTCCAAATTGTCACTATCAGGCTAGTGACCATTTTTACCAATTTACATTGGCTTACTGGAACACCCTTATAATTCCCTAGTATATGGTACTGAGGTACCCAGGGTATTGGGGTTCCAGGAGATCCCTATGGGCTGCAGCATTTCTTTTGCCACCCATAGGGAGCTCTGACAATTCTTACACAGGCCTGCCACTGCAGCCTGAGTGAAATAACATCCACGTTATTTCACAGCCATTTTACACTGCACTTAAGTAACTTATAAGTCACCTATATGTCTAACCTTTACCTGGTAAAGGTTAGGTGCACAGTTACTTAGTGTGAGGGCACCCTGGCACTAGCCAAGGTGCCCCCACATTGTTCAGAGCCAATTCCCTGAACTTTGTGAGTGCGGGGACACCATTACACGCGTGAACTACATATAGGTCACTACCTATATGTAGCTTCACCATGGTAACTCCGAATATGGCCATGTAACATGTCTATGATCATGGAATTGCCCCCTCTATACCATCCTGGCATAGTTGGCACAATCCCATGATCCCAGTGGTCTGTAGCACAGACCCTGGTACTGCCAAACTGCCCTTCCTGGGGTTTCACTGCAGCTGCTGCTGCTGCCAACCCCTCAGACAGGCAGCTGCCCTCCTGGGGTCCAGCCAGGCCTGGCCCAGGATGGCAGAACAAAGAACTTCCTCTGAGAGAGGGTGTGACACCCTCTCCCTTTGGAAAATGGTGTGAAGGCAGGGGAGGAGTAGCCTCCCCCAGCCTCTGGAAATGCTTTGTTGGGCACAGAGGTGCCCAATTCTGCATAAGCCAGTCTACACCGGTTCAGGGGACCCCTTAGCCCTGCTCTGGCGCGAAACTGGACAAAGGAAAGGGGAGTGACCACTCCCCTGACCTGCACCTCCCCTGGGAGGTGTCCAGAGCTCCTCCAGTGTGCTCCAGACCTCTGCCATCTTGGAAACAGAGGTGCTGCTGGCACACTGGACTGCTCTGAGTGGCCAGTGCCACCAGGTGACGTCAGAGACTCCTGCTGATAGGCTCCTTCAGGTGTTAGTAGCCTATCCTCTCTCCTAGGTAGCCAAACCCTCTTTTCTGGCTATTTAGGGTCTCTGTCTCTGGGGAAACTTTAGATAACGAATGCAAGAGCTCATCCGAGTTCCTCTGCATCTCTCTCTTCACCTTCTGATAAGGAATCGACTGCTGACCGCACTGGAAGCCTGCAAACATGTAACATAGTAGCAAAGACGACTACTGCAACTCTGTAACGCTGATCCTGCCGCCTTCTCAACTGTTTTCCTGCTTGTGCATGCTTTGGGGGTAGTCTGCCTCCTCTCTGCACCAGAAGCTCCGAAGAAATCTCCTGTGGGTCGACGGAATCTTCCCCCTGCAACCGCAGGCACCAAAAAGCTGCATTACCGGTCCCTTGGGTCTCCTCTCAGCACGACGAGCGAGGTCCCTCGAATCCAGCGACTCTGTCCAAGTGACCCCCACAGTCCAGTGACTCTTCAGTCCAAGTTTGGTGGAGGTAAGTCCTTGCCTCACCTCGCTGGGCTGCATTGCTGGGAACCGCGACTTTGCAGCTACTCCGGCCCCTGTGCACTTCCGACGGAAATCCTTTGTGCACAGCCAAGCCTGGGTCCACGGCACTCTAACCTGCATTGCACGACTTTCTAAGTTGGTCTCCGGCGACGTGGGACTCCTTTGTGCAACTTCGGCGAGCACCGTTTCACGCATCCTCGTAGTGCCTGTTTCTGGCACTTCTCCGGGTGCTACCTGCTTCAGTGAGGGCTCTTTGTCTTGCTCGACGTCCCCTCTCTCTTCAGGTCCAATTTGCGACCTCCTGGTCCCTCCTGGGCCCCAGCAGCGTCCAAAAACGCCAAACGCACGATTTGCGACTAGCAAGGCTTGTTGGCCTCCTTTCGGCGGGAAAACACTTCTGCACGACTCTCCACGGCGAGAGGGATCCGTCCACCAAAGGGGAGGTCTCTAGCCCTTTTCGTTCCTGCAGAAACCTCAGCTTCTTCTGTCCAGTGGAAGCTTCTTTGCACCCACAGCTGGCATTTCCTGGGCATCTGCCCATCTCCGACTTGCTTGTGACTTTTGGACTTGGTCCCCTTGTTCCACAGGTACCCTAGATTGGAAATCCACAGTTGTTGCATCGCTGGTTTGTGTCTTTCCTGCATTATTCCTCTAACACGACTTCTTTGTCCTTAGGGGAACTTTAGTGCACTTTGCACTCACTTTTCAGGGTCTTGGGGAGGGTTATTTTTCTAACTCTCACTATTTTCTAATAGTCCCAGCGACCCTCTACAAGGTCACATAGGTTTGGGGTCCATTCGTGGTTCGCATTCCACTTTTGGAGTATATGGTTTGTGTTGCCCCTATCCCTATGTTTCCCCATTGCATCCTATTGTAACTATACATTGTTTGCACTGTTTTCTAAGACTATACTGCATATTTTTGCTATTGTGTATATATATCTTGTGTATATTTCCTATCCTCTCACTGAGGGTACACTCTAAGATACTTTGGCATATTGTCATAAAAATAAAGTACCTTTATTTTTAGTATAACTGTGTATTGTGTTTTCTTATGATATTGTGCATATGACACTAGGTGGTACTGTAGTAGCTTCACACGTCTCCTAGTTCAGCCTAAGCTGCTCTGCTAAGCTACCATTATCTATCAGCCTAAGCTGCTAGACACCCTATACACTAATGAGGGATAACTGGGCCTGGTGCAAGGTGCAAGTACCCCTTGGTACTCACTACAAGCCAGTCCAGCCTCCTACACTTCCCCTTTGGAGGATGGATGTCCCACGTCGTGAAGAGTCGTGCAGAAGTGTTTTCCTGAAGAAAGACCACAAACAAGCCTTGCTAGCTGCAAAGCTTGCGGTTGGGGTTTTTGGATGCTGCTGTGGCCCAGGAGGGACCAGGATGTCGCCAATTGTGTGAGGGGACAGAGGGGGCGTCCAGCAAGACAAGGAACCCTCTCAGAAGCAAGCAGCACCCGGAGAAGTGCCGGAACAGGCACTACGAAGTGGAGTGAAATGGTGCTCACCCGAAGTTGCACAAGAGAGTCCCACGCCGCCGGAGGACAACTCAGGAGCTCGTGCAATGCAGGTTAGAATGCCGTGGATCCAGGCTTGGCTGTGCACAAAGGAAATCCTGGAAAAGTGCACAGGAGCCGGGGTAGCTGCAAAACATGCGGTTCCCAGCAATGCAGTCTGGCGTGGGGAGGCAAGGACTTACCTCCACCAAACTTGGACTGAAGAGTCACTGGACTGTGGGAGTCACTTGGACAGAGTTGCTGAGTTCAAGGGACCTCGCTCGCCGTGCTAGGAGGAGACCCAGAGGACCGGTGATGCAGTTCTTTGGTGCCTGCGGTTGCAGGGGGACGATTCCTTCGACCCACGGGAGATTTCTTCGGAGCTTCTAGTGCAGAGAGGAGGCAGACTAGCCGCACAGCATGCACCACCAGGAAAACAGTCGAGAAGGCGGCAGGATCAGCGTTACAGTGTTGCAGTAGTCGTCTTTGCTACTTTGTTGCAGTTTTGCAGGCTTCCAGCGCGGTCAGAAGTCGATTCCTTGGCAGAAGGTGAAGAGAGAGATGCAGAGGAACTCAGATGAGCTCTTGCATTCGTTATCTAAGGAATTCCCCAAAGCAGAGACCCCAAATAGCCAGAAAAGAGGGTTTGGCTACTTAGGAGAGAGGATAGGCTAGCAACACCTGAAGGAGCCTATCAGAAGGAGTCTCTGACGTCACCTGCTGGCCCTGGCCACTTAGAGCAGTCCAGTGTGCCATCAGCACCTCTGTTTCCAAGATGGAAGAGGTCTGGAGCACACTGGAGGAGCTCTGGGCACCTCCCAGGGGAGGTGCAGGTCAGGGGAGTGGTCACTCCCCTTTCCTTTGTCCAGTTTCGCGCCAGAGCAGGGCTGAGGGGTCCCTGAACCGGTGTAGACTGGCTTATGCAGAAATGGGCACCATCTGTGCCCATGAAAGCATTTCCAGAGGCTGGGGGAGGCTACTCCCCCCCTGCCTTAACACCTTTTTCCAAAGGGAGAGGGTGTAACACCCTCTCTCTGAGGAAGTCCTTTGTTTTGCCTTCCTGGGCCAAGCCTGGCTGGACCCCAGGAGGGCAGAAACCTGTCTGAGGGGTTGGCAGGAGCAGCAGCTGCAGTGAAACCCCTGAAAAGGCAGTTTGGCAGTACCCGGGTCTGTGCTAGAGACCCGTGGGATCATGGGATTGTGCCAATTTTAGGATGCTAAAATTAATTTTTTGGAGTAACAGGGGCTTTTCAGGACAGGTGCAGAGCACATGGCCTGCTTCAGCTCCTCAAAAGCTTTCTGACAGTTTGCTGTCCATAATAACTTCTTAGGCATTTTCTTGGATGTGAGGTCATTAAGAGGGGCTGCAATGGAGCCATAGTTCTTTATGAACCTCCTATAGTACCCAGTGAGGCCTAAAAAGGCTCTCACCTGAGTCTGAGTTGTAGGGGGAACCCAATCTATAATAGTTTGGATTTTCCCATGAAGTGGTGCAATCTGTTCCCCACCTACAAGGTGTCCCAGATGAACCACCTTCCCCTGCCCTATCTGGCACTTTGAAGCCTTGATAGTGAGGCCTGCCTTTTGCAGGGCCTCCAAAACTTTCCATAGGTGGACCAGGTGATCATCCCAACTGGAGCTAAAGACAGCTATATCATCTAGATATGCTGCACTAAAAGCGTCCAGCCCTTGCAGGACTGTATTCACCAACCTTTGAAAAGTGGCAGCTGCATTTTTCAATCCAAAAGGCATTACTGTGAATTGGTAATGGACTCCAATGGTTGAAAATGCAGTTTTTGCTTTTGTATCTTCTGATAACTTGATCTGCCAATACCCTGCAGTCAAATCAAAAGTGCTTACATACTTGGCAGATGCCAGTATCTATTAGCTCATCTATCCTGGGTATAGGGTGAGCATCAGTTTTGGTTACCTGGTTGAGACCTCTGTAGTCTACACAAAACCGCATTTCTTTCTTTCCATCCTTGGAATGAGGTTTTGGCACAAGTACCACAGGAGAGGCCCATGGACTTTCAGAGTGCTCAACCACTCCCAGTTCAAGCATTTTCTGCACCTCTTGCTTTATGCAGTCTCTGACATGGTCAGGCTGCCTATAGATCTTACTTTTGACAGGCAAGCTGTCTCCAGTATCTATAGTGTGCTCACACCAAGAAGTGGTGCCTGGCACAGTAGAGAAGAGTTCAGAAAACTGACCCAGGAGATTTATGCAGTGGTCTTTCTGCTCAGCAGTAAGACAATCTGCCAGTACTACACCTTCCACTAGAGCATCTTGTTCTGTGGAAGAGAAGAGATCAGGGAGAGGGTCACTCTCTTCTTCCTGTCCCTCATCTGTTTCCATGAGCAGGGTGAGATCAGCCCTGTCATAGTAGGGTTTCAGGCGATTGACATGGAGCACCCTAAGGGGACTCCTGGCAGTGCCTAAGTCAACTAAGTAGGTGACTTCACCCTTCTTTTCAACAATTATGTGGGGTCCACTCCATTTGTCTTGGAGTGCTCTTGGGGCCACAGGCTCCAAGACCCACACTTTCTGTCCTGGTTGGTACTGAACCAAAACAGCCTTCTGGTCATGCCATTGCTTTTGGAGCTCTTGGCTGGCCTGAAGGTTTTTACTGGCTTTTTTCATGTACTCAGCCATCCTAGATCTTAGGCCAAGTACATAGTCCACTATGTCTTGCTTTGGAGCTTTGAAAGGTTGTTCCCAACCCTCCTTAACAAGTGTTAGAGGACCTCTCACAGGGTGTCCAAACAGGAGTTCAAAGGGGCTGAAGCCCACTCCTTTTTGGGGTACCTCCCTGTAAGCAAAAAGGAGGCAAGGTAACAGGATGTCCCATCTCCTGCGGAGTTTTTCAGGGAGTCCCATAATCATGCCTTTGAGAGTTTTGTTAAATCTCTCCACCAGTCCATTTGTTTGTGGGTGATAGGGTGTGGTAAACTTGTATGTCACACCACACTCCTTCCACATGGCCTTTAAGTAAGCAGACATGAAATTGCTTCCCCTGTCTGATACCACCTCTTTTGGGAAGCCCACCCTGGAAAAGATTCCCAGGAGGGCCTTTGCCACTGCAGGAGCTGTAGTGGTCCTTAGAGGAATTGCTTCAGGATATCTGGTGGCATGGTCCACTACCACCAAGATAAACCTATTGCCTGAAGCAGTAGGAGGGTCAAGGGGGCCAACTATGTCAACCCCTACCCTTTCAAAGGGAACCCCAACCACAGGCAGTGGAATAAGGGGTGCCTTTGGAGTGCCACCTGTCTTGCCACTGGCTTGACAGGTTTCACAGGACTTACAAAATTCCTTTGTGTCCTCTGACATTCTAGGCCAATGAAACACGGGAACAAGCCTGTCCCAAATTTTCATTTGCCCCAAATGTCCAGCTAAGGGAATGTTGTGGGCTAGAGTTAGGAGGAACTTTCTGTACTCCTGAGGAATCACCAATCTCCTGGCCGCTCCAGGTTTTGGATCCCTTGCTTCAGTGTACAAGAGGTTGTCCTCCCAGTAAACTCTGTGAGAGTCACTGACATCCCCATTTGCTTGTTTGACAGCTTGCTGCCTTAGATCTTCTAGTGTGGGACAGGTCTGCTGTGCCACACTCAGCTCCTCTCTGGCAGGCCCCCCTTCACCCAAAAGCTCAGCAGTGTCTGCTTCCAGCTCCTCTGGTGTAGGTTCTGCACAGGGTGGAAATTCTTCTTCCTCAGAAGTAGAATCCACTGTAGAGGGAGGGATAGTAGGTAGTGATTTACCTTTACTAACCCTAGCTTTAGGGAGCACTTGGTCCATTCTTCCAGAATCCAAGTCACCCTGTCCTTTTTGCTTTTTGGCCTGAGCCCTGGTTAAAGCAAAAATATGCCCTGGAATGCCCAGCATTGCTGCATGAGCCTCCAACTCCACTTCTGCCCAAGCTGATGTCTCTAAATCATTCCCTAATAGACAGTCTACAGGTAAATCTGAGGCAACCACAACTTTCTTTGGCCCAGTAACCCCCCCCCCCAGTTGAGATTCACAACAGCCATGGGGTGGCTAAGGGTGTTGTTATGAGCATCGGTTACTTGGTACTGGTGACCAAGTAGGTGTTGTTTAGGGTGGACCAGTTTCTCTATTACCATTGTAACACTGGCACCTGTGTCCCTGTAGGCCTGAACCTCAACACCATTTATTAGGGGTAGTTGCTTGTACTTATCCATGTTAAGGGGACAAGCAACTAAGGTGGCTAAATCAATAGCCCCCTCAGAGACTAACACAGCCTCTGTGGTCTCCCTAATCAGACCAACCCCAACTAAGTTACCAAAAGTGAGCCCAGCTACTCCCTTGGATTGGCTATTAGTAGGTTTGCTCCCACCACCACTGCTATTAGTAGGGACACTAGGAGTAGCAGCAGGGGTTGTAGTGGTAGGAGGCTTGGTGCTTTTCTTTGGACAACTGGGATCTGTTGTCCAATGGCCTTTTATTTTACATAAATAGCACCATGGTTTCTTTTCTTCGTTTTGATTTGAAGAGGATTTGGGCCCACCACCCCCACCAGAGTGTTTTTGTGGGCCTGATGAAGACTCATTTTTAGAATTGTCCCCACCCTTGTCAGAAGACTTACCATCCTTCTTCTTGCCATCTTTGTCACCCCCTGTATGAACTTTTCTGTTCACCCTTGTTCTGACCCATTTGTCTGCCTTCTTTCCCAATTCTTGGGGAGAGGTCAGATCAGAGTCCACCAGGTACTGGTGCAACAAATCGGACACACAATTATTAAGAATATGCTCTCTCAGGATTAAGTTATACAGGCTTTCATAATCAGTAACTTTACTGCCATGTAACTACCCCTCCAAGGCCTTCACTGAATGGTCAACAAAGTCTACCCAGTCTTGTGAAGACTCCTTTTTAGTCTCTCTGAACTTGATCCTGTACTGTTCGGTGGTTAAGCCATAACCATCAAGGAGTGAATTCTTAAGAACTGCACAATTATTGGCATCACTTTTTTTTCACAGTAAGGAGCCTATCCCTACCCTTTCCACTACATGATAGCCATAGGATAGCAGCCCACTGCCTTTGAGGGACATCCTGTACAACACAGGCCCTCTCAAGTGCAGCAAACCTCTTGTTAATGTCATCCCCCTCTTTGTAAGGGGGAACTATCTTGTGCAGATTCCTAGAATCATGCTATTTTGCAGGATGACTATTTGGAATACTGCTGCTGCCACCATGGGGTCCAATCCCCAACCTCTGCCTTTCTTTTTCTAAGTCAAATGCTTCCCTGTCTAGATCCAGCTGTTGCTTTTTAAGCTTCAGCCTGGACTCTTCCACTCTCAATCTACTGAGTTCCCTTTCTAACACTCTGTCATCAGGGTGAGTGGGTTGGGCATGCCTTGACACAGAAGAATGGTGTGAATGAACAGAGGGAGACCTGTCCCTAACAGATGGCACTCTAACAACCTGGCCTAAGGGAGTAATCTCTATACTGTGATGAGAACTCACATAAGTACCAGCCCTGCTAGGTGGCCTGCTAAGGGGCAGGTTGGAAAGATTCCCTCCCAAATCGTTTGCTAGGGGTGCCCCAGAATCAGAATGGGAACCATCAGCTAATTTCTCACCAGAAGTGCCACCTAAGGTCTTATCTTGTTCAATGAGCATATTAACTAACAGTTGTCTTGAGGGATTCTTCCCTACCCCTAACCCACTATCTACACAGAGATTCCTTGCTTCCTTCCAGCTAAGGTTGTCATAAGTTGTGCTGGCCAGATCAAGGGCTTGGCCTGTACCAGACATGATAGAAAAGGTTTAAGGGACAGAAAAAGAAAGAAAAGGTTTCAGAACTTTTAAAGGAACAGACAAAAAACTTTTAAAACTTTTAAAGAACTTTTTAGAAAGTTTTAGAGGTACTTTTCAGCACTTAGCAAAATGGTAGCTTAGCAGAGCAGCTTAGGCTGAACTAGGAGACGAGTGAAGCTCCTACAGTACCACTAGTGTCACTTGCACAATATCATAAGAAAACACAATACACAGATATACTAAAAATAAAGGTACTTTATTTTTATGACAATATGCCAAAGTATCTCAGAGTGTACCCTCAGTGAGGTTAGCAAATATACACAAGATATATGTACACAATACCAAAAATATGCAGTATAGCAATAGAAAACTGCAAACAATGTACAGTTACAATAGGATGCAATGGGGGCACATAGGTATAGGGGCAACACAAACCATATACTCCAAAAGTGGAATGCGAACCACGAATGGACCCCAAACCTATGTGACCTTGTAGAGGGTCGCTGGGACTGTAAGAAAACAGTGAGGGTTAGAAAAATAGCCCACCCCAAGACCCTGAAAAGTGAGTGCAAAGTGCACTGAAGTTCCCCAAAGAGCACAGAAGTCGTGATAGGGGAATTGTGCAGGAAAGACCAACACCAGCAATGCAACAACGATGGATTTCCAGACGAGAGGACCTGTGGAACAAGGGGACCAAGTCCAAAAGTCACGATCAAGTCGAGAGTGGGCAGATGCCCAGGAAATGCCAGCTGTGGGTGCAAAGAAGCTGCTACTGGACAGTAGAAGCTGAGGATTCTGCAAGAACGACAAGGGCTAGAAACTTCCCCTTTGGAGGATGGATGTCCCACGTCGTGAAGAGTCGTGCAGAAGTGTTTTCCTGAAGAAAGACCGCAAACAGGCCTTGCTAGCTGCAAAGCTCGCGGTTGGGGTTTTTGGATGCTGCTGTGGCCCAGGAGGGACCAGGATGTCGCCAATTGTGTGAGGGGACAGAGGGGGCGTCCAGCAAGACAAGGAACCCTCTCAGAAGCAAGCAGCACCCGGAGAAGTGCCGGAACAGGCACTACGAAGTGGAGTGAAATGGTGCTCACCCGAAGTTGCACAAGAGAGTCCCACGCCGCCGGAGGACAACTCAGGAGGTCGTGCAATGCAGGTTAGAGTGCCGTGGATCCAGGCTTGGCTGTGCACAAAGGAAATCCTGGAAAAGTGCACAGGAGCCGGGGTAGCTGCAAAACATGCGGTTCCCAGCAATGCAGTCTTGCGTGGGGAGGCAAGGACTTACCTCCACCAAACTTGGACTGAAGAGTCACTGGACTGTGGGAGTCACTTGGACAGAGTTGCTGAGTTCAAGGGACCTCGCTCGTCGTGCTGAGAGGAGACCCAGAAGACCGGTGATGCAGTTCTTTGGTGCCTGCGGTTGCAGGGGGACGATTCCTTCGACCCACGGGAGATTTCTTCGGAGCTTCTAGTGCAGAGAGGAGGCAGACTAGCCGCACAGCATGCACCACCAGGAAAACAGTCGAGAAGGCGGCAGGATCAGCGTTACAGTGTTGTAGTAGTCTTCTTTGCTACTTTGTTGCAGTTTTGCAGGCTTCCAGCGCGGTCAGAAGTCGATTCCTTGGCAGAAGGTGAAGAGAGAGATGCAGAGGAACTCTGATGAGCTCTTGCATTCGTTATCTAAGGAATTCCCCAAAGCAGAGACCCCAAATAGCCAGAAAAGAGGGTTTGGCTACTTAGGAGAGAGGATAGGCTAGCAACACCTGAAGGAGCCTATCAGCAGGAGTCTCTGACGTCACCTGGTGGCACTGGCCACTCAGAGTAGTCCAGTGTGCCAGCAGCACCTCTGTTTCCAAGATGGAAGAGGTCTGGAGCACACTGGAGGAGCTCTGGGCACCTCCCAGGGGAGGTGCAGGTCAGGGGAGTGGTCACTCCCCTTTGCTTTGTCCAGTTTCGCGCCAGAGCAGGGCTGAGGGGTCCCTGAACCGGTGTAGACTGGCTTATGCAGAAATGGGCACCATCTGTGCCCATGAAAGCATTTCCAGAGGCTGGGGGAGGCTACTCCTCCCCTGCCTTAACACCTTTTTCCAAATGGAGAGGGTGTAACACCCTCTCTCTGAGGAAGTCCTTTGTTCTGCCTTCCTGGGCCAAGCCTGGCTGGACCCCAGGAGGGCAGAAACCTGTCTGAGGGGTTGGCAGGAGCAGCAGCTGCAGTGAAACCCCTGAAAAGGCAGTTTGGCAGTACCCGGGTCTGTGCTAGAGACCCGTGGGATCATGGGATTGTGCCAACAATGCCAGGATGGCATAGAGGGGGCAATTCCATGATCTTAGACATGTTACATGGCCATATTCGGAGTTACCATTGTGAAGCTATACATAGGTAGTGACCTATGTATAGTGCACGCGTGTAATGGTGTCCCCGCACTCACAAAGTCTGGGGAATTTGCCCTGAACCATGTGGGGGCACCTTGGCTAGTGCCAGGGTGCCCACACACTAAGTAACTTAGCACCCAACCTTTACCAGGTAAAGGTTAGACATATAGGTGACTTATAAGTTACTTAAGTGCAGTGGTAAATGGCTGTGAAATAACGTGGACGTTATTTCACTCAGGCTGCAGTGGCAGGCCTGTGTACGAATTGTCAGAGCTCCCTATGGGTGGCAAAAGAAATGCTGCAGCCCATAGGGATCTCCTGGAACCCCAATACCCTGGGTACCTTAGTACCATATAATAGGGAATTATAAGGGTGTTCCAGTGTGCCAATGTAAATTGGTGAAATTGGTCACTAGCCTATTAGTGACAATTTGAAAAGAAATGAGAGAGCATAACCACTGAGGTTCTGGATAGCAGAGCCTCAGTGAGACAGTTAGTCATAACACAGGTAACACATACAGGGCACACTTATGAGCACTGGGGCCCTGGCTGGCAGGGTCCCAGTGACACATACAACTAAAACAACATATATACAGTGAAATATGGGGGTAACATGCCGGGCAAGATGGTACTTTCCTACACCGGGTCTGTGCTAGAGACTCGGGGGATCATGGAATTGTCTCCCCAATGGCAGAATGGCATTGGGGTGACAATTCAATGATCTTAGACATGTTACATGGCCATGTTCGGAGTTACCATTGTGACGCTATACATAGGTAGTGACCTATGTATAGTGCACCCGTGTAATGGTGTCCCCGCACTCACAAAGTCTGGGGAATTTGCCCTGAACAATGTGGGGGCACCTTGGCTAGTGCCAGGGTGCCCACACACTAAGTAACTTAGCACCCAACCTTCACCAGATGAAGGTTAGACATATAGGTGACCTATAAGTTACTTAAGTGCAGTGGTAAATGGCAGTGAAATAACGTGGAATTATTTCACTCAGGCTGCAGTGGCAGGCCTGTGTAAGAATTGTCAGAGCTCCCTATGGGTGGTAAAAGAAATGCTGCAGCCCATAGGGATCTCCTGGAACCCCAATACCCTGGGTACCTCAGTACCATATACTAGGGAATTATAAGGGTGTTCCAGTATGCCAATGTGAATTGGTGAAATTGGTCACTAGCCTGTTAGTGACAATTTAGAAAGCAGAGAGAGCATAACCACTGAGGTTCTGATTAGTAGAGCCTCAGTGAGACAGTTAGTCATCACACAGGGAACACATACAGGGCACACTTATGAGTACTGGGGCCCTGGCTGGCAGGGTCCCAGTGACACATACACTAAAACAACATATATACAGTGAAATATGGGGGTAACATGCCAGGCAAGATGGTACTTTCCTACACCCACCGCTGCACAACCAATGTAGGAGGCTGGCCTGGCTTGTAGTGGGTACCAGAGGTACTTACACCTTGTGCCAGGTCCAGTTATCCCTTATTAGTGTAGAAGAGGTGTTTCTAGCAGCTTAGGCTGATAGAAGGTAGCTAAGGCAAAGCAGCTTAGGCTGAACTAGGAGACATGTAAAGCTCCTACTATACCACTGGTGTCATATGCACAATATCATAAGAAAACACAATACACAGATATACTAAAAATAAAGGTACTTTATTTTTATGACAATATGCCAAAAGTATCTCAGTGAGTACCCTCAGTATGAGGATGAGAAATATACACAAGATATATGTACACAAACCACAATTATGCAAGTAATAGCAAAAGGAAGTAATGCAAGCAGTGTAAAGTTACAATAGATTGCAATAGGAGCACATAGGTATAGGGGCAACACAAACCATATACTCCAAAAGTGGAATGCGAACCACGAATGGACCCCAAACCTATGTGAGCTTGTAGAGGGTCGCTGGGACTGTAAGAAAACAGTGAGGGTTAGAAAAATAGCCCACCCCAAGATCCTGAAAGGTAGGTGTAAAGTGCACCTACAACCCCCAGAGAGCACAGAAGTCGTGATAGGGGGATTCTGCAAGGAAAACGAACACCAGCAATGCAACAACAGTGGATTTCCGGACCTGAGTACCTGTAAGACTAGGGGAGCAAGTCCAAGAGTCGCGACAGTGTCGAGAGTGGGCAGGAGCCCAGGAAATGCCAGCTGAGGGTGCAAGGAAGCTGCCACCGGATGGAAGAAGCTTGGTGTTTTGCAAGAACGAAGAGGACTAGCAACTTCCCCTTTGGAGGATGGATGTCCCACGTCGTGAAGAAGCTTGCAGAGTTGTTCCCACGCAGAAATATCGCAAACAGGCCTTGCTAGCTGCAAGGGTCGTGGTTAGGGTTTTTGGATGCTGCTGTGGCCCAGGATGGACAAGGATGTCGCCACTTAGATGAGGAGACAGAGGGGGCGCCCAGCAAGTCAGGGAGCCCTCACAGAAGCAGGCAGCACCTGCAGAAGTACCGGAACAGGCACTTTGAAGAAAAGTGAACCGGAGTCCACCCGAAGTCACAAAAGGGAGTCCCACCATGCCGGAAGACAACACAGAAGGTTGTGCACTACAGGTTAGAGTGTCGGGGAGCCAGGCTTGGCTGTGCACGTAGGAAATCATGGAAGAGTGCACAGGAGCCGGAGCAGCTGCAAATCACGTGGTACCCAGCAATGCAGTCTAGCGTGGGGAGGCAAGGACTTACCTCCACCAAACTTGGACTGAAGAGTCACTGGACTGTGGGAGTGACTTGGACAGAGTTGCTGAGTTCCAGGGACCACGCTCGTCATGCTGAGGGGACCCAGAGGACCGGTGATGCAGTCTTTTGTTGCCTGCGGTTGCAGGGGGAAGATTCCGTCGACCCACAGGAGATTTCTTCAGAGCTCCTGGTGCAGAAAGGAGGCAGGCTAACCCCAGAGCATGCACCACCTGGAAACAGTCGAGAAAGCCGGCAGGATGAAGCGATACAAGGTTGCTAGTAGTCGTCTGGCTACTTTGTTGCGGTTTTGCAGGTGTCCTGAGCAGTCAGCGGTCGATCCTTTGGCAGAAGGTGAAGAGGGAGATGCAGAGGAACTCTGGTGAGCTCTTGCATTCGTTATCTAAAGAATTCCCCAAAGCAGAGACCCCAAATAGCCAGAAAAGGGGGTTTGGCTACCCATGAAGGAGGATTGGCTACTAACAGAGGTAAGAGCCTATCAGAAGGAGTCTCTGACGTCACTTGCTGGCCCTGGCCACTCAGAGCAGTCCAGTGTGCCAGCAACACCTCTGAATCCAAGATGGCAGAGGTCTGGGGCACACTGGAGGAGCTCTGGGCACCTCCTCTGGGAGGTGCAGGTCAGGGGAGTGGTCACTCCCCTTTCCTTTGTCCAGTTTCGCGCCAGAGCAGGGCTGGGGGATCCCTGAACCAGTGTAGACTGGCTTATGCAGAGATGGGCACCATCTGTGCCCATCAAAGCATTTCCAGAGGCTGGGGGAGGCTACTCCTCCCCAGCCCTGACACCTATTTCCAAAGGGAGAGGGTGTAACACCCTCTCTCAGAGGAAGTCCTTTGTTTTGCCTTCCTGGGCCACGGCTACCTAGACCCAGGAGGGCAGAAACCTGTCTGAGGGGTTGGCAGCAGCAGCAGCTGCAGTTGAAACCCCGGAAAGGCAGTTTGGCAGTACCCGGGTTCTGTGCTAGAGAACCGGGGGATCATGGAATTGTCTCCCAATGCCAGAATGGCATTGGGGTGACAATTCCACGATCTTAGACATGTTATTTGGCCATTTTCGGAGTTACCATTGTGACACTATACATAGGTAGTGACCTATGTATAGTGCACGCGTGTAATGGTGTCCCCGCACTCACAAAGTCCGGAGAATTTGCCCTGAACGATGTGGGGGCACATTGGCTAGTGCCAGGGTGCCCACACACTAAGTAACTTTGCACCCAACCTTCACCAGGTGAAGGTTAGACATATAGGTGACTTATAAGTTACTTAAGTGCAGTGGTAAATGGCTGTGAAATAACGTGGACGTTATTTCACTCAGGCTGCACTTGCAGGCCTGTGTAAGAATAGTCAGATCTCCCTATGGGTGGCAAAATAAATGCTGCAGCCCATAGGTGTAGGAGGCTGGACTGGCTTGTAGTGAGTACCAAGGGGTACTTGCACCTTGCACCAGGCCCAGTTATCCCTTATTAGTGTATAGGGTGTCTAGCAGCTTAGGCTGATAGATAATGGTAGCTTAGCAGAGCAGCTTAGGCTGAACTAGGAGACGTGTGAAGCTACTACAGTACCACTTAGTGTCATATGCACAATATCATAAGAAAACACAATACACAGTTATACTAAAAATAAAGGTACTTTATTTTTATGACAATATGCCAAAGTATCTTAGAGTGTACCCTCAGTGAGAGGATAGGAAATATACACAAGATATATATACACAATAGCAAAAATATGCAGTATAGTCTTAGAAAACAGTGCAAACAATGTATAGTTACAATAGGATGCAATGGGGAAACATAGGGATAGGGGCAACACAAACCATATACTCCAAAAGTGGAATGCGAACCACGAATGGACCCCAAACCTATGTGACCTTGTAGAGGGTCGCTGGGACTATTAGAAAATAGTGAGAGTTAGAAAAATAACCCTCCCCAAGACCCTGAAAAGTGAGTGCAAAGTGCACTAAAGTTCCCCTAAGGACAAAGTAGTCGTGTTAGAGGAATAATGCAGGAAAGACACAAACCAGCAATGCAACAACTGTGGATTTCCAATCTAGGGTACCTGTGGAACAAGGGGACCAAGTCCAAATGTCACAAGCAAGTCGGAGATGGGCAGATGCCCAGGAAATGCCAGCTGCGGGTGCAAAGAAGCTTCGACTGGACAGAAGAAGCTGAGGTTTCTGCAGGAACGAAAAGGGCTAGAGACTTCCCCTTTGGTGGACGGATCCCTCTCGCCTTGGAGAGTCGTGCAGAAGTGTTTTCCCGCTGAAAGGACGCCAACAAGCCTTGCTAGCCGCAAATCGTGCGTTTGGCGTTTTTGGACGCTGCCGGGGCCCAGGAGGGACCAGGAGGTCGCAAATTGGACCTGAAGAGAGAGGGGACGTCGAGCAAGACAAAGAGCCCTCACTGAAGTAGGTAGCACCCGGAGAAGTGCCAGAAACAGGCACTACGAGGATGCGTGAAACGGTGCTCGCCGAAGTTGCACAAAGGAGTCCCACGTCGCCGGAGACCAACTTAGAAAGTCGTGCAATGCAGGTTAGAGTGCCGTGGACCCAGGCTTGGCTGTGCACAAAGGATTTCCGCCGGAAGTGCACAGGGGCCGGAGTAGCTGCAAAGTCGCGGTTCCCAGCAATGCAGCCCAGCGAGGTGAGGCAAGGACTTACCTCCACCAAACTTGGGCTGAAGAGTCACTGGACTGTGGGGGTCACTTGGACAGAGTTGCTGGATTCGAGGGACCTCGCTCGTCGTGCTGAGAGGAGACCCAAGGGACCGGTAATGCAGCTTTTTGGTGCCTGCGGTTGCAGGGGGAAGATTCCGTCGACCCACGGGAGATTTCTTCGGAGCTTCTGGTGCAGAGAGGAGGCAGGCTACCCCCACAGCATGCACAAGCAGGAAAACAGTCGAGAAGGCGGCAGGATCAGCGTTACAGAGTTGCAGTAGTCGTCTTTGCTACTATGTTGCAGGTTTGCAGGCTTCCAGCGCGGTCAGCGGTCGATTCCTTATCAGAAGGTGAAGAGAGAGATGCAGAGGAACTCGGCTGAGCTCATGCATTCGTTATCTAAAGTTTCCCCAGAGACAGAGACCCTAAATAGCCAGAAAAGAGGGTTTGGCTACTTAGGAGAGAGGATAGGCTACTAACACCTGAAGGAGCCTATCAGCAGGAGTCTCTGACGTCACCTGGTGGCACTGGCCACTCAGAGTAGTCCAGTGTGCCAGCAGCACCTCTGTTTCCAAGATGGCAGAGGTCTGGAGCACACTGGAGGAGCTCTGGACACCTCCCAGGGGAGGTGCAGGTCAGGGGAGTGGTCACTCCCCTTTCCTTTGTCCAGTTTCGCGCCAGAGCAGGGGCTAAGGGGTCCCTGAACCGGTGTAGACTGGCTTATGCAGAATTGGGCACATCTGTGCCCAACAAAGCATTTCCAGAGGCTGGGGGA
Source organism: Pleurodeles waltl (assembly GCF_031143425.1). NCBI lineage: Eukaryota > Metazoa > Chordata > Amphibia > Caudata > Salamandridae > Pleurodeles > Pleurodeles waltl. Next base: position 1,346,715,467 of record NC_090437.1, on the reverse strand, counting down.
GGCTACTCCTCCCCTGCCTTCACACCATTTTCCAAAGGGAGAGGGTGTCACACCCTCTCTCAGAGGAAGTTCTTTGTTCTGCCATCCTGGGCCAGGCCTGGCTGGACCCCAGGAGGGCAGCTGCCTGTCTGAGGGGTTGGCAGCAGCAGCAGCTGCAGTGAAACCCCAGGAAGGGCAGTTTGGCAGTACCAGGGTCTGTGCTACAGACCACTGGGATCATGGGATTGTGCCAACTATGCCAGGATGGCATAGAGGGGGCAATTCCATGATCATAGACATGTTACATGGCCATATTCGGAGTTACCATTGTGAAGCTACATATAGGTAGTGACCTATATGTAGTGCACGCGTGTAATGGTGTCCCCGCACTCACAAAGTTCAGGGAATTGGCTCTGAACGATGTGGGGGCACCTTGGCTAGTGCCAGGGTGCCCTCACACTAAGTAACTTTGCACCTAACCTTTACCAGGTAAAGGTTAGACATATAGGTGACTTATAAGTTACTTAAGTGCAGTGTAAAATGGCTGTGAAATAACGTGGACGTTATTTCACTCAGGCTGCAGTGGCAGGCCTGTGTAATGATTGTCAGAGCTCCCTATGGGTGGCAAAAGAAATGCTGCAGCCCATAGGGATCTCCTGGAACCCCAATACCCTGGGTACCTCAGTACCATATACTAGGGAATTATAAGGGTGTTCCAGTAAGCCAATGTAAATTGGTAAAAATGGTCACTAGCCTGTTAGTGACAATTTGGAAAGAAATGAGAGAGCATAACCACTGAGGTTCTGATTAGCAGAGCCTCAGTGAGACAGTTAGTCACTACACAGGTAACACATTCAGGCACACTTATGAGCACTGGGGCCCTGGGTTACCAGGGTCCCAGTGACACATACAACTAAAACAACATATATACAGTGAAAAATGGGGGTAACATGCCAGGCAAGATGGTACTTTCCTACACAACCCCCCCCAAATGAAGGACAATAAGACTAGCCATGACCTGATGAGTCTTCATTGTCTAAGTGGAAATATCTGGAGAGTCCATCTGCATTGGAGTGGCTACTCCCAGGTCTATGTTCCACTGTATAGTCCATTCCCTGTAGGGATATGGACCACCTCAACAATTTAGGATTTTCACCTTTCATTTGTTTTAGCCAAAGTAGAGGTTTGTGGTCTGTCTGAACAATGAAGTGAGTGCCAAACAGGTATGGCCTCAACTTCTTCAGAGCCCAGACCACAGCAAAGGCCTCCCTCTCAATGGCAGACCAACGCTTTTCTCTAGGGGTCAACCTCCTACTAATAAAAGCAACAGGTTGATCCTGGCCCTCAGAATTAAGTTGTGATAGGACTGCCCCTACTCCTAATTCAGATGCATCAGTTTGGACATAGAATTTTTTAGAGTAACAAGGGCTTTTCAGGACAGGTGCAGAGCACATGGCCTGCTTCAGCTCCTCAAAAGCTTTCTGACACCTTGCTGTCCATAATACCTTTTTAGGCATTTTCTTGGATGTGAGGTCATTAAGAGGGGCTGCAATGGAGCCATAGTTCTTAATGAACCTCCTGTAATACCCAGAGAGGCCTAGGAAGGCTCTCACCTGAGTCTGAGTTGTAGGGGGAACCCAATCAATAATAGTTTGGATTTTCCCCTGAAGTGGTGCAATCTGTTCCCCACCAACAAGGTGTCCCAGATAAACCACCTTACCCTGCCCTATCTGGCACTTTGAAGCCTTGATAGTGAGGCCTGCCTTTTGCAGGGCCTCCAAAACTTTCTATAGGTGGACCAGGTGATCATCCCAGCTGGAGCTAAAGACAGCTATATCGTCCAAATATGCTGCACTGAAAGCTTCCAGCCCTTGCAGGACTGTGTTCACCAACCTCTGAAAAGTGGCAGGTGCATTTTTCAAACCAAAAGGCATTACAGTAAACTGGTAATGTCCTCCAATGGTAGAAAATGCAGTCTTAGGTTTAGCATCTTCTGACAATTTGATCTGCCAATACCCTGCAGTCAAATCAAAAGTGCTTAGATACTTGGCAGATGCCAGTGTATCTATAAGCTCATCTGCCCTGGGTATAGGGTGAGCATCAGTTTTGGTTACCAAGTTGAGACCTCTATAGTCTACACAAAACCGCATTTCTTTCTTTCCATCTTTAGAATTGGGTTTTGGTACCAGTACCACAGGAGAAGCCCATGGACTGTCAGAGTGCTCAACCACTCCTAGTTCCAACATTTTCTGAACTTCTTGCTTTATGCAGTCCCTGACATGGTCAGGCTGCCTATAGATCTTACTTTTGACAGGTAAACTGTCTCCAGTATCTATAGTGTGCTCACACCAAGAAGGGGTGCCTGGCACAGTAGAGAAGAGTTCTGAAAATTGTCCTAGGAGATTTATGCAATTATCTTTCTGCTCAGCAGTAAGACAATCAGCCATAACTACACCTTCCACAAGAGCATCTTGTTCTGTGGAAGAGAAGAGATCAGGTAGAGGATCACTGTCTTCTTCCTGTCCCTCATCAGTTGCCATGAGCAGGGTGAGATCAGCCCTGTCATAGTAGGGTTTCAGGCGGTTGACATGGAGCACCCCAAGGGGACTCCTGGCAGTGCCTAAGTCAACCAAGTAGGTGACTTCACCCTTCTTTTCAACAATTGTGTGGGGTCCACTCCATTTATCTTGGAGTGCTCTTGGGGCCACAGGCTCCAAGACCCACACTTTCTGCCCTGGTTGGTACTGAACCAAAACAGCCTTCTGATCATGCCATTGCTTCTGGAGCTCTTGGCTGGCCTGAAGGTTTTTACTGGCCTTTTTCATGTACTCAGCCATCCTTGATCTGAGGCCAAGTACATAATCCACAATATCCTGCTTAGGAGCTTTTAAATGATGTTCCCAACCCTCCTTTACAAGTGTGAGTGGACCCCTAACAGGGTGTCCAAAAAGAAGTTCAAAGGGGCTGAAGCCCACTCCTTTCTGGGGTACCTCCCTGTAGGCAAAAAGGAGGCATGGTAGAAGGATATCCCATCTCCTGCGGAGTTTTTCAGGGAGACCCATAATCATGCCTTTGAGAGTTTTATTAAATCTCTCCACCAGTCCATTTGTTTGTGGATGATAGGGTGTTGTGAACTTGTAAGTTACACCACACTCCTTCCACATGGCCTTTAAGTATGCAGACATGAAATTGCTTCCTCTGTCTGATACCACTTCCTTTGGGAAGCCCACCCTGGAAAATATTCCCAGGAGGGCCTTTGCCACTGCAGGAGCTGTAGTGGTCCTTAAAGGAATTGCTTCAGGATATCTTGTGGCATGGTCCACTACCACCAAGATAAACCTATTGCCTGAAGCAGTAGGAGGGTCAAGGGGGCCAACTATGTCAACCCCTACCCTTTCAAAGGGAACCCCAACCACAGGCAGTGGGATAAGGGGTGCCTTTGGAGTGCCACCTGTCTTGCCACTGGCTTGACAGGTTTCACAGGACTTGCAAAATTCTTTTGTGTCCTCAGACATCCTAGGCCAATGAAACAGGGGAACAAGCCTGTCCCAAGTTTTCATTTGTCCTAGATGCCCAGCTAAGGGAATGTCATGTGCCAGTGTTAGGAGGAACTTTCTGTACTCCTGAGGAATCACTAATCTCCTGGCAGCTCCAGGTTTAGGATCCCTATGCTCAGTGTACAAGAGGTTGTCCTCCCAGTAAACTCTGTGAGAGTCACTGACATCCCCATTAGCCTGTTTGACAGCTTGCTGTCTGAGACCCTCTAATGTGGGACAGGTTTGCTGTGCCACACTCAGCTCCTCTCTGGCAGGCCCCCCTTCACCCAAAAGCTCAGCAGTGTCTGCTTCCAGCTCCTCTGGTGTAGGTTCTGCACAGGGAGGGAATTCTTCTTCCTCAGAAGTAGAATCCACTGTAGAGGGAGGGATAGTAGGAAGTGGTTTGCTTCTACTAGCCCTAGCTTTAGGGAGCACTTGGTCCATTGTTCCAGGATCCAAGCTTCCCTGTCCTTTTTGCTTTTTGGCCTGAGCCCTTGTTAAAGCAAAAATATGCCCTGGGATGCCCAGCATTGCTGCATGGGCCTCCAACTCCACATCTGACCAAGCTGATGTCTCCAAATCATTCCCTAATAGACAGTCTACAGGTAAATCTGAAGCTACCACAACTTTCTTTGGACCAGTTACCCCCCCCCCCCCCCAGTTGAGATTTACAACAGCCATGGGGTGGCTTTGTGTTATGTTGTGAGCATCGGTTACTTGGTACTGGTGTCCAAGTATGTGTTGTTCAGGGTGCACCAGTTTCTCAATCACCATTGTGACACTGGCACCTGTGTCCCTGTAGGCCTGGACCTCAACACCATTTATTAGGGTTAGTTGCTTGTACTTCTCCAAGTTATGGGGGCAAGCAACCAAAGTGGCTAAATCAATAGCCCCTTCAGAGACTAAAGTAGCCTCTGTGGTCTCCCTAATCAGACCAACCCCAACTAAGTTACCAAAAGTGAGCCCAGCTACTCCCTTGGATTGGCTATTAGTAGGTTTGCTCCCACCACCACTGCTATTAGTAGGGACACTAGGTGTAGCAGTAGGGGTTGTAGTGGTAGGAGCAGTGGTGCCTTTCTTTGGACAACTGGGATCTGTTGTCCAATGGCCTTTTATTTTACATAAATAGCACCATGGTTTCTTTTCCTTGTTCTGATTAAAGGAGGATTTGGACCCACCACCCCCACCAGAGTGTTTTTGTGGGCCTGATGAAGACTCATTTTTAGATTTGTCCCCACCCTTGTCAGAAGACTTACCATCCTTCTTTTTGTTGCCATCTTTGTCACCCCCTGTATGAACTTTTCTGTTCACTCTTGTTCTGACCCATTTGTCTGCCTTCTTTCCCAATTCTTGGGGAGAGGTCAGATCAGAGTCCACCAAGTACTGGTGCAACAAATCAGACACACAATTATTAAGAATATGCTCTCTCAGGATTAAGTTATACAGGCTGTCATAATCAGTAACTTTACTGCCATGTAACCACCCCTCCAAGGCCTTCACTGCTTGGTCAATGAAATCAACCCAGTCTTGTGAAGACTCCTTTTTGGTCTCTCTGAACTTTATCCTGTACTGTTCAGTGGTTAAGCCATAACCATCCAGGAGTGCATTCTTAAGAACTTGGAAATTATTAGCATCATTTTCTTTTACAGTAAGGAGCCTATCCCTACCTTTTCCACTAAATGATAGCCATAGGATAGCAGCCCACTGCTTTTGAGGGACATCCTGTACAACACAGGCCCTCTCAAGTGCAGCAAACCACTTGTTAATGTCATCCCCCTCCTTGTAAGGGGGAACTATCTTGTGCAGATTCCTGGAATCATGCTCTTTTGCAGGATGACTATGGGGAATACTGCTGCTGCCACCATGGGTTTCTAAACCCAACTTCTGTCTTTCCTTCTCTAATTCTAAAGACTGTCTATCCAAATCCAGCTGTTGCTTCTTGAGCTTCAGTCTGGTTTGTTCCACTCTCAATCTATTGAGCTCCCTTTCTAACAATCTGTCATCAGGGTGGGTGGGAGGGACATTTCTAGATACAGAGGTATGATGGGAATGAACAGAAGGAGACCTGTCCCTTACAGAGGGCACCCTAACAGCTTGGCTAACAGTATAATGTGAGAGCACACCATCAGTATGGTGTGATTCAACCTCTGTACCAACTATGCTAGACTGTCTAGTAATGGGCAGGCTGAGAAGTTTCTTTCCTGAATCTTTTCCTGGGGGAGTCCCTGGATCAGATTGAGAACCATTAGCTACTTTTTCACCAGATTGGGCACTTATGGCCTTATCCTGTACTCTAAGCATGTTAATTAACAGTTCTAAGGAAGGATTCTTCCCTACACTCAAACCTCTCTCTATGCAGAGACTCCTTGCTCCTTTCCAGCTAAGGTGATCATATGCAAGTTTGGACAGTTCCACATTTTGGCCTGTGCCAGACATTTTTTAGAGAGAGTTAAAGTGATAGAGAGAAAAAAGTTTTCAGAACTTTTTGGAAAGACAGAAAAAACTTTTTAAACTTTTAAGAACGTTTTGAAAGTTTAGAAGTACTTTTCAGCACTTAGAAAAGAGTGAAAAGAGGAAATGCAAAACTTTTTGGCTATGTGTATATACACTGACCTTGTTTTGTATATTTTTCTCTTATGAAAAGTACAATGACAAGAGTGGTAAGTAGTCTCAAGCACTTATCCCACCACTGCACAACCAATGTAGGAGGCTGGACTGGCTTGTAGTGAGTACCAAGGGGTACTTGCACCTTGCACCAGGCCCAGTTATCCCTTATTAGTGTATAGGGTGTCTAGCAGCTTAGGCTGATAGATAATGGTAGCTTAGCAGAGCAGCTTAGGCTGAACTAGGAGACGTGTGAAGCTACTACAGTACCACTTAGTGTCATATGCACAATATCATAAGAAAACACAATACACAGTTATACTAAAAATAAAGGTACTTTATTTTTATGACAATATGCCAAAGTATCTTAGAGTGTACCCTCAGTGAGAGGATAGGAAATATACACAAGATATATATACACAATAGCAAAAATATGCAGTATAGTCTTAGAAAACAGTGCAAACAATGTATAGTTACAATAGGATGCAATGGGGAAACATAGGGATAGGGGCAACACAAACCATATACTCCAAAAGTGGAATGCGAACCACGAATGGACCCCAAACCTATGTGACCTTGTAGAGGGTCGCTGGGACTATTAGAAAATAGTGAGAGTTAGAAAAATAACCCTCCCCAAGACCCTGAAAAGTGAGTGCAAAGTGCACTAAAGTTCCCCTAAGGACAAAGTAGTCGTGTTAGAGGAATAATGCAGGAAAGACACAAACCAGCAATGCAACAACTGTGGATTTCCAATCTAGGGTACCTGTGGAACAAGGGGACCAAGTCCAAAAGTCACAAGCAAGTCGGAGATGGGCAGATGCCCAGGAAATGCCAGCTGCGGGTGCAAAGAAGCTTCGACTGGACAGAAGAAGCTGAGGTTTCTGCAGGAACGAAAAGGGCTAGAGACTTCCCCTTTGGTGGACGGATCCCTCTCGCCTTGGAGAGTCGTGCAGAAGTGTTTTCCCGCTGAAAGGACGCCAACAAGCCTTGCTAGCCGCAAATCGTGCGTTTGGCGTTTTTGGACGCTGCCGGGGCCCAGGAGGGACCAGGAGGTCGCAAATTGGACCTGAAGAGAGAGGGGACGTCGAGCAAGACAAAGAGCCCTCACTGAAGTAGGTAGCACCCGGAAAAGTGCCAGAAACAGGCACTACGAGGATGCGTGAAACGGTGCTCGCCGAAGTTGCACAAAGGAGTCCCACGTCGCCGGAGACCAACTTAGAAAGTCGTGCAATGCAGGTTAGAGTGCCGTGGACCCAGGCTTGGCTGTGCACGAAGGATTTCCGCCGGAAGTGCACAGGGGCCGGAGTAGCTGCAAAGTCGCGGTTCCCAGCAATGCAGCCCAGCGAGGTGAGGCAAGGACTTACCTCCACCAAACTTGGGCTGAAGAGTCACTGGACTGTGGGGGTCACTTGGACAGAGTTGCTGGGTTCGAGGGACCTCGCTCGTCGTGCTGAGAGGAGACCCAAGGGACCGGTAATGCAGCTTTTTGGTGCCTGCGGTTGCAGGGGGAAGATTCCGTCGACCCACGGGAGATTTCTTCGGAGCTTCTGGTGCAGAGAGGAGGCAGGCTACCCCCACAGCATGCACAAGCAGGAAAACAGTCGAGAAGGCGGCAGGATCAGCGTTACAGAGTTGTAGTAGTCGTCTTTGCTACTATGTTGCAGGTTTGCAGGCTTCCAGCGCGGTCAGCGGTCGATTCCTTATCAGAAGGTGAAGAGAGAGATGCAGAGGAACTCGGCTGAGCTCATGCATTCGTTATCTAAAGTTTCCCCAGAGACAGAGACCCTAAATAGCCAGAAAAGAGGGTTTGGCTACTTAGGAGAGAGGATAGGCTACTAACACCTGAAGGAGCCTATCAGCAGGAGTCTCTGACGTCACATGGTGGCACTGGCCACTCAGAGTAGTCCAGTGTGCCAGCAGCACCTCTGTTTCCAAGATGGCAGAGGTCTGGAGCACACTGGAGGAGCTCTGGACACCTCCCAGGGGAGGTGCAGGTCAGGGGAGTGGTCACTCCCCTTTCCTTTGTCCAGTTTCGCGCCAGAGCAGGGGCTAAGGGGTCCCTGAACCGGTGTAGACTGGCTTATGCAGAATTGGGCACATCTGTGCCCAACAAAGCATTTCCAGAGGCTGGGGGAGGCTACTCCTCCCCTGCCTTCACACCATTTTCCAAAGGGAGAGGGTGTCACACCCTCTCTCAGAGGAAGTTCTTTGTTCTGCCATCCTGGGCCAGGCCTGGCTGGACCCCAGGAGGGCAGCTGCCTGTCTGAGGGGTTGGCAGCAGCAGCAGCTGCAGTGAAACCCCAGGAAGGGCAGTTTGGCAGTACCAGGGTCTGTGCTACAGACCACTGGGATCATGGGATTGTGCCAACTATGCCAGGATGGCATAGAGGGGGCAATTCCATGATCATAGACATGTTACATGGCCATATTCGGAGTTACCATTGTGAAGCTACATATAGGTAGTGACCTATATGTAGTGCACGCGTGTAATGGTGTCCCCGCACTCACAAAGTTCAGGGAATTGGCTTTGAACGATGTGGGGGCACCTTGGCTAGTGCCAGGGTGCCCTCACACTAACTAACTTTGCACCTAACCTTTACCAGGTAAAGGTTAGACATATAGGTGACTTATAAGTTACTTAAGTGCAGTGTAAAATGGCTGTGAAATAACGTGGACGTTATTTCACTCAGGCTGCAGTGGCAGGCCTGTGTAATGATTGTCAGAGCTCCCTATGGGTGGCAAAAGAAATGCTGCAGCCCATAGGGATCTCCTGGAACCCCAATACCCTGGGTACCTCAGTACCATATACTAGGGAATTATAAGGGTGTTCCAGTAAGCCAATGTAAATTGGTAAAAATGGTCACTAGCCTGTTAGTGACAATTTGGAAAGAAATGAGAGAGCATAACCACTGAGGTTCTGATTAGCAGAGCCTCAGTGAGACAGTTAGTCACTACACAGGTAACACATTCAGGCACACTTATGAGCACTGGGGCCCTGGGTTACCAGGGTCCCAGTGACACATACAACTAAAACAACATATATACAGTGAAAAATGGGGGTAACATGCCAGGCAAGATGGTACTTTCCTACAATAGGGATCTCCTGGAACCCCAATACCCTGGGTACCTCAGTACCATATACTAGGGAATTATATGGGTGTACCAGTATGCCAATGTGAATTGGTGAAATTGGTCACTAGCCTGTTAGTGACAATTTGGAAAGCAGATAGAGCATAACCACTGAGGTTCTGGTTAGTAGAGCCTCAGTGAGAAAGTTAGTCATCACACAGGGAACACATACAGGGCACATACTTATGAGCACTGGGGCCCTGTCTGGCAGGGTCCCGGTGACACATAGACTAAAACAACATATATACAGTGAAATATGGGGGTAACATGCCAGGCAAGATGGTAATTTCCTACACCGCTGCCAAAGACACCGCCGCCACAAGCACCGCAGTCCCATGAGTGCCAAAAGCTCTGACGCTACTGAGGCCGCCACGAGCAGGATGAAGCACTCTGGACACAAGGCCCCCTCCAGAACCAGTGGAGAAAGACATCCACTACCTCAGTCCTTGGCAGGATGAAGCACTCTGGGCACAAAGCCCCCTCCAGAACCAGTGGAGAAAGACATCCACTACCTCTGTTCTTGGCAGGATGAAACACTCTGGGCACAAGGCCCCCTCCAGAACCAGTGGAGAATCACATCCACTACCTCAGTCCTTGGCAGGATGAAGCACTCTGGGCACAAAGCCCCCTCCAGAACCAGTGGAGATTTACATCCACTACCTCAGTCCTTGGCAGGATGAAGCACTCTGGGCACAAGGCCCCCTCCAGAACCAGTGGAGACTGTTATCCACTTGAGAGACTGTGGCTATGCACTCCCCAGGATAAAGCAGTGGGCAAACCACCCACTTGTGAGACTTGAGAGACTGTGGCTTTGCGCTCCTCAGGATTGAACAGTGGGAAAACCACCAACTTGTGAGACTTAAGAGACGGTGGCTTTGCACTCCCCAGGATTGAACTGTGGGCAAACCACCCACTATAGAGACTTGAGAGACTGTGGCTTTGCACTCCCCAGGACTGCACAGTGGGCAAACCACCCACGTGTGAGACTTGAGAGACTCTGGCTTTGCACTCCCCAGGATTGAACAGTGGGCAAACCACCCACTGTAGAGACTTGAGAGATTGTGGCTTTGCACTCCCCAGGATTGTACAGTGTGCAAACCACCCACTGTAGAGAGTTGAGAGACTGTGGCTTTGCACTCCCCAGGACTGAACAGTGGGCATGGGGCCCCCTCGTGGATTTGGCGTTGTGCACTCAACCGGCTGAGGTGCCCACCCTTTCCCTTCCCCGAGGTGCCTGTTTTATTTCTATCTGATGCCCCTGCAGTGTTCTCTCCGTCTTGTTCGGGTATCTTGTGTGGGCCTCGCCCATGCATTGTGGGCCCAGTGGTCCACGGACTTTAATGGTGGAATACCTTGGACTAATATTATTGGTGTATATATTTGTAAATAGTGTATGTATATTTTTTGAATACTGAATTTTAATATATTACAATCGTTAACCTCATTTCCTTTTGTCTTTGCATTCTTCTGGGGGGTTTGGGAGGCTGTAAATATAATGTATCATGCTGTATTAGTGTGTATGTTGTTGTGGGTGAGGGTGGGGGTGTTGCGTGTTGGTGTCACTGTTTTTTCCCTCCCCCCTTCCCTGTGTCGTAGGTGCAGTACTCACCGTGGTCTTCGCCGCCGGCGTTCGTGCTCCTGGTAGAGGAGCAAGAAGATAAAGGCTGGAAAAATGTGGAGCTCTGGTTCCATGGCGTCCTGGTGCCTCGTGGGGTGTGCAGAGGTGAGCGTTTTCCCATTTTATTTTTATACTGCCGGCCTGTTGGCGGTCTTACCACCGCTTTAACACCGACCACCAGGGTTGTAATGACCACCTTTGTCTTCCTCTGAGGCCACCTCTGGAGTCATGGGAAATCCCTATGAGAACCTGACTTTTAAAGTCTTAAGGGGGCTTTGCTCAGAGAGAAGCCTAGATGTAGGGAAGAACACTAAAATGAATTTACTTTTAAGTCTCCTTCTCCAAGAAGACCAGGAACAGTCTGGTAACCAGAAGGAGGTGATGGAGGGAGATTCTAACCCTTTAAAATCAGGGGAGCAACCTGAGGATTCAGGGGAGGGTCCTTCACAAAATCTTCCTCCTAGCAAACCATCTAGTGGGCCTGGCAGTGGGAGGGGTTCACATACAGGTAGAGCTCCCTTCACACCTAGAGGTCAGGTCACATGGGTTACCAAAGCTAGGAAAAGATCTGCCCCTGCAGATTCCCATGTCACTTCAGTCTCAGAGGGGTCCCACACATCCAATCCAGAGGATGACTCCCTAGACAGGGAACTCAGAAAGCTGAGATTGGAGGAGGCTAGACTGAGGCTGCAACAGCAACAGTTGGCCCTAGATAGGGAAGCCTTAGCTGTGGAAAGGGAAAGGCAGGGGTTGGGGGTTAGTTCCACAAATGGTTGCAGCAGCTACAGCAGTTTCAGGAGTTATGGTGTTAGGAAGAATACCTCTGGTTCCAGCAAATTGCAAAAAATGTTTCCCCCTTACAAGGAGGGGAATGGCATCTATAAGTTGTTTGCTGCACTTGAGAGGGCCTGTAAAGTACAGAGGGTCCCTCAGTTGCAGTGGGCTGCTAATCTGTGGTTGTCATTTTCTGGCAAAGGGAGAGATAGACTTATCACTGTCATGGTGGAAGATTCAGATAACTACAATGTGTTGAAGGCAGCACTCTTGGATGGATTTGGCATAACCACTGAACAATACAGGATTAAGTTCTGAGAAACCAAAAAAGAGGGTTTGCAAGATTGAACAGACACTGTGGACTGTTCAGTGAAGGCTTTAGATGGTTGGTTACATGGCAGCAAAGTGTCTGACTATGAGGATCTATATAATTTTATTTTGAGAGAGCATATTCTTAATTTTTGTCTCTGACTTTTTGCACCGGTACTTGGTAGACTCAGATCTGACCTTTAAGAAGGCAGACAAATGGGTCAGCCAAGGGTGAGCGGAAAAGCTCATACAGGATGTGACAAGGAAAAGAAGAAAGATGGTAAGTCACATGATAAGGGTGGGGACAAATATAAAAAGTCAGAGTCTTCATCAGGCCCACAAAAAGTTTCTGGGGGTGTGCACAAATCCTCTTCCACCAACAGAAAAAGCCTTGGTGTTACATGCATAAAAACAAAGGCCATTGGGCAAGTGATCCCACTTGTCCCAAGAAAAACACCCAAGCTCCCACCACCACAACCCCCACTGCTTCCACTAGTGCCCCTAGTAATTGCAGTGGTGGTGGGGAAAACACCAAAAATAACCAGTTCAAGGTCGTAGCAGGGCTCACTTTGGGTAATGTAGTGGGGTTTGGTTTAGTTAGGGAAACCACTGAGGCTGTTTTAGTTTCAGATGGTGGCATTGGCCCTGCTACCTTTGTTGCTTGTCCCCTTAATATGGATAAGTACAAGCAACAATCCCTAATCAACGGTGTTCAGGTTGAGGCCTACAGGGACACAGGTGCCAGTGTCACTATGGTGATGGAAAAACTGGTACCCCCTGAGCAACACCTACTTGGTCATCAGTACCAAGTGACTGATGCCCATAATAAACTGTTAGCCACCCCATGGCTGTTGTGAATCTCAACTGGGGGGGGGGGGAGATACTGGTCGAAAGAAAGTTGTAGTAGCCACTGTCCTACCTGTAGAATGTCTACTGTACAATGATTTGGAGACTTCAGCTTGGGCTAAAGTGGAATTGGAGGCTCATGCAGCAATGCTTGGCCTTCCAGGGCACATCTTTGCTCTTACTAGGGCTCAGGCCAAGAAGCAAAGAGGTCAAGGAAACTTGCATCCTGGAACAATTGACCAAGTGCTCTCAAAAACTAGGGGTAGAAAGGGCAAACCCCTGTCCACTATCCCTCCCTCTCCTGAAGATTCCCCTTTTGATGAGGAGGAGTCTACTCCCTGTGCAGAACCTACACCAGAGGAGCTCTAAGCTGACACAGCTGAGCTTTTGGGTGCCAGAGAGGAAGAAGACCTGTCTCACACTAGAGGGTTTGAGACAGCAAGCTGTCAAACAAGAAGCAGGGGATGTCAGTGACTCTCACAGGGTTTACTGGGAAAACAATCTCCTTTAAACAGAGGCAAGGGTCCCAAAACCTGGTGCTACCAGGAGACTGGTCATTCCCTTGCAGTATTGGGAATTCCTCCTAACACTGGCATATGACATTCCCCTTGCTGGAAGTTTGGGGCAAAGCAAAACTTGGGACAGACTGGTCCCTCACTTTCATTGGCCTCATATGTCAGAGGATACAAAATAGTTTTGTCGCTGTTGTGTCACTTGCCAAGCCAGTGGGACGACTGGTGGCACTCCAAAGTCTTCCTTGATCCCTCTGCCTGTGGTTGGGGTGCCCTTTGAGAGGGTTGGTTTTGACATGGTTGGCCCCCTTGACCATCCTACTGCTTCTGGCAATAGATTGATCTTGGTGGTAGTGGACCATGCCTCTAGATATCCAGAACTTATCCCTCTAAGGACCCCTACAGGTCCTGCAGTGGCAAAGGCCCTCCTGGGAATATTTTCCAGGGTGGGCTTCCCTAAAGAGGTAGTATCAGACAGGGGTAACAACTTCATGTCTGCATACTTGAAGGCAATGTGGAAGGAATGTGGTGTAACATACAAATTCACCAAACCTTACCACCCACAGACAAATGGATTGGTTGAGGGGTTTAATAAAACTCTCAAAGGTATGATCATGGGACTCTCTGAAAAACTCAGAAGGAGATGGGAAGCCCTATTGCTATGCCTCCTTTTTGCCTACAGGGAGGTACCCCAGAAGGGAGTGGGCTACAGCCCATTTTAACTCCTTTTTGGTCACCCTGTTAGGGGTCCACTTTCACTTGTAAAAGAGGGGTGGGAGCAACCCTTGAAGCCCCTTGAACAAGACATTGTGGATTATGTGCTTGGTCTAAGATCAAGAATGGCTGAGTACATGAAAAAGGCCACTAAAACTTTCAGGCAAGCCAAGAGTTATAAAAACAATGGCATGAACAGAAGGCTGTCCTGACTGAGTACCACCCAGGACAGAAGCTTGTGGCACCAAGAGAACTCCAGGACAAATGGAGTGGTCCACATCTGATAGTAGAAAGGAGGGTGAGGTCACTTATTTAGTGGACCTAGGTTCTCCCAGAAGTCTTCTAAGAGTTCTTCATGTGAACCGCCTGAAACCCTACTATGATAGGGCAGACTTAACCCTACTCATGGCCACTGATGAGGGGCAGGAGGAAGAGAGGGACCCTCTGTGAGAAAGTAGCCTCTTTCTAGCCTTGTTATCCCCCCTTTCTGCCTGTTTGTGAGTATATGTCATGGTGTTTTCACTGTATCACTGGGATCCTGCTAGCCAGGGCCCATTGCTCATAGTGAGGACCCTATGTTGTCAGTATGTTTGTTATGTGACACTGGGACCCTGCTAACCAGGACCCCAGTGCTCATAAGTTTGTGGCCTATATGTGTTCCCTGCGTGATGCCTAACTGTCTCACTGAGGCTCTGCTATCCAGAACCTCAGTGGTTATGCTCTCTCTGCTTTCCAAATTTGTCACTAACAGGCTAATGACTACATTTTCCAATTCACATTGACATACTGGTACACCCATATAATTCCCTAGTATATGGTACTGAGGCACCCACGGTATTGGGGTTCCAGGAGATCCCTATGGGCTGCAGCATTTCTTGTGCCACCCATAGGGAGATCTGACAATTCTTACACAGGCCTGCCAGTGCAGCCCGAGTGAAATAACGTCCACGTTATTTCACAGCCATTTACCACTGCACTTAAGTAACTTATAAGTCACCTATATATCTAACCTTTACCTGGTAAAGGTTGGGTGCCAAGTTACTTAGTGTGTGGGCACCCTGGCACTAGCCAAGGAGCTCCCACATTGTTCAGGGCAAATTCCCCGGACTTTGTGAGTGAGGGGACACCATTACACGCGTGCACTATACATATGTCACGACATATGTATAGCGTCACAATGGTAACTCCGAACATGGCCATGTAACATGTCTAGGATCATGGAATTGTCACCCCAATGCCATGATCCCCCGAATCTCTAGCTCAGATCCGGGTACTGCCAAACTACCTTTCCCGGGGTTTCACTACAGCTGCTGCTGCTGCCAACCCCTCAGACAGGTTTCTGCCCTCCTGGGGTCCAGCCAGGCATGGCCCAGGAAGGCAGAACAAAGGACTTCCTCAGAGATAGGGTGTTACACCCTCTCCCTTTGGAAAAAGGTGTCAGGGCTGGGGAGGAGTAGCCTCCCCCAGCCTCTGGAAATGCTTTGATGGGCACAGATGGTGCCCATCTCTGCATAAGCCAGTCTGCACCGGTTCAGGGATCCCTCAGCCCTGCTCTGGACAAAGGAAAGGGGAGTGACCACTCCCCTGACCTGCACCTCCCCTGGGAGGTGCCCAGAGCTCCTCCAGTGTGCTCCAGACCTCTGCCATCTTGGAAACAGAGGTGCTGCTGGCACACTGGACTGCTCTGAGTGGCCAGTGCCAGCAGGTGATGTCAGAGACTCCTTCTGATAGGCTCCTTCAGGTGTTCCTAGCCTATCCTCTCTCCTAGGTAGCCAAACCCTCTTTTCTGGCTATTTAGGGTCTCTGCTTTGGGGAATTCCTTAGATAACGAATGCAAGAGCTCATCAGAGTTCCTCTGCATCTCTCTCTTCACCTTCTGCCAAGGAATCGACTGCTGCCCGCGCTGGAAGCCTGCAAAACTGCATCAAAGTAGCAAAGACGACTACTGCGACCTTGTAACGCTGATCCTGCCGCCTTCTCGACTGTTTTCCTGGTGGTGCATGCTGTGGGGGTAGTCTGCCTCCTCTCTGCACTAGAAGCTCCGAAGAAATCTCCCGTAGGTTGACGGAATCGTAGGTCGACGCAACCGCAGGCACCAAAGAACTGCATCACCGGTCCTCTGGGTCTCCTCTCAGGACGACGAGCGGGGTCCCTTGAACTCAGCAACTCTGTCCAAGTGACTCCCACAGTCCAGTGACTCTTCAGTCCAAGTTTGGTGGAGGTAAGTCCTTGCCTCCCCACGCTAGACTGCATTGCTGGGAACCGTGTGTTTTGCAGCTACTCCGGCTCCTGTGCACTCCACGAAGATTTCCTTTGTGCACAGCCAAGCCTGGGTCCACGGCACTCTAACCTGCATTGCACAACCTCCTGAGTTGTCCTCCGGCGTCGTGGGACTCTCTTGTGCAACTTCGGGTGAGCACTGATTCACTCCACTTCGTAGTGCCTGTTCCAGCACTTCTGCGGTGCTGCTTGCTTCTGAGTGGGCTCCTTGTTTTGCTGGACGCCCCCTCTGTCTCCTCACGCAATTGGTGACATCCTGGTCCCTCCTGGGTCACAGCAGCATCCAAAACCCTAACCGCGAGCTTTGCAGCTAGCAAGGCTTGTTTGCGGTCTTTCTGAGGAAAAACACTTCTGCACGACTCTTCACGACGTGGGACATCCATCCTCCAAAGGGGAAGTTTTTAGCCCTTGTCGTTCTTGCAGAATCCTCAGCTTCCACCATCCGGTGGCAGCTTCTTTGCACCCACAGCTGGCATTTCCTGGGCATCTGCCCACTCTCGACTTGATCGTGACTTTTGGACTTGGTCCCCTTCGTTCCACAGGTACTCTCCTCTGGAAATCCATCGTTGTTGCATTGCTGGTGTTGGTCTTTCCTGCAGAATTCCCCTATCACGACTTCTGTGCTCTTTGGGGAACGTCAGTGCACTTTGCACCCACTTTTCAGGGTCTTGGGGTGGGCTATTTTTCTAACCCTCGCTGTTTTCTTACAGTCCCAGCGACCCTGTACAAGGTCACATAGGTTTGGGGTCCATTCGTGGTTCGCATTCCACTTCTAGATTATATGGTTTGTGTTGCCCCTATCCCTATGTGCCCCCATTGCATTCTATTGTGACTATACATTATTTGCACTGTTTTCTATTGCTATTACTGCATATTTTGGAATATGTCCCAGGCAGGTCGCTCCCCCCATCTGCCACGCAACCCCCTGTGGGTTGAACCTCCGTTGCCACTTTTGCCGCCTGACTACTCGCTCCCTTTTTTCTATTCCCCTGAGCTTGTGCTTCTGTGCCACTTGTTTTTTCCATTCTGTGCCCCTGTGTTTTGCTTTCTGTACCCCTGTGCTCTGTTGTCCCTCTCCCGCCGTCTTTTCCCGCCGTTTTTTCCCCGGGTTTTCCCCTGGGTTTTTCCCCTGGGTTTTTCCCCGGGTTTTTCCCTTGCTGCTGAGCCCCTGCTGCCCCGCCCCCTTCACTCCCATTGGCCGCCCCGCTCCCACCTCCCAGCTGCTCCTCCCTCCCTCTGCCCTCATATGGAGGCCGCGAAGCGGGCACGCAGCGGACGCGAGCAGCTGGCGCGCCTAAGGCAAGCCCGTCTGCGCCCATCCGCGTCTGGACCGCACCCAGCACCAGAACCCCTGGAACCCGCACCCCCCGCAACACCAGACTGCACTACGACACAAGCACCCTCCACGCACTCAACACCAGACGAGACCACCCCTGCTACCAGGCCACCCCGAAACGCACCCAGGGGCCTTTCACCTGCCGGAACTGCAGATTCACCAGCATCCAACCCTCCACACCACCAGCCAGAGAACCCAACCACCTCCGCTGCATCCTCCTCAACACCCGCTCCGCTCGCAAGCACGCCATCGAACTTTGGGACCTCCTAGACTCCACTGCCCCTGACGTCGCCTTCCTGACGGAGACCTGGCTGAACGCCACCTCAGCACCAGACATTGCCATAGCCATCCCACAGGGCTACAAGATCTCCCGCAGAGACCGCACCAACGGAGTGGGAGGAGGAATCGCCATCATCCACAAAGACTCCATCAAAATCTCAACGAACACCGATGACACCCTCACCACCGCCGAGCACATGCACTTCCAGATCCACACCGACCCCAACACCACCCTCAGAGGAACTCTCATCTACAGACCTCCCGGACCACGCCCACAGTTCAGTGACACCATCGCTGACCTCATCAGCACCCACGCCCTCGCTTCCACGGACTACATCCTCCTCGGGGACCTGAACTTCCACCTCGAGAACAACAACGACGCCAACTCCACCGCCCTGATCGACAACCTCGCCAACCTCGGACTCAAACAGCTAGTAACGACACCCACTCACGCCGCTGGACACACGCTTGACCCCATCTTCGCCGCAAGCCCCCACGTCTCCTTCAACCACACCACTGAACCACACTGGACCGACCACAGATGTGTCCACTTCACCTTCAGAAAACCCACCACACACCACGCCGCTGCTGGGGCAAGGTCACCGGGGACCAACTGACTACCGCCCTCGCCCTGAGACCACCCACCGACCCCACCGACCCAGACACTGCCGCGACCAACCTCAAGACTGCGCCAACACCCCCGCCCCTCTCAAGACCTTTAGAACCAACCACACCAACAAGAAAGCCGCCTGGTTCACCGAGGACCTCCGGATCTCCAAGCACACCTGTCGGAAGCTGGAGAAGAAATGGCTCCACGACCGAACAGCAGACAACCACACAGCCCTCAAGAGCGCCACCCGCAGACATCACCAACTCATCAGGACCGCCAAGAAGACCGCCTTCAAGGACCGCCTAGACAACAACGCACACAACAACAAAGAG
This sequence comes from Pleurodeles waltl, assembly GCF_031143425.1. NCBI lineage: Eukaryota > Metazoa > Chordata > Amphibia > Caudata > Salamandridae > Pleurodeles > Pleurodeles waltl. The sequence continues at coordinate 1,346,696,609 of NC_090437.1, read as the reverse complement.
CTCTTCAGCATCGTGAAAGAACTCTCCAACCCCAGCTCCATCACCAACGACATCCCGCCATCTCAAGACCTGTGCGACTCCCTGGCCACCTTCTTCCACCGCAAGATCACCGACATCCACGACAGCTTCAACCCCGACACCCCCACACCCACCACCGAGTCCACCACCCCTGCGACTACCACTCGCACCAGTCGCCTGACCGTCTGGTCCAGCGTCAGCGACGTAGACACCATCAAAATCATGAACTCCATCCACTCCGGATCCCCATCGGACCCCTGCCCTCACCACGTCTTCAACAAAGCCAGCGCAGCCATCGCGCCCCACCTCCGGAAAACAATCAACTGTTCCTTCGAGACAGCAACCTTCCCAGAAAGCTGGAAGCACGCCGAGATCAACGCCCTTCTGAAGAAGCCCAAGGCGGACCCCAAGGACCTCAAGAACTTCCGTCCCATCTCCCTGCTCCCTTTCCCGGCAAAAGTGACTGAGAAGATTGTCAACAAACAGCTGACCCGCTACCTCGAAGTCAACAACATCCTGGACCCGTCCCAATCTGGTTTTCGCAGTAACCACAGCATCGAGACCGCCCTCATCGCCGCCACTGACGACATCCGGACCCTGATGGACAAAGGAGAAACAGCCGCCCTCATCCTCCTGGGCCTATCAGCAGCCTTTGACACGGTCTGCCACCGCACCCTATCAGCACGCCTCCATGACGCCGGTATCCAAGAGAAGGCCCTGGCCTGGACCACATCCTTCCTCTCCGGCAGAACCCAGAGCGTCCGCCTCCCACCCTTCCGCTCCAAAACCACTGAGATCATCTGCGGCGTCCCACAGGGATCCTCCCTCAGCCCGACACTGTTCAATATCTACATGGCCCCCCTCGCCCACGTCGCACGACAACACAACCTCAACATCATCTCCTACGCCGATGACACCCAGCTGATCATATCCCTCCCCGAAGATCCCCACACCGCCAAAGCTAACCTCCACCGAGGAATGAAGGCCATAGCCGACTGGATGAAGGACAGCAGACTGAAGCTGAACTCAGACAAGACGGAGGTCCTCATTCTCGGACCTACCCCATCAGCCTGGGATGACTCTTGGTGGCCCACGTACCTAGGCACAGCCCCGGAACCCACGGACCACGCACGCAACCTGGGGGTCATCCTCAACTCCACTCTCTCCATGACCAGGCAAGTCAACGCCGTCTCTGCGTCCTGCTTCAACACCCTCCGTATGCTCCGCAGGATCTTCAAATGGATCCCTCTCGACACGAGAAAAAACGTTACCCAGGCCCTCATCACCAACAGACTCGACTACGGGAACGCCCTCTACTCAGGAACTACAAACAAGCTCCTGAGACGACTCCAACGCATCCAGAACGCCTCGGCCCGACTCATCCTCGATGTCCCCCGCCGCAGCCACATCACACTCCACCTGAGAGGCCTGCACTGGCTCCCCGTCAACAAAAGGATCACCTTCAAGCTCCTGATCCACGCACACAAAGCACTGCACAACACCGGACCCACCTACCTCAACAACCGACTCAGCTTCCACACCCCCACCCGAAGCCTCCGCTCAGCCAACCTCGCCCTCGCCACAGTCCCCCGCATCCGAAAAACCACCGCCGGCGGCAGATCCTTCTCCTACCTCGCCGCCAAGACCTGGAACACTCTCCCCACCATCCTACGACAGACCCAGGACCTGCTGGCCTTCAGAAGACGTCTCAAGACCTGGCTCTTCGACCAGTAGCACCCCCCCTCCCCAGCGCCTTGAGACCCTTGCGGGTATGTAGCGCGCTTTATAAATGCAGTGATTGATTGATTGGTATTGTGTACATATATCTTGTGTATATTTGCTATCCTCAGACTGAGGGTACTCACTGAGATACTTTAGCATATTGTCATAAAAATAAAGTACCTTTATTTTTAGTATATCTGTGTATTGTGTTTTCTTATGATATTGTGCATATGACACTAGTGGTACTGTAGGAGCTTCACTCGTCTCCTAGTTCAGCCTAAGCTGCTCTGCTAAGCTACCTTTTCTATCAGCCTAAGCTGCTAGACACCCCTCTACACTAATAAGGGATACCTGGGCCTGGTGCAAGGTGTAAGTACCCCTTGGTACTCACTACAAGCCAGTCCAGCCTCCTTCATTGGTTGTGCAGCGGTGGGATAAGTACTTTGCAACTACTTACCACTTTGTCATATTGTACTTTTCATAAGAGAAAAATATACAAAACAAGTTCAGTGTATGTACACCTAACCAAAAAGTTTTGCTTTTCTTCTCTCACTTCTTTGCTAAGTGCTGAAAAGTTCCTCTAAACTTTCAAAAAGTTCTTAAAAAGTTTTAAAAGTTTTTTTTCTGTCCTTTAAACCATTTCTATTATGTCTGGTACAGATCAAACTCGGGATCTGTCCAAGACTGCATATGACCACCTTAGCTGGAAGGCAGCAATGAGTCTCTGTGTTGATAGAGGTTTAGGGGTAGGGAAGAATCCCTCTAGAGAACTGTTGGTTAATATGCTCATTGAACAAGATAAAACCTTAGGTGGCACTTCTGTTGAGAGATTAGCTGATGGTTCCCAATCTGATCCTGGGGCACCCCTAGCAAAAGATTTAGAAGGAAACTTTCCCAACCTGCCCATTAGCAGGCCACCTAGCAATGCTGGTACTAATGTGAGTTCTCATCACAGTAGGAGTATTACTCCTGTTAGCCAGGTTGTTAGAGTGCCATCTGTTAGGGCCAGGTCTCCCTCTGTTCATTCTCACCATACTTCTGTGTCAAGGCATACCCCACCCACCCACCCTGATGACACAGTGTTAGAAAGGGAGCTCAATAGATTGAGAGTGGAAGAATCCAGGCTGAAGCTCAAGAAGCAACAGCTGGATTTAGATAGGCAAGCCTTTGATTTAGATAGAGAAAGACAGAGGTTGGGGTTAGGACCCCATGGTGGAGGCAGCAGTATTCCAAATAGTCATCCTGTAAAAGAGCATGATTCTAGGAATCTGCATAAGATTTTTCCCCCTTACAAGGAGGGGGATGACATTAACAAGTGGTTTGCTGCACTTGAGAGGGCCTGTGTTGTACAGGAGGTCCCTCAAAGGCAGTGGGCTGCTATCCTATGGCTATCTTTCAGTGGAAAGGGTAGGGATAGGCTCCTTACTGTGAAGGAAAGTGATGCCAATAATTTTACAGTTTTAAAGAATGCACTCCTAGATGGTTATGGCTTAACCACTGAACAGTACAGGATCAAGTTCAGAGAAACCAAAAAGGAGTCTTCACAAGACTGGGTAGACTTTGTTGACCATTCAGTGAAGGCCTTGGAGGGGTGGTTACATGGCAGTAAAGTTTCTGACTATGAAAGCCTGTATAACTTAATCCTGAGAGAGCATATTCTTAATAATTGTGTGTCTGATTTGTTGCACCAGTATCTAGTGGACTCAGATCTGACCTCTCCCCAAGAATTGGGAGAGAAGGCAGACAAATGGGTCAGAACAAGAGTGAACAGAAAAGTTCATACAGGTGGTGACAAGGATGGCAAGAAGAAAGATGGTGAGAAATCTCAGGATAAGCATGGGGACAAGGGTAAAACCAAAGATCCTTCTTCAAATCCTAAACACTCTTCAGGGGGTGGATATAAAACAAATTCTTCCTCTTCTTCTCAACCCACACACATTAAAAAGCCTTGGCGCTTTGTGTGTAAAAACAGAGGCTATAGGCCAGGGGATAAGTCCTGTCCAGGTAAACCCCCTGAGCCTACCACCACTAATACATCAAGCTCTAGTGCCCCTAGCAGTAGTGGTACTAGTGGTGGGACTGCTGGCAACAGTCAAGTTAAGGGTGTGGTTGGGTTCACTTATGGGTCCATCATAGAAACTGGGGAAGTCAGTCCCAAGACAGTTTCTGTCACACCTAGTGGCATTGGCCTTGCCACACTGGCTGCTTGTCCCCTTACAATGGATAAGTACAGGCAGACAGTTTTAATAAATGGTGTTGAGGCCCAGGCCTACAGGGACACAGGTGCCAGTATCACTTTGGTGACTGAAAACCTAGTGGCTCCTGAACAACACATCCTTGGACAACAGTATAAGATTATTGATGTCCATAACTCCACTAAGTTTCTTCCCTTAGCTATAGTTCAGCTTAGTTGGGGTGGAGTTACTGGCCCTAAGCAGGTGGTAGTATCTAGCTTACCTGTAGATTGTCTCTTAGGTAATGACCTAGAGGCCTCAGGTTGGGCTGATGTAGAGTTTTATACCCATGCAGCCATGCTGGGTATCCCTGAGGAATTGTTCCCTCTCATTTCTACTGAAATGAAAAAGCAAAGGAGAGAAGGCCTGAAAACTCAGGATCCCTCTCCAACTACAGGTAAAAAGGGTATCACAGTATCCCCTAACCACCCTACCATTCAGGATACCATTCCTGGGGTGGGAGAAACCTCTCCTGGGGTGGCACCTGTTCCAAGGGAATCACCAGCTGGCATAGCTGTACTCCCTGAGGTGGAAGTACCTCTCTGTGGGATAACTAACATTGGTGAGAAAAAGAGCACCATTTTAGTTAACATGGAGCATCCCTCCAACCCTCCCAGAGAAACTTTAGTGCAGAAACCCTGCACTGCCTCACAACACTTAGGACAGCATCCCTGCCCTAGTGTGGAGCTAATAGGACAGCATCCCTGCCCTGCTCCAACTAAAGAGAAACAGCATCCCTGTTCTCTCTTCCAGCCATATGGACAAAGTTTTTGCCCAGCTATGGCTTTACTGAGACAGCATCCCTGTCTGGCATTTCCATCACTACAAATGGCTTCAGTGGACAATTCCCACTGCTCTAAACTAAAACTTACTGATAGAAACTCTGAAAATATCTATTTACATTGTTGCTTAGCTAAAAAACTTCAAACAGGGTGGTTTACATCCTCACAAGGAAGTAACCATATAGTGGATGATAAAGGGAGTAACCAGTCTATTGCAGAGCTACTCTCTACTTATCACCACTTAGACAATAAAGTCTCAACTGGCCAAGGTTAGCTTTATTGTCCTTCGTTTGGGGGGGGTTGTGTGAGAAAGTGCCTCTTTCTAGCCTTGTTACCCCCACTTTTGGCCTGTTTGTGAGTGTATGTCAGAGTGTTTTCACTGTCTCACTGGGATCCTGCTAGCCAGGCTGAGTGATCATAGTGAAAACCCTATGTTTTCAGTATGTTTGTTATGTGTCACTGGGACCCTGCTAGTCAGGACCCCAGTGCTCATAAGTTTGTGACCTATATGTATGTGTTCCCTGTGTGATGCCTAACTGTCTCACTGAGGCTCTGCTAACCAGAACCTCAGTGGTTATGCTCTCTCTGTATAAATTGTCACTAACAGGCTAGTGACCAATTTCACCAATTTACATTGGCATACTGGAACACCCTTATAATTCCCTAGTATATGGTACTGAGGTACCCAGGGTATTGGGGTTCCAGGAGATCCCTATGGGCTGCAGCATTTCTTGTGCCACCCATAGGGAGATCTGACAATTCTTACACAGGCCTGCCAGTGCAGCCCGAGTGAAATAACGTCCACGTTATTTCACAGCCATTTACCACTGCACTTAAGTAACTTATAAGTCACCTATATGTCTAACCTTTACCTGGAAAAGGTTGGGTGGCAAGTTACTTAGTGTGTGGGCACCCTGGCACTAGCCAAGGAGCTCCCACATTGTTCAGGGCAAATTCCCCAGACTTTGTGAGTGCGGGGACACCATTACACGCGTGCACTATACATATGTCACGACATATGTATAGCGTCACAATGGTAACTCCGAACATGGCCATGTAACATGTCTAGGATCATGGAATTGTTACCCCAATGCCATTCTGGGGAGACAATTCCATGATCCCCCGAGTCTCTAGCTCAGACCCGGGTACAGCCAAACTACCTTTCCCGGGATTTCACTACAGCTGCTGCTGCTGCCAACCCCTCAGACAGGTTTCTGCCCTCCTGGGGTCCAGCCAGGCATGGCCCAGGAAGGCAGAACAAAGAACTTCCTCGGAGAGAGGGTGTTACATCCTCTCCCTTTGGAAAAAGGTGTCAGGGCTGGGGAGGAGTAGCCTCCCCCAGCCTCTGGAAATTCTTTGATGGGCACAGATGGTGCCCATCTCTGCATAAGCCAGTCTTCACCGGTTCAGGGATCCCTCAGCCCTGCTCTGGTGCGAAACTGGACAAAGGAAAGGGGAGTGACCACTCCCCTGACCTGCACCTCCCCTGGGAGGTGCCCAGAGCTCCTCCAGTGTGCTCCAGACCTCTGCCATCTTGGAAACAGAGGTGCTGCTGGCACACTGGACTGCTCTGAGTGGCCAGTGCCAGCAGGTGACGTCAGAGACTCCTTCTGATAGGCTCCTTCAGGTGTTGCTAGCCTATCCTCTCTCCTAGGTAGCCAAACCCTCTTTTCTGGCTATTTAGGGTCTCTGCCTTGGGGAATTCCTTAGATAACGAATGCAAGAGCTCATCAGAGTGCCTCTGCATCTCTCTCTTCACCTTCTGCCAAGGAATCGACTGCTGACCGCGCTGGAAGCCTGCAAAACTGCAACAAAGTAGCAAAGATGACTACTGCGACCTTGTAACGCTGATCCTGCCGCCTTCTCGACTGTTTTCCTGGTGGTGCATGCTGTGGGGGTAGTCTGCCTCCTCTCTGCACTAGAAGCTCTGAAGAAATCTACCGTGGGTCGACGGAATCTTCCCACTGCAACCGCAGGCACCAAAGAACTGCATCACCGGTCCTCTGGGTCTCCTCTCAGCACGACGAGCGAGGTCCCTTGAACTCAGCAACTCTGTCCAAGTGACTCCCACAGTCCAGTGACTCTTCGGTCCAGGTTTGGTGGAGGTAAGTCCTTGCCTCCCCACGCTAGACTGCATTGCTGGGAACCGCGTGTTTTGCAGCTACTCCGGCTCCTGTGCACTCCACGAAGATTTCCTTTGTGCACAGCCAAGCCTGGGTCCACGGCACTCTAACCTGCATTGCACAACCTCCTGAGTTGTCCTCCGGCGTCGTGGGACTCTCTTGTGCAACTTCGGGTGAGCACCGATTCACTCCACTTCTTAGTGCCTGTTCCGGCACTTCTGCGGGTGCTGCTTGCTTCTGAGTGGGCTCCTTGTCTTGCTGGACGCCCCCTCTGTCTCCTCACGCAATTGGTGACATCCTGGTCCTTCCTGGGCCACAGCAGCATCCAAAAACCCTAACCGCGAGCTTTGCAGCTAGCAAGGCTTGTTTGCGGTCTTTCTGCGGGAAAACACTTCTGCACGACTCTTTACGATGTGGGACATCCATCCTCCAAAGGGGAAGTTTCTAGCCCTTGTCGTTCTTGCAGAATCCTCAGCTTCCACCATCCGGTGGCAGCTTCTTTGCACCCACAGCTGGCATTTCCTGGGCATCTGCCTACTCTCGACTTGATCGTGACTTTTGGACTTGGTCCCCTTGTTCCACAGGTACTCTCGTGTGGAAATCCATTGTTGTTGCATTGCTGGTGTTGGTCTTTCCTGCAGAATTCTGTGCTCTTTGGGGAACTTAGGTGCACTTTGCACCCACTTTTCAGGGTCTTGGGTGGGCTATTTTTCTAACCCTCACTGTTTTCTTACAGTCCCAGCGACCCTCTACAAGGTCACATAGGTTTGGGGTCCATTCGTGGTTTGCATTCCACTTCTAGAGTATATGGTTTGTGTTGCCCCTATCCCTATGTGCCCCCATTGCATTCTATAGTGACTATACATAATTTGCACTGTTTTCTATTGCTATTACTGCATATTTTGGTATTGTGTACATATATCTTGTGTATATTTGCTATCCTCAGACTGAGGGTACTCACTGAGATACTTTGGCATATTGTAATAAAAATAAAGTACCTTTATTTTTAGTATATCTGTGTATTGTGTTTTCTTATGATATTGTGCAAGTGACACTAGTGGTACTGTAGGAGCTTCACTCGTCTCCTAGTTCAGCCTAAGCTGCTCTGCTAAGCTACCTTTTCTATCAGCCTAAGCTGCTAGACACCCCTCTACACTAATAAGGGATACCTGGGCCTGGTGCAAGGTGTAAGTACCCCTTGGTACTCACTACAAGCCATTCCAGCCTCCTACACTAACACCATATCCATCACCATTCACCCTACAGCTTTTCCAAACCTACTTACCTTAGCTTACTGCTCGTGAGACAATGATAAAAAAAGGAATTGGTATAGTTGAGAAGTTGAAGTTGAAAAGATACACAGAGTGAGAGGTGGTCATGAAGACGAGGCAGGGCGTGCACCCAGGCTTCCAGGCCAACAATCAGGAGTCATCCATGTTCATGCGGGGGGAGGGGGGTGAAAACCTTTTTTAACCCAACTCCATTCTTTGGGAATTAATTATATGAGATAATTCAAGTGTCTAGTCTTGAGCTAAGCATTTGACCTCCGGGAGTTCCACAGCAGTATGGATAAGAAGAAGTTATCTACCTTTGGGAATGATATCTGTGGGGGACGCTGCATCTCACCTCGTGAGGATTCTCTGGCCTAGATGCATAAGCGTCTTCCCAGCAACAGTTCTCAGGCACCGCTGGGGGGCCATGTGAGACTTCACTTCTTCAAAGGCCTTTTTGGGTCGTAGAAATGTCATTTAGATACAAAATATCCTACTAGCCCTTACCGTGAAATCATAATGATTTTATAATTCACAACATTCACCAATTTAAATGAGTAAACTGTGTATTCAAGAACGGACCACTGTGAAAATGAGAGAAAAAAGCTATATACATAAAAAGGGTGAAAAATACGAGCAGGCTCCCAGATTTAGAATTTCACAAATCTGTGACGAGTACATTGGACGCCTCTTCTGACCTGGATGTATGTCATGGGCACAAGTAGAAACCCACGCAGACCTCACAGTGGAATTCATAAAACCCAGCTGTTGCCTCGCAGTAGGCAGCAAAGAGGAGTGAACGCTGCTAGTGTAGATAAACTGCTTTATAGGGCATCCTAACTCGCTCAATACTAATCCCTCTCTGGCTGGTCCTTCCTGTCCCAGCTTCACCTGCTTAGGAAGTCATCCTCAAGCACGGTACAGCGCCCCACTAGTTAGGTTGGTCTGTTCAACAGTACATCTCCCCCATTTACAAAAAGAAAAGTCCTATTTTAACTGAAACATCCACATCTCTGCGATGACTCGGTCCGTATTTGCAGAGTTCGTTGTGACTTTCTTGTCACGTCACGGTTGGTAGGCACCTGCCCAGCCACAGAATTCTCAAGAGGCCTCTGGTTTGTACTTGGGCTTCTCCAGAATTGTCATGGGTCACAGGTGTCCCTTGGTCTTCGCTTTCGGGAACACACCTTTTAGAGTAGGACACATTTCGAGTTACAGTCTTGTTTCGTGAAGAGGTAGTGATCATGGTTCCATTTGAGTCCGTCACTCGTAGAGGTTGACCATGGTATAGACTTATCAGTCTTTCTCCTTTGTTCTTCCTTGAAGAGGACTCAGTCGCCTTCCTGGATTGGGAATTATTTTGCTTTCCTGCGAGTGTCAGCATATTACATTTTGTTTTTTTCATCTCTTTCTTCTTGCGGGTCCGGCACAAACTGTCTGGTTCTTCAGGTGCTCGGTCTAGCCTAAGGGTGGTGAGGCAGGGAGCCTCCCAGGAGGAGGGCGGAAGAACCCAGAACCGGCCCTCCAGTGGCCCAGGGGGTGGCCAAGAGAGGCCTACAGCATGCATAAAGGGGCTTGCTGATGCTGCCAGAGGAGGAGAGGTGGAAGAGACGGAGAAGAACGAGGGAGACGATCGGGATCCTGAGTCAGACACAACGGAGAGCCACCCAGGAGACAAAGGAGTAGCAGAGGCAGAGCAGGCCGACGTGGAGAGATCCGCGAGACTGAAGAGGCCCGCGCGTCCCAGGAGGCACATGGCTCGACCAGGCACGTGACCGCTTGTGCAGTCCTCTGGGACCAGCATTAAGGAGGGTGGGGATTAGAGGAGGGAAGAGGCGGAGGGTCCGGGACACGCTCGACTAGGCAAAGAGCGTAGGCAATAATTCCTCCTCGGGGATACTAATGCACAGAAGCCTCTCACTGCGGTGCTTCATGGGGCAGAGTTGGGGACTAAGAACCATAAGTAATAAGCACAGACCTGGTGACACCAGAGCATGTGGTAGCACTTAAAATAATCCCTCAGCAATCTGCTCCCTTTCCCCTTTCGCATGCACAAAACGTAATATAGCGAGAAAACAAAAAGTAAACGCTTACCTGACCAGGCCCTTCTAGTCTTTTCCTTTACTCCTGGAGCCCATGGGTCAGTGAATTCGGAAGGAACCCGAAGACCTAGGAAAAAGAACAATGCACAGAGTGTGAAGCGCAACCCGCGAAAGGACAATAAACATGGGCAGAGCATATCGGTTATAAAGCACTTCCCTGACTGGTCTGACTTTATGTTAACACATTGGAGAACGGTGTCCTCCACGGGTAGACCCTATTACAGGTGGCTGGACATTTCCCGGTGGTGCTGTGAGAGGTGTTCCGGTATGCTTGCAGCACCTTATTGAGGGTTGGTTGGACTTCTCGTGAGGACAGATCCGCTTGTTGTAACATGCTCTTTAGAGTAGTCATGAACCGTTCTACCATCCCATTTCCCTGCGGTCAGAGGGGTGTGATTTGCCTGTCGAGATGAGTGGCAAGTTTGGCAAAACCATGTCAGGTTAAAAGGAAGCCCTATATTTGTTTTAACTACTTTTGGCATGCCCTGAGCTGCAAACATCTCATCTAGTACTAGTACGGTTGCTGCTGCTTTGGTTGAGGACATTTGTTGAGCTTGAAGAAATGAACAGCCACATGACACAATACATTTTCTGGCAGGTCTGACATTTGCAGAGGTGATGGCGATTCCTCTTGACTGATAACTTGACATTTGAGACAGTTTCTCAAGGTGTTTTCAACCACTGTGTCAAGGGTAGGGAACCAGACTCGCTCTGGCAAGGTCCTTTTTGTAGCGTAGAAGCATGTTTTATTTTATGTGGACTTCTCCTTGTCTTGGTCATGTTTTATGATAGGCCTGCAAAGAATGTTGACCACAGATAAACTAATGTACCCTGTGTAGGAGGCTGGCCTGGCTTGTAGTGGGTACCAAGGGGTACTTACACCTTGCACCAGGTCCAGGTATCCCTTATTAGTGTAGAGGGGTGTCTAGCAGCTTAGGCTGATAGAAAAGGTAGCTTAGCAGAGCAGCTTAGGCTGAACTAGGAGACGAGTGAAGCTCCTACAATACCACTAGTGTCATATGCACAATATCATAAGAAAACACAATACACAGATATCCTAAAAATAAAGGGACTTTATTTTTATGACAATATGCCAAAGTATCTCAGTGAGTACCCCCAGTATGAGGATAGCAAATATACACAAGATATATGTACACAATACCAAAATATGCAGTAATAGCAATAGAAAACAGTGCAAACAATGTATAGTCACAATAGAATGCAATGGGGGCACATAGGGATAGGGGCAACACAAACCATATACTCTAGAAGTGGAATGCGAACCACGAATGGACCCCAAACCTATGTGACCTTGTAGAGGGTCGCTGGGACTGTAAGGAAACAGTGAGGGTTAGAAAAATAGCCCACCCCAAGACCCTGAAAAGGGGGTGCAAAGTGCACCTAAAACCCCCAAAGAGCACAGAAGTCGTGATAGGGGAATTCTGCAAGGAAGACCAACACCAGCAATGCAACAACGATGGATTTCCTGACGAGGGTACCTGTGGAACAAGGGGACCAAGTCCAAGAGTCACGATCAAGTCGGGAGTGGGCAGATGCCCAGGAAATGCCAGCTGTGGGTGCAAAGAAGCTGCCACTGGATGGTAGAAGCTGTGGATTCTGCAAGAACGACAAGGGCTAGAAACTTCCCCTTTGGAGGATGGATGTCCCACGTCGTGTAGAAGCTTGCAGAGGTGTTTCCGTGCAGAAAGACTGCAAACAAGCCTTGCTAGCTGCAAGGGTTGCGGTTAGGGTTTTTGGATGCTGCTGTGGCCCAGGAGGGACCAGGATGTCGTCAATTGCGTGAGGAGACAGAGGAGGTGTCCAGCAAGACAAAGAGCCAGCTCAGAAGCAAGCAGCACCCGCAGAAGTGCCGGAAGAGGCACTACGAAGTGGAGTGAACCGGAGCTCACCCGAAGTCACAAAGGAGGGTCCCACGACGCCGGAGGACAACTCAGGAGGTCGTGCACTGCAGGTTAGAGTGCCGGGACCCAGGCTTGGCTGTGCACAAAGGAAATCCTGGAAGAGTGCACAGGAGCCGGAGCAGCTGCAAATCACGCGGTTCCCAACAATGCAGTCTAGCGTGGGGAGGCAAGGACTTACCTCCACCAAACTTGGACTGAAGAGTCACTGGACTGTGGGAGTCACTTGAACAGAGTTGCTGAGTTTAAGGGACCTCGCTTGTCGTGCTGAGAGGAGACCCAGAGGACCGGTGATGCAGTTCTTTGGTGCCTGCGGTTGCAGGAGGAAGATTCCGTCGACCCACGGGAGATTTCTTCGGAGCTTCTAGTGCAGAGAGGAGGCAGACTACCCCCACAGTATGCACCACCAGGAAAACAGTGGAGAAGGCGGCCGGATCAGCGTTACAAGGTCGCAGTAGTCGTCTTTGCTACTTTGTTGCAGTTTTGCAGGCTTCCAGAGCAGTCAGCGGTCGATTCCTTGGCAGAAGGTGAAGAGAGAGATGCAGAGGAACTCTGATAAGCTCTTGCATTCGTTATCTAAAGAATTCCCCAAAGCAGAGACCCTAAATAGCCAGAAAAGGAGGTTTGGCTACTTAGGAGAGAGGATAGGCTAGCAACACCTGTAGGAGCCTATCAGAAGGAGTCTCTGACATCACCTGCTGGCCCTGGCCACTCAGAGCAGTCCAGTGTGCCAGCAGCACCTCTGTTTCCAAGATGGCAGAGGTCTGGAGCACACTGGAGGAGCTCTGGGCACCTCCCAGGGGAGGTGCAGGTCAGGGGAGTGGTCACTCCCCTTTCCTTTGTCCAGTTCCGCGGCAGAGCAGGGCTGGGGGATCCCTGAACAGGTGTAGACTGGCTTATGCAGAGATGGGCACCATCTGTGGCCATCAAAGCATTTCCAGAGGCTGGGGAGGCTACTCCTCACCAGCCCTGACACCTTTTTCCAAAGGGAGAGCGTGTAACACCCTCTCTCTGAGGAAGTCCTTTGTTCTGCCTTCCTGGGCCAGGCCTGGCTGGACCCTTAGGAGGGCAGAAACGTGTCTGAGGGGTTGGCAGCAGCTGCAGTGAAACCCCGGGAAAGGCAGTTTGGCAGTACCCGGGTCTGTGCTAGAGACTCGGGGGATCATGGAATTGTCTCCCCAATGCCAAAATGGCATTGGGGTGACAATTCCATGATCTTAGACATGTTACATGGCCATGTTCGGAGTTACCATTGTGACGCTATACATATGTCGTGACATATGTGTAGTGCACGCGTGTAATGGTGTCCCCGCACTCACAAAGTTCGGGGAATTTGCCCTGAACAATGTGGGGGCACCTTGGCTAGTGCCAGGGTGCCCACACACTAAGTAACTTAGCACCCAACCTTTACCAGGTAAAGGTTAGACATATAGGTGACTTATAAGTTACTTAAGTGCAGTGGTAAATGGCTGTGAAATAACGTGGACGTTATTTCACTCAGGCTGCAATGGCAGGCCTGTGTAAGAATTGTCAGAGCTCCCTATGGGTGGCAAAAGAAATGCTGTAGCCCATAGGGATCTCTTGGAACCCCAATACCCTGGGTACCTCAGTACCATATACTAGGGAATTATAAGGGTGTTCCAGTATGCCAATGTAAATTGGTGAAATTGGTCACTAGCCTGTTAGTGACAATTTGGAAAGAAATGAGAGAGCATAACCACTGAGGTTCTGGTTAGCAGAGCCTCAGTGAGACAGTTAGGCATCACACAGGGAACACATACATATAGGTCACAACCTTATGAGCACTGGGGTCCTGGCTGGCAGGGTCCCAGTGACACATAACAAACATACTGAAAACATAGGGTTTTCACTATGAGCACCGGGCCCAGGCTAGCAGGATCCCAGTGAGACAGTGAAAACACCCTGACATACACTCACAAACAGGCCAAAAGTGGGGGTAACAAGGCTAGAAAGAGGCTACTTTCTCACACCCTGACAGATAACTTGTAATGCAAGGCTTGCTTAAAAGAGACACATACCACAACATGCATTGCTTCATTTGCCTAGCAACTGACAGACATCTGGATGTCCACATAGGTCAGGAGAGGCGTCGTGAAGAAATTGTTTTGTTGACTCTTTGGAAAGTCTTAACTATTTGAGTAATATGGAGGTCATGCTTGTGGTCAACTTGTATCACGCTGCTGTGAGAGACTGGCTCCTTATTGCAGTACCCCCCTCACTTTTTGCCTGGTTCCTGAATGCAACTGGGACTGGAGTGCACTGGGATCCTACTAATCAGGTTCCCAGTGCCAGTGTTCTTTCCCTAAAACATGGTAAAAGTAATTGGATACACCTTTAGCTACCACTATAAGTCCGTAGTAAAAGGTACTTGGGTGCCCAGGGCATGGGGTATTATGGTGAAAACCCCTGAGGGCAGCAGCGATGATTGTTCCACACTCAAGGGCTATGCATCCAGATACACCCAGCACTGCCATAGCAGGCTGAGTGTCCTGGTGCAAACCTAAAATACAAACTCGACATGGCACACTCTGTGTGCCCTGTCCACCCTACACTGCATATGTTATGGGTAAGTCACCACTCTAGCAGGCCTTCCAGCCCTAAGGCAGGGTGCACCATACTATATGTGAGGGCATAATTGCATGAGCAATATGCCCCCATGGTGTCCTTGCCAAACCTGGGACATAGTGAGTGAACACAGCAGCAATTTTAATATATGTGCTGGACACTGGTCAATACGAGTTTCCCAGCTACATAATGGCTACTCTGAACTCTGGGTTGTTTGGTATCAAACAACCCAGAATAATAAATCCAAACTGGTACCAGTACTGGATTTATTATAAAATGTAGCCAGGAGTCACCTTAGAGGTGCCCCTGCAAAAAACGAACTATCCTGGCATGGTTGCTGACTGGTTCCAGCAAGATGCCACATCCAGACAGCCAATACACAAACCTTGGGGGAAAGCCCTGGCTCTCTGGTTTGTAAGAAAATGCCCATCCTGGGTGGAGGAGCTAACTCCTCCTCCCTCAGGAATGTGCACTGCCCTGGCAGTGAGCTTCAAAGGGCTACTGCCCTTGAAACTCGATCCCCAGGCCTGCTGTTAACAGCAGATGGCCGCCCTGTTTGCAAACCCCCAATCTTGGAGGGAGCAAAGCGAGGAAACCACACAAAGGGTAGGAGGAGTGGCCTCACCTAGCCTACACCACCCCTAAGGGGCTTGTAGGCGAAGGGGACCCTTCATTTCATTTTTCTCCATTTTGGAATGGAAAAAATAGCCAATCAGGTTTGGGGAAGTGACCCTTCCCACAGGAAGTGGTCACTGTAGTGGGTTTAGCAACCCAAGGGTAATTGTCCCATTGGACACTACCAGGCTCCCCTGAACACGCTCACTAAGTTCAGTATTTAGTGGGCTCCCCTAGACCAAGATTTTAGATTTGAAAAGGATCCCAAGTAAAGAAGAAGACCAGCACCAAAAAAACCGCCAGGACGAGAACTGAGGACCTGCTGCACCAGAAGAGGCGCCAAGACCCCTGCTTGCTGCACCAGAGTCTCGACAATCGCGACAGCGGAGGAGCTGAAGACTGGACCAACCCCAAGAAACCCAGGGGACCTCCAGGCTTCAAGGATCACCCCAGATCTCCATCCTGAGTGAAGGCACCACTCCAGAAAAGCAAGAAAACTGCAAAGGACCAAGAAACCAGTGAGGGACACTTCACTGAATCGCCGATATCTCCGCAACCGGAAGTCACAGCCAGACCCAATGACAAATAGATGACAGTCCAGAAGTGCCCCCCAACTGTACCACGTTTGGTGGCGCTGCAACCCCCAGTGGCCGAGATAGAGCAATACCCTGGGTCCTGGTCAGATGATGTCGGACTAGGAAAAAAACAGCACCCCGAGCTGATAAAGAATAAGAAGGATGCCCCAGTCGAGGGACTTCAGGAACATAGCAGACCACTGACCAGAGTGCCCCCACTGTCCTGTAAGCGACCCCAAAGAGACTAACCTCCAGCTCCAGGGGACTTTGTTGCGCACAGCATCGAAAGGCCTCCAAAACACCCTGCACCTGGCCGCCCAGGGCCTTGTATCGTGGGATTTGCTGTGTGCCCCGGGTCCCCAACCCCTTGTGACCCCGACAGCCCAAGGGGACACGCAGGCACCACTTTGAATTTGCAATACAGCTCCTTTTCCAAGTGGCCCATCCAGGTGGCCCTGTGCCTGTGCCAAGAACTTTTCCAACGCTGCCCCCGCCGGAACCTGGAGCTGCCCGAAGGTCTCCAGCTGGCACGAGGTGACCACCGACCACTGTGACCACCCTGCAAAAGAAGAGACTGGTAACTTAACTGCACGGTTTTTAATGCATTTTCAAAAGTGACTACCTATTCCAATGGTGCGTATTTACGCACAGAAAGACTAACTTTGCTAAAACTTTAAAAAGTAATAACTCAAAAAGTACTTAATGTATTCTAAAGTATTTTTATAAATTCTGGTCTCGAGTTATTCATTGAGTGTGTATGGTGCATGATTGGATTTGTGAGTACAACAAATACTTACCAAATCTCCTGGAATAGCCTAACTGCTCGACCAGCATTTGGTGGTCTGATTTTTACCCCTGAAAACTAACATGTGGTTGTCTGGACCCTCTACCTAGTGTACTTGGTTTTGGAACACTGCATGGAGGGCCAGCCTCTAACAGGTGCCATCACAAAATGTTGTTTTACTGTGATTGGTTAGATGCTTAATATATGTCTATATATCATATACATCATACCATGTATATAATGAAGAAATCATCTTTCTGTTGTTCTGGTTGGATAATGTATTTTTACATCTTTGTGGTTTTCATGTATAAAAGATCTGAAGGAACTTCTCCAAACTGGTCATGTTGTCCAAGGACGTGGCTAGGTGATGTCGAATATATGGCACATAAACTTGACTTTGTCTGTGACTCTTTATTTTAAGGAGCTTCAACATTAGCTATGATGCCACTGTGCCCCTTGTGTGGTAGATTGTGTGTTAGCCTTTAGGGTATGATAGATCTATTGTCCTGGACAAGTAGTCCATCCTTAGTCAATGCCAATTTGTCCTTTACATGTCGAAACAGAGCGAGTTATTTGATGACAACTCTTCTTCCTTTATTCTCTCCTTCCAGATGTGTCTATGTAACCATCCAAAGATAATAAGCTACTTCCTGAAGAGTGGCGTCTTCCGCAGTATCCTCTGTGATTGCTTCAAGGGGAACTGCGGGCGGCCTGGCAGATGATGAAGTGACGATACTCTTTGGCCAGCAAGGCATGTATTTTGGCAGACACAGAAGGATGTCTCGACATATATTTAGCCAGGGTTTTAACCCTTCCTGGGCTTGTGAATGGTGGAGTATGTGTATTCCTGTAGTCAGGTTCCCCAGGACTCAATTTGGGGTGGCATCTTGCCTCAAGGGTTCCAGAAGATTCTCAGCAGTTCTTGATGATCTGTAATGATTGTGACGTGTTTGCCATAGATGAGTATGTGAAAAGCTTTGCAGACTCAAACACCACCAAGTTTTATGTTCTGGTAGTGAATAGGCCTTTTCAGTGTCTGTTAAGCTGCAGATGGCATATGCCACAATATGTCGCTGATCGTTCTCTTTGTGATGTTGAGCTAGTATGGCACCCAATCCCACAGGGCTGGCGTGCACTCAGAGTTCCATCTTCCAGTCAAGATTGAAGTAGGCCATGTCAGTGGCCTTCCCTACTGCTGCTTCAGTTTCGTTGATTACCTGGACACACGCTGATGGCTACTTGAACGGCTGGCCTTGCTTGATCAATTCTTAAAGGGGTTCATTCAAGGGGGCATAGTCTTTTATATATTGAGCACAATAACTGGCCATCCCTGGGATTGAGCAGACGTCACCAACATCCATTGGGCGAGGCGTGTAATTCAAAGCTTTTACTTTCTCAGGGTCAGGTCTCATGCCTTCCCCAGAGAAGATGTGTCTGCAGAACTTCAATGTGGTTTTGTGGAATTCGCTCTTGTCCTGGTTCAGGTTTAGATTAGCATCCAGACGCTCTTGACACATGCGATACACAACTCTGTTGTGGTTTTTAGAGAGGGTTCCAAATACTAGAATGTCACTGATTAAGGGTGTTCATTATGGGGCAAATAGCTCTCTGTATGGCCTCTTGAAAGATCTTGGCTTTCAATGATACACCAAAACTCAGGCACTTGCTTTCATGCAGCTCAAGCTGATGGTATCCATTGTTGAGATTCAACTTGGAGAATTTCTTGGCTCCGTTCAATAGCGTTATCATATCACTGATGTGAGGCCTCGGATTTCTCTCTCACTCAATGGCAGTGTTGGAAGAATGCAGATATATGGACAACCATATCTTTCCTTCTGTGCCTTATTTTGGTACAACTACTACCAGAGACACCCAAGGGTCGGCCCCACTGACCTTTCGATTATGTCTGCCTTGAGCAGATCCTGCAATTCACCTTTCAGTGCAGGTTGCAGGTGAAGAGGTACTCTTGGATGATGTTGAGCTACTGGGTTTTTCTGATCACTGATGTGCAAATGCACTTGGAAGCTGGCCAGCTTCCCCATATCTGCAAACAGCTTCGCCAGGTCATAGGACTCTTACCCTGGGAGCAAGACTGGTAGGTTTTGGACAGCAGCATCACCACATGTGGGTGAATGAGTCGATCCCTCACTGATTAGAAACTGTTGGCCCTACCCACTGTGCCCAGCTAGTAGCACCTTACCAATACCTGAAACGTAAAGGTGATTTGGGGCAGCGTAAACGCATGACACAGGGACACCTCAGAGAAGTAGTGGTCGACAGACTGTCAGCAATCCCCAAGGTGCCTCCTGCGCTATCTGTCAGCATCCCCAGGGATTAGGGTTAAATGATATCTCTGTTCTTGGTTTAACCTTCATGTTTCTAATTAAACATAATGTGCTGTGTTACACAATTGGTTTTTACCAATGCTTGTTTGCTAATGTGAGCAGGTATAGACATGTGCTTCTAATTGGGTGGTGTGTAGACATATACTTCTAATTGGGTGTGGTGACTCATCCACATGTGGGAACTCAACTGCTTTCCTGATTGGCTATAAATAGCAGAGTGAAGCATGCCTCCTTGCTTGACTTTGTTTTGCTTCTTGATCTCAGTATCTGATTTGGCAGTCCAGCCCCTGCTGTCATCCTCGTATCAGGACTTTTGAGGCAATTCTTTTCTTCGTTCCTGTACCAGCTGACACAAGGCATTCCTCCAGCACTCCGGAAAAGACTGCAGCTAAGTGACTAGTATTGTCCAGGGAGTTTGTTCTTTGAGTGCCAAGCTTTCCTAGAACAGCTGGGGTATTTCAGACCTCGTATTTTGGCAGAGTGCTTATCTTGAAGAGACAAATGCATTTCTGAACATTCTACATTATTATTGTAGTTACTTGCCTAAATGTGCTTCAGGAAATCTGCTTGAGCTCAACTACTATAAAAAGTGACAGTGCAATTTTAAAAGAGCATTTACGTGACTTTTCTTTCTCTAATAGCATAACTCTTGGATTTAAATTTTGTCATTCATGCTTGTGTTTCAGGTTTGGGGAATTTGCTTTTTGAAGGGTTTTTCACACACAGAGTGAAACCAAATCAGACTGTTCCACCCTGTTTAAACCAAGAGTGGACATTTATATTTCTTGGATTGTTTTTGTTCCTTTTAGTTTAACCCTATGCATGCAGGAAAGTTATACTTGATATCATTAATGCCCTTGTTTGTCTTTCTTGTGTATGATAAGGGCAACCACAGTTCTAATTGTAGTGTGCAACAGTGAATCTCTGTGAAGCCAGCCCTAGTGTCGCAGTACTTATTGCTATGGTACTCAGTTTGGGTTTTTGGTAATGCAGTGTTAGTAATTGTGCCAACAGTTATTATTATCCAAGAAAAGTGCTGGAGCATCCCGGTGTTCTTCTACCGCTCCTGTGCCCATATCAGAAAGAGAGATTCAGTTTCAAGGAAGTTGAGTGCACTAACTCTACTATCACTCTGTCAACAACGACCTGCCCCCGAAGATACAGGGTGCCTGGCTGGACCGGCAAGACGGAAGTTCCGAGAGGTGTTCCTGGAGGTGGTTGGGCATACCATCGCCCCTGCAGACATCCTGCTTTTCAGGTGAGTGGCCCCGCCTCGACACAGACCATACCTTTTTCTTTCCGTTACACAATGTTCTCACACAAGCAAAAACAGGCAGAGAGATGCAGGAGAAGTTGCAATGCATTTATTGAAATGACGGCATCCTATAATAAAATACATGAGCTGTGATTATTAGGAGGATGAAACATAATACAGTGATAATTGTGACCATTAGGGAGAAACAGATAAACAGTCTCATCATCCTGCAATGCTCATGTCTAAGGATTTCTATCTATATCCTATTATCTACATGAAAGCGTAGCAGTGTTAGCCTCGTCTGCCCATACCAGACCAAAGGAAGGAGACCCCACCCCATACCTGAGAGACAGGCCAGGGTCTTGCCTGTTGGTCTGCTCGGCCTTCCTCCTCATTGCTGGGAAGATAAGGCCAAGATCAGCAAAGCTGCAACAAAGTTGCGCACAGCGTCAGATGGTTTCTCTGGCTGGAATGTCCTCTCTAACCTTCTTTGGCATGCGTGATGTTTTTGTAACAAAACATGTTGTCACGTAGGCTCTTATTATTCTAATGAATCACTTGTACTGTGGGGGACTGAGTCTAACCCACTACAGGTGACACTTGTCGGCCTAATCTGGGTTTTGCTCCGGCTAACTAGCAGTGCCTCTTCTCCATCCAAGAACAGGGATGATTGGGCAGCCGAATGCATGACACAATTGACTCCTCAGGGAAATCATGGTCACTCAGATCACATCCGTTTCTCTCATTTGCATTAGTCTCACATATACAAGGACAATCAGAGGCCGTATATGTTTCAATAAGGTTTTAATGAAGCAACTGCATCTTAGATAATAAAGCATGCACTGCAATAACCAGGACGATGAAGCATGACAGGATTACAATTGTGACAAGAGAGTGAAGCATAAAATGGGTGACCAACAAGTAAAACTTGTGTTTTACTTCGGTACAACTACTACCTGGGACACCAAGGGGTCAACCCTGATGACCTTTCAATGATGTCTGCCAATTCATCTTTCACTACAGGTTGAAGGTGAAAAGGTACGCTCCAATGATGTGAGCTACTGCTTTATCTGTTCATTGATGTACAAATATACTTGGAAGTTGGCCAGCTTCCCCAGACCTGCAAACAGCTTAGGGTATTTCTTTGTAATGTCCGGCTCATCATCCACCATGTATAGACTGGCCACTTGCTTAAATTGTTCTGCAGTAGATCAGCTTAGTAGACATTCAGCCACTCTGGGCCCATCAATAACGTGTATTTGAGCTTCCACAGTCCTCCCTTGTAAGTGAGGGTTGTTTGGAATTGCCCAAAACATGGCAACTGCTCTTTGGCCATCCAGGTGTATACTGGCACAGCAGCCTTCAGTAGCTTTGGTCTAAGGTTAATTTTTTTAGGTCGAGCCTAGATGGTGCTTGCGCCATCTCAAGATGTGTTATTATCTACTGTGCGGGCTTACAGCCCGCCTCTTGCTTATTGTTTGTTAATGTGTCCTTTGAAAAACCTTGCTTCCAAGTGGCTAATCTTTGCTTTATGCCCCTTCCTTTTGTTGTCCGTTGAGCCATACAGAGCAGTTCCCCAGTACTTGTCACCTTCCACTTATACTGTTTTATTGTCTGTCCCCAGGGACTCTTTTTTTAATTTGGAAATTGCACTTGAGAGAAATGTTTGTGTTTTTGACTAGATCTCAGTCTGTTTCTTCCCCCCTCCCTAACCACTTTGTTCCAGGCTGCCCTGTGTTTAAGCATATCAAAGCACTTTAGTGTCATGAATATTTGCTGCAATGGCTCTGCTTGCCATCTCATTGTGCCCTTCAGATTGGGTGGGGTGGGCTTGAGGTATCCCCCACCCCGGTCTGAGACTGCACTCCCTGATTGGAACCTCCTGCCTACATTGAAAGAATGGGCATGTAGGCAAGAACCTTAATACATTGAAAATACAATGTGGATTAACTGCTTGTTCTTGGTCTTGGAGACTTGTGTTTTCACAAGCTCCGTCTCCTCCTCCCACTGCCCCAAGTTACTTGTTTTCGTCTGCAGATCAATCATGCAGTCATGACTTTATTCCATTCCTCACTCGTGCCTTTTCTGTACTATTCTGTGACTTTAAAAAAAAAATGTGTTCATTATTGAAAATAAATCTGAAAGGGAAGCTGAACACTGCTCTATTTTCACAAAGTTCATCTCCTCCCACGCACCCCCAAGCCTATTACTTCTTTCCGTCTGCTGATCCATTGTGCAGGAATGTGTGACTTTGTTTACTCCCTTCCTCACCCACCCTTGTGCTGTTTCTGTATCAGTGACTTTTCAAACATTTGATTGTGTTTTATTAGTAAAAGTTCTCCCACCGTGCCCCTCGCTTTTAACATAATTTTCAGGCCTCTGGCTTCTGGAAC
Organism: Pleurodeles waltl; assembly: GCF_031143425.1. Taxonomy (NCBI): domain Eukaryota; kingdom Metazoa; phylum Chordata; class Amphibia; order Caudata; family Salamandridae; genus Pleurodeles; species Pleurodeles waltl. The sequence goes on along the minus strand of NC_090437.1, from coordinate 1,346,673,885 downwards.
AGAGGTCGCAATGGAGCACACACACTTCAGCTGAAGCCAACAAAAACAGGTATGCTGTGGGGGCTGGGATGAGGCAGATGCTGCTTGGGTGCTAACGGAGCACACATACTTCAGCTGAAGCTGAAAAAAACAGGTCTGCTGTGGGGGCTGGGCTGAGGCAGATGCTGCTCGGGTGCTAATGGAGCACACACACTCCAGCTGAAGCAAACAAAAACAGGTCTGCTGTGGGCTGAGATGAGGCAGATGCTGCTTAGCGCTAATAGAGCATACTTCAGCTGAAGCCGGCAAACACAGGTCAGCTGTGGGGGCTGGGATGAGACAGACGCTGCTCGGGCGCTAATGGAGCACACATACTTCAGCTGAAGCCGACAAAAACAGGTCTGCTGTGGGGGCTGGGATGAGGCAGATGCTGCTCGGGGGCTAATGGAGCACACACACTCCAGCAGAAGCAGACAAAAACAGGTCTGCTGTGGGTGCTGGGATGAGGCAGATGCTGCTCGGGCGCTAATGGAGCACACTTCAGCTAAAGCCGACAAAAACAGGTCTGCTGTGGGGGCTGGGATGAGGCAGACGCTGCTCGGGCGCTAATGGAGCACACACACTTCAGCTAAAGCCGACAAAAACAGGTCTGCTGTGGGGGCTGGGATGAGGCAGACACTGCTCGGGCGCTAATAGAGCAGACTTCAGCTGAAGCCGAAGCCGACAAAAACAGGTCTGCTGGGAGGGACTGGGGTGAGGCAGATGCTTCTCGGGCGCTAATGGAGCATACACACTCCAGCTGAAGCCGCCAAAAACAGGTCTGCTGTGGGCTGGGATTAGGCAGACGCTGCTCGGGCACTAATGGAGCACACACACTCCAGCTGAAGCGGACAAAAAAAGGTCTGCTGTGGGGGCTGGGATGAGGCAGACGCTGCTCGGGCGCTAATAGAGCTCACTTCAGCTGAAGCCGACAAAAACAGGTCTGCTGTGGAGGCTGGGATGAGGCAGATGCTGCTCGGGTGCCAATAGAGCACACTTCAGCTGAAGCCGACAAAAACAGGTCTGCTGTGGGCTGGGATGAGGCAGACGCTGCTTGGGCGCTAATGGAGCACACACACTCCAGCTGAAGCCAACAAAAACAGGTCTGCTGTGGGGGCTGGGATCAATCAATCAATCAAGGATTTATAGAGCGCACTAATCACCAGTTAGGGTCTCAATGCACTGGGGGGGGAGGGAGCTACTGGTCGTAGAGCCATGTCTTGAGGCGTTTCCTGAATGTCAAGAGGTCTTGGGTCTGGCGAAGGTGGAGCAGTAGGGAGTTCCAGGTCGTGGCAGCTAGGTGGGAGAAGGATCTTCCTCCGGCGGTGGTGCGGTGGATGGAAGCGAGGGCGAGGCTGGTGGAGCGAAGATTGCGGGTGGGGGTGTGGAAGGTGAGTCTTTCATTGAGGTAGGCTGGGCCTGTGTTGTGGAGGGCCTTGTGTGCGTGGATTAGGAGTCTGAATGTGATCCTCTTTGATACTGTTAGCCAGTGAAGGTCTCTGAGGTGGGGGGAAATGTGGTCACGGCGTGGGATGTCCAGAATGAAGCAGGCGGATGCGTTCTGGATTCTTTGTAGTTTTGTTAGGAGTTTGGTTGTTATTCCTGCATATAGGGCGTTTCCGTAGTCCAATAGGCTGCTGACCAGGGCGTGGGTGACAGTTTTCCTGGTTTCGATGGGAATCCACTTGAAGATTTTGCGGAGCATGCGGAGAGTGTTGTAGCAGGAAGAGGAGATGGCATTGACCTGCTGAGTCATGCTGAGTGTGGAGTCCAAGATGAAACCTATGTTGCGTGCGTGGGTGGTGGGTGAGGGCACGGTTCCTAGGGAGGTGGGCCACCAGGAGTCATTCCAAGTTGAGGGATTGGTGCCAAAGATGAGGATTTCTGTCTTGTCTGTGTTTAACTTGAGGTGGCTTGATTCCATCCAGCTGGCGATGGCGTGAAGTCCATTGTGGAGGTTGTTCTTTGCAGTTGTAGGGTCTTTCATGAGGGAGAGGATGAGCTGAGTGTCGTCTGCGTAGGAAACTATGTTGATGTGGTGGGTTTGTGAGATGTTGGCGAGGGGGGCCATGTAATCGTTGAAGAGCGTGGGGCTGAGCGAAGATCCTTGGGGAACGCCACAGATGATTCTGGAGGCTTCTGACAGGAACGGTGGGAGGCGGACTCTCTGGGTTCTGGCTGAGAAATGACGAGATCCAGTCGAGTGCCTTGTCGCAGATTCCAGCGTTGTGGAGGCGTGTGCAGAGAGTTTGATGACATACTGTGTCGAAAGCTGCAGAGAGGTCCAGGAGGATGAGTGCTGCTGTTTCTCCTTCGTCGAGCATGGTCCTATTGTCGTCTGTGGCAGGAATGAGTGCAGTCTCAGTGCTGTGGTTTCTGCGGAATCCGGATTGGGAGGTGTTGAGTACCTTGCTGTCTTCCAGGAACTGGGATAGTTGGCTGTTTACAATTTTTTCAATGACCTTGGCTGGGAAGGGGAGGGAGATCGGCCGGTAGTTCTTGGGTTTGTCTGGGTCTGCCTTTGGTTTCTTTAGCAGGGCGTTGATTTCTGCGTGCTTCCATCTTTTTGGGAAGGTGGCTGACTCGAAGGAGCTGTTGATGGTTTTGCAGAGGTGGGGTGCGATGATGATGTGTGCCTTATTGAAGATATGGTGTGGACAGGGGTCTGATGTTGATCCGGAGTGGATGGAGGCCATGGTGGTGGCGGTATCCTCTATGTTGATGGGGGTCCAGGTGTGGAGGAGGTGGGTGTTGCTTGGAGCTTTGGGTTCTTGGGTGTTTGTAGTCAGCTGGTGGGTCTGGGGTTTGAAGCTATTGTGGATTTCTTCTATGTTTCTAGAGAAGTGGGTTGCCAGTGAGTTTCAGAACTCCTGTGATGGCGGGAGTTCGTTGGAGCAGGTCCTGGGGGTGGAGAGCTTATTGACGATGCCGAAGAGCTCTTTACTGTTGTGAGCGTTGGCATCAATGCGTTTTTTTAAATGGGTCCTTTTGGTGGTGCGGATCAGTTGGTGATGTTAAGGCAGATGCTGCTTGGGCGCTAATGCAACACACACACTCCAGCTGAAGCAGACAAAAACAGGTCTGCTGGGGGACAGGGATGAGGCAGATGCTGCTCGGGCGCTAATGGAGCACACACACTCCAGCTGAAGCAAACAAAAACAGGTCTGCTGGGGAACAGGGATGAGGCAGATGCTACTCGTGCACATGAAGATTTCAGAAATCACTGCTTCAGTCAGGGCCAAATCAAGTATATTTCATCAGATTCCAGTCTGCGAAAATCCCTCCTAAGTAGCGAGGATAGATGAAAGTTTTCTCCCTCACGTTTAAAACACTTTTTGAAAAGTTTCTGTGCGATGATCTTAATTTGGGTTTGTTCTTGTTTAAGCGACTTTACTGATTATGCTTGAGGGTATGTAGGAGGCTGGCCTGGCTTTTTAGTGGGTACCAGAGGTACTTACACCTTGTGCCAGGTACAGTTATCCCTTATTAGTGTAGAAGCGGTGTTTCTAGCAACTTAGACTGATAGAAGGTAGCTATGGAAAAGCAGCTTAGGCTGAACTAGGAGACATGCAAAGCTCCTACTATACCACTTATATCATATGCACAATATCATAAGAAAACACAATACACAGAGTTACTAAAAATAAAGGTACTTTAATTTTTATGACAATATGCCAAAAGTAGCTCAGTGAGTACCCTCAGTAAGAAGGTAAGTACTGTACACAAGTTATATGTACACAAACCAAAATTAGGTAAGAGCAAGAAAAGTAATGCAAACAGTGTAGAATTACAATAGATTGCAATAGGAGCACATAGGTATAGGGGCAACACAAACCATATACTCCAAAAGTGGAATGCGAACCACGAATGGACCCCAGACCTATGTGAGCTTGTAGAGGGTCGCTGGGACTGTAAGAAAACTGTGAGGGTTAGAAAAATACCCCACCCCAAGACCCTGAAAAGTAGGAGTAAAGTACACCTACTACCCCCAGAGAGCACAGAAGGCGTGATAGGGGGATTCTGCAGGAAGAACAAACACCAGCAGTGCACTGACAACGGATTTCCGGACCTGAGTACCTGTAAGACAAGGGGACAAAGTCCAATAGTCGCGACAGTGTTCAGAGGGGGGGCAGGAGCCCGGGAAACCCCAGCTGAAGGTGCAAGGAAGCTGCCACCGGTTAGAAGAAGCTTGGAGTTCTGCAAGAAAGAATAGGACTAGGGACTTCTACATTGGAAGACGGATGTCCCACGTCACGATGAAGCTTGCAGAGGTGTTCCCACGCAGAAAGACCGCAAACAAGCCTTCCTAGCTGCAAGGGTCGCGGTAGAGGGTTTTGGGTGCTGCTGAGGACCAGGAAGGACCAGGATGTCGCCTTTTGCAGGAGGAGATGGGGGCGCTCAGCAACTCAGAGAGCCCTCACAGAAGCAGGCAGCACCCGCAGAAGTACCCCAACAGGCACTTGTAAGAAGAGTGAACGGGAGTCCACGCGAAGTTACAAAAGGGAGTCCCACGACGCCAGAGGACAACTCAGAAGGTTGTGTACTGCAGGACGGAGTGCTGGGGACCCAGGCTTGGCTGTGCACGAAGGAAATCCTGGAAGAGTGCACAGGAGCCGGAGCAGCTGCAAATCACGCAGTACACAGCTTTGCAGTGTAGCGTGGGGAGGCAAGGACTTACCTCCACCAAACTTGGACTGAAGAGTCACTGGACTGTGGGAGTCATTTGGACAGAGTTGCTGTGTTCCAGGGACCATGCTAGTCAGGATGAGAGGGGACCCAGAGGACCAGTGATGCAGTCTTTTGGTGCCTGCGTTAGCACTGGGAAGATTCCGACAACCCACAGGAGATTTCTTCGGAGCTTCTGGTGCAGGGTGAAGGCAGGCTACCCCCAGAGCATGCACCACCAGGAAACAGTCGAGAAAGCCGGCAGGATTAGGCGCTACAATGTTGCTGGTAGTCGTCTTGCTGCTTTGTTGTGGTTTTGCAGGCGTCCTGGTGCAGTCAGCGGTCTATCCTTGGTAGAAGGTGAAGAGGGAGATGCAGAGGAACTGGTGAGCTCTTGCATTCGTTATCTGAAGAATTCCCCAAAGCAGAGACCCTAAGTAGCCAGAAAAGGAGGTCTGGCTACCAAGTTAGGAGGATTGGCTACCAAGAGAGGTAAGAGCCTATCAGAAGGAGCCTGACGTCACCTGCTGGCACTGGCCACTCAGAGCAGTGCAGTGTGCCCCCAACACCTCTGCTTCCAAGATGGCAGAGGTCTGGGAGACACTGGAGGAGCTCTGGGCACCTCCCCTGGGAGGTACTGGTCAGAGTGGTCACTCCCCTTTCCTTTGTCCAGTTTCGTGCCAGAGCAGGACTGGGGGATCCCTGAACTGGTGTAGACTGGCTTATGCAGAGATGGGCACTATCTGTGCCCATCAAAGCATTTCCAGAGGCTGGGGGAGGCTACTCCTCCCCAGCCCTTCACACCTATTTCCAAAGGGAGAGGATGTTACACCCTCTCTCAGAGGAACTCCTTTGTTTCTGCCTTCCTGGGCCAGGGCTGCATGGACCCCAGTAGGGCAGAATCCTGTCTGAGGGGTTGGCAGCAGCTGCAGTGGAGACCCCGGAAAGGCAGTTTGGCAGCACCCGGGTTCTGTGCTGGAGACCCAGGGGATCATGGAATTGTCACCCCAATACCAGAATGGTATTGGGGTGACAATTCCATGATCTTAGACATGTTACATGGCCATGTTCGGAGTTACCATTGTGATGCTATACATAGGTAGTGACCTATATATAGTGCACACGTGTAATGGTGTCCCCGCACTCACAAAGTCCGGGGAATTTGCCCTGAACGATGTGGGGGCACCTTGGCTAGTGCCAGGGTGCCCACATACTAAGTAACTTTGCACCCAACCTTCACTAAGTGAAGGTTAGACATATAGGTGACTTATAAGTTACTTAAGTGCAGTGGTAAATGGCTGTGAAATAACGTGGACGTTATTTCACTCAGACTGCAATGGCATTCCTGTGTAAGAATTGTCAGAGCTCCCTATGGGTGGCAAAAGAAATGCTGCAGCCCATAGGGATCTCCTGGAACCCCAATACCCTGGGTACCTCAGTACCATATACAAGGGAATTATATGGGTGTACCAGTATGCCAATGTGAATTGGTAAATTTAGTCACCAGCCTGTTAGTGACAAATTTGGAAAGCAGAGAGAGCATAACCACTGAGGTTCTGGTTAGCAGAGCCTCAATGAGACAGTAAGGCATAACACAGGTAACACTTATGAGCAATGGGGCCCTGCCTGGCAGGGTCCCAGTGACACATAGACTAAAACAACATATATACAGTGAAATATGGGGGTAACATGCCAGGCAAGATGGTACTTTCGTACAGGGTGTCCTTGTGTTTATAGAGCTGCTGGCACAAGGAGAAGATAGCGGTTGTCTTGATCTACAGGTTCTTAATTTATACTCTGCATTTTGAAAACATTTTTAAAAACAGCCATGTAGTTTGACTTCACAATACTTGTGCAAGCTCTAGACACACAGCATCACCACTGACAATTATTAGAAAAAACAAGTTGACATAATCTTCAGCAGAGCCCACGTCTGCTTGTATATTCCATGTACATTTATATAGCGCTTACAACCACTAAGAGAGGTGCTGAAGTGCTTGCCCACATGGGAAGCATGCTACACTATCAAGGGTGCGTGGCTGGAGAGCGGCGTCTTAGTCTTGAGCCTATATAGAAAGTGTCTCCCTGACGTGGGTGACTATCACCGAGGGACAGTCATTGTGGTATGGGACACATTACTTAGAAGTCTGATGGGAGAAATGAGTGTGAGGTCTCAACCTTCACTGGCAGGAAATCCCACTCACCGCAGTTTTAAAACATTACATTACAGACAAACTTGTGACTTGAGATTTTTTCTAGTCTCCTTCAGCTGTAAAATGTTCAGATCCAACCCCTGGACTTCTCATTTCATCACCCCTTTGATGGACTGTCAGCTAGAGAAACCGCCATTATGTATCAAACTAGTTTTTCAATCCAGCCCCTCTCTCCATGTAAGTCGGGGGTGCAACAAACATCATGCTGTACACTAGATAGGCCAACAGGAAAGGTGTTTTCACATTCATTACATTTAATTAGCCTTTGTTGTAACTTATGGAAAATTGCTTATTTCTGGAACGTTTGGAGAGAATTCCCTTTGTTTGACCGGCATCCTTGGGCCATGGCCGGGCATACACCCATGTGGGGTTATGGCTGTCCACATCAGTGACGTTCTCTTTCAGTCCTTTGGTTTTGCGCGGGCTTCAGACCGCAGTGACCTAGGTAGCCTGATTTGCAACTGCGCTCTGACTGTTGTTTGAAGTCTGAAGGCTTATTCACGCTTCTCCATTTTCTAGCCTCCATCTTTTTTGCATGTTCCTCGGCTTGACTCTGGTTATCTCTTCGATTTCGTCCAAAGTGTAGCTTTTCTTCAAGAGGTGTCAACGGACTGACAACCTTCAATGACTCGAAGGCGGAGCTCATCTCCTGACCTGAATGTGTCAAAAGCGCAGTATCTCACCCACTGTTTGAGACATGTTCTGAACTTTCTAACTTGTGAGGCCACGTTGAAGGTATATCATTCATCTTCTATATTTTTGTGTGTAGAAACCTTCTGATGAGCGTCTCACACACCAATTGATAAGATGGTGTTGACTCTGCAGGCAATTCTTTGATGATTTGTCCGATCTCCTTGCCCACTAGATTTTTTACAGCAAAAAGGCATTGTTTCGAATTAGCTACTTTCGATCCCTTCATGAAATCGTCAATGGAACGCTGAGTCTGTGCCACCCGATGAGGTGGCAATGGAAGTTGGCATTCGTGTGATTCTACAGATTCTTTCTCCACTCATTGCTTGGAAGCTATGGATTAGGTTTGATTGCAGTGGTCCCCTTGGTATTGTTACAGGGAGTGTCAAGTTACTAGCACTTATTCTTCTCCTTTGTATTTCTTACAGGAGATGTCAGCAAGGCAGTGGTGTTTTCTGTGGAATTCTTTTGATGTTTTGATTAGATGGCCTGACTTTACCATGGCTGCTCTGGCAACGTGAATGGACGGGAGATGGCCCCTGACCTCTAGTTGGCCGCCAATACTGTGTAAACAAGTTAATGTGCCTGACCTCAAAATGGCAACTGTTGTGTCTGCGAGCTCACAAGACATGCACCAGCACGGTGCATGTTGAGGTGCTCACCTTCAGCAGATGTGTTTTCTGTGGTTATCACTACCGCATAACCGGGGTGGCTCCTGGTGTAATTTTAGCCACGGCTTCTTGTCATGTCACCGGGGTGAGCCACTGATGTCACTTTCTTCTCCAGTGAATAGCTTTCTCTCAGAAGTACTGCTGTGTAAGATGGGTGGCTGGGTCCCATCCTCATTGCCAGTTCTCTTGTCGCAACAGGCGACATAGAAGACAACATTGCTAGTACAGGTACACTGCTTTTTTGGGCCCGGTGTCTCTAGCCTCACACCTCATGTCTTAACTCTCTCAATACTAATCCCTCTCTGCCTGTTCATTCCCCAGCTTCTCACCTTCCTGTCTCCTGCTCCAGCTGGTTAGCATGTGGTCCTCAGGCAGGGTCCTGGTGCCCCACCAATTAGGTCTGTCTATCCAACACTACACCAGTCCGGGACAAATTTCTGTGCGAGTGTAGAGAAAGTCAATCAACATGAAATGCCTGAAGACTTGGAGTGAGTGATGTTAATGTTGAGCACAGACGCAATCCAAAAAGTGTAAAGACTGAGTACACGCATTGTTTGCATGTATGCTATTTGGCTACATACCGCACTGTTGTATGTGTACCATTGGGTCTGCAAGAAAGCATGAGAACTTAAGGAATGACATGTGCTGTCACTTGCATTACCAGGCCATTTTGAATTTGCTGGCATATAATGCACTCCCTCCCCGGGCCCTACTGCTAGACTATCAGGACTTCGGAGGAAGAAGTTGGCTCCAGAGTTCGCCGCCGCCGCATGCTTCACAGGTCCTGGCCGTACCTAGAGAGGACAAAAGAAAGAAAAGAGGGTAGTAAGTCACGCACTGCAACTTTAATCGGGCACATGCATGCTGCACTAACAAAAGACTAAAGACTAAGCCGAATGTGTTCGATTCAATCCGATAGTAGCGCTTGTAGCGCTCTGGTTCAGGGTGGTTCAAGGTAAGTGGAAACCACCAAACCCTGGGAAAAGACTTGGCACAAAAGACTCGAGCAAGGTGCACTAAATCCTGGGACATTTGTTGAAATATACATTCTGAACAATAGCGCTATGATCACCAAGGGTGCAGATCGACTACCAAGTAACCATGCGCTATCAAACAGAATAAGCTAGGCATATTCACGCCAACTAGTGCAGAAACTGAGTTGGTTGGCATCAAAGACTGAGGCAAATCCTGCAAAGTTGAGCAGGAACTCAACCAGTGCATGAAGCTGTGTTTGCCCAGGACTGACCGGGACTACCAACCTTGAGGCACTTCCAAGGCTAACAATTAGGTTCAATACAGAAGAGGTTATATAACTGGTACTCGGATTGAATGATGCAAATAAAAGAAAGAAGTTGGTCTACCAGATTATTAATGGCTCTCTTGTTTCCCTGCAGCACTGAAGGCGTCCTCCGAAACATCATACAATCAGCCACGTTGGAGGTGCGAATGTGTGGCGAGGATGATGCTGTGAGATGACAGCCCAGGTCTTGTTTGTTACTTTGTCCGATTCGTCCATTCCCCTTGGTGCAGCTCGGGCTGGCAGCAGTGTGGTTTGTGGAGTTCTAGGGGCGTGCGCCATTGCCGCTAGGCCAGGATTTCAGGTTAGTGTCTCTGAACAGAATCAATTCTCCTTGTCCTGACACGCTATGTCAGTCAACGACTTTCTGATCTCAAGACGTATTTAAAAAGGTCATCATCAGAGCAGAGGGTTAGAAAGTACAGCGGTGTCTGGGGAACGAGAACAAGAGAAGAGAATTACATTATGAGCATTTAGGCTCCTAAGACAGAAGAGTAAAGAGAATTGATCAAATGTGGCACCAAAACCAGCCACTCACTGTGTGAATCTGTAACATGTATCAGCCACTCACTGTGTGAATCTGTAACATGTATCAGCCACTCACTGTGTGAATCTGTAACATGTATCAGCCACTCACTGTGTGAATCTGTAACATGTATCAGCCACTCACTGTGTGAATCTGTGTACATGTATCAGCTACTCACTGTGAATCTGTAACATGTATCAGCCAGTCACTGTGTGAATCTGTGTACATGTATCAGCCACTCACTGTGTGAATCTGTGTACATGTATCAGCCACTCACTGTGTGAATCTGTGCACATGTATCAACCACTCACTGTGTGAATCTGTGTATCAGCCACTCACTGTGTGAATCTGTGTACATGTATCAGCCACTCACTGTGTGAATCTGTGCACATGTATCAGCCACTCACTGTGTGAATCTGTAACATGTATCAGCCACTCACTGTGTGAATCTGTAACATGTATCAGCCACTCACTGTGTGAATCTGTGTACATGTATCAGCCACTCACTGTGAATCTGTAACATGTATCAGCCACTCACTGTGAATCTGTAACATGTATCAGCCACTCACTGTGTGAATCTGTGTACATGTATCAGCCACTCACTGTGTGAATCTGTGTACATGTATCAGCCACTCACTGTGTGAATCTGTCTACATGTATCAGCCACTCATTGTGTGAATCTGTAACATGTATCAACCACTCACTGTGTGAATCTGTGTACATGTATCAGTCAGTCAGTCGCTGTGTGAATCTGTGTACATGTATCAACCACTCACTGTGTGAATCTGTGTATCAGCCACTCACTGTGTGAATCTGTGTACATGTATCAGCCACTCACTGTGTGAATCTGTAACATGTATCAGCCACTCACTGTGTGAATCTGTGTACATGTATCAACCACTCACTGTGTGAATCTGTGTACATGTATCAGCCACTCACTGTGTGAATCTGTGTATATGTATCAGCCACTCACTATGTGAATCTGTGTACATGTATCAGTCAGTCGCTGTGTGAATCTGTGTACATGTATCAGCCACTCACTGTGTGAATCTGTGCACATGTATCAGCCACTCACTGTGTGAATCTGTGCACATGTATCAGCCACTCACTGTGTGAATCTGTGTACATGTATCAGCCTGTCACTGTGTGAATCTGTGTACATGTATCAGCCACTCAATCTGTGGACATGTATCAGCCACTCACTGTGTGAATCTGTGTACATGTATCAGCCACTCACTGTGTGAATCTGTGCACATGTATCAACCACTCAATCTGTGGACATGTATCAGTCAGTCGCTGTGTGAATCTGTGTACATGTATCAGCCACTCACTGTGTGAATCTGAGCACATGTATCAGCCACTCACTGTGTGAATCTGTGCACATGTATCAACCACTCAATCTGTGGACATGTATCAGCCACTCACTGTGTGAATCTGTGTACATGTATCAGCCACTCAATCTGTGGACATGTATCAGCCACTCACCGTGTGAATCTGTGCACATGTATCAGCCACTCACTGTGTGAATCTGTGTACATGTATCAACCACTCACTGTGTGAATCTGTGTACATGTATCAGCCACTCACTGTGTGAATCTGTGCACATGTATCACCCACTAAAATGGAAGTTATCCCAAGCTACTGGAATACAGGAGAAAGCAGATCTCACTCATGTGCTCTATACAGTGTGAAGAGGTACTAGAATACTCACGACATTCAGTGTGACGTAAAGTATTATGGAATATAAAAACAATACTTACACATTAGAAAGCATGCTCAGATTAGCACAATGCGCAAACCAGTGGTAGAGCCTGAGGTGGGTGTGACTGACTGAGTGTACTCATTCCTGGTCCCAAAGTACTAGTGTATGCTGCAGGAGGGTTAGGACACTGTGGGGGGTGTACTTTAGAGACATCTGGAGTGTAGGACTAAGACTTGCTTTTTTTGTGCACTTATAAGTGGGAAGTGGCAGTTCGATCACCACCGTCCTCTGGTGTTACGAAAGGAATATCTAGCACAAGATGTTGATTTAGATGAGGTTTATTCTTCAAGATAAAAGGAGCCCACAGGACAGCAGACTCCTTATAGTCCGCAGCAACTGCCATGAAGAGGCAGTCGCCAGGAACAACTACAAAAAAGACAGGTTGCGGACCGCAGAACATCGGCATCTTACAATAAATAACAAGAAGCAGGTAAGTGACAGTGAAGCATTACAGAATATTTACAGTAAACCTATACGCATAGTTAAGACTAACAATAAATACTATAAATATACGCATAACATCACTTTTCCCTTTAAAAAACAAAAACAAAAGAAAAGAAAAAAAACAAAGTCTAAGTTACTTTAGTGCAAATAAAAGTCTCTAAACCTTGTGGAAATTGAAACTTTCCTAGCAATTGATAACAACATTATCATTAGAACTATGTTCTGGACGATGTGAATTTTCCTGTACATGAGAATCTACGTCAGATCTAAATCCAGAAACAGAGAGAAGTGAATCCGTAGTAGAGGTCCCAGTAGAAACTGGAGAACCGAAAACAGTAAGAGCAGGTGAATCGGCGCGCAGTGTACGACTGCTGGTGCTTTGGTAGCAATCCAACCTCCAAGCAATGTCAGAATCAGAGGCTTCAGTACTGAGAACACCCTTAGCTTTCAGGATGCTCTTTGCTTGTTCTTCAGTCAAGTTTATTAAACTCCCTTTACTCCACAACCTTTTGCAGAAAGTAATGATGGACCCTTGGCTGCTTCAACGCTTGAATAGTAGACATTCATTTACATTCCCACTTTCTGTTTTTTACTCTGTAAGGTTTCCAAACTCAGTCACCAAATGAACCTCAATTTCTTCCACATTGCTTTTGTCAAACCTCGCTTTGCACAGAGGCTGCTGTTCAGATGGTCTGTTCAGACCTGACTTCCTTTACTAGATCGAAGATCGTTCACCCAATCAGGGCGTAGGGTGGATCTCGGTGCTCTGTTGCGAAGAGGTTCATAAGGGGATTCCGCCGTACTGCTATGTGGTGTGATGAAATAGGACCACCACTTTTGTTTCTTAAAAATCCTCCACATGAAGATTTATGTCAGGTTTGCACTAAGATGGGAATCCGTACCACATTTCCCTGAACCCACTGACAACCATGCGAAGGATATCTCTCCTGGTCTGCAGTAACCCGGGAAGAGAGGAACATCAGACAATGTCATCAAGGTGGCAGGAACAATAATCATAGCGCTGACAACAGGAACAATACTAACGGATTCTGATTACTGGATGAATCATTGTTTGAAAACTGAAGAACAACCTTCCTTCAAGGCATTACCAGGAAGGATGACACACTACTATCTTGTTGCAAGAAGTTTCATGATGTTTTTGATGGGAAATGTTAGGACTGCCAGACTGCTCTGGGACTTGGGGCATTTATACCTGTAGTCATGTACTCCAAGGCAGAATATCTTGAACTGTGTCTAGATAAGAATCTAACTAATGGGTCGATCACCATCACATTCTCACGCCCCGTCTTATATTTTGTAAGCCCAAAAAAGGGGTGAGTTGAGAACATATTCACTGCAGAGCAATCAATAGGGTTACAGTGAAAACAGGTACCTCTGACCACTGTTATCTGTTCTCGTAGATCAAACCCAGCACAGAGTCACACAGGGCGAGGAACCGAAATTGTGTTTTATTCGGTCCGTTTGAATCTGCTGACGCCTTTGGGACTGTAATGCCCCCGGTGATTTTCCGTTTTTATTGATAACATTATGACGGGATTTGAATGTATTTTCTATGGTGCACTTGGTGATATCTTTATGTACTCAGATTCGCTGGAAACATATGTGCAACATGTTAAGGCAGTGAAACAAAGTTGATGAGATTACCATCTTTTTGCCAAACTTAGCAAGTGTGTAACTCATACACTTAAGTAGAAGTTTCGGGGTACATATTCAGTCTGAAGGGTAAGTAAAATTAATGGAAAGAAAGTTTCAGCAATAATTCATTGACCTGCACTCATTTCTGTAAACTCTGCACAGGGTTTCTTTGGCTTTGCTAAATTGCAACAAAGGTTTATACATTAATTTTCTTTCTCTCAGATCGTCAGACCCAGTAGCAAAATTATTTGCAAAGGAGCTACTTTCACACATGTCAAAGAAGCTGATCAAGATTTTTTTGTTTAAGAAAAACACTTTTTGTGCTTCTATTTTGCAATATTCAAATGGTGACCTGCTGTTCATTGTAGAGACGCACACATCATATCCTGCAATGAGAGCAATTGTGTCGCAAAGAAATGCAACTTGAACAGGTGCACACTGTGGCTTGTTTTATCCAGAAGTTGTGACCAGCAGAATTAAATGACATCATTATAGACCAAGAACGTTTAACAATTACAATATGTTTTTAACAATGGAGAGCTTATTTATTAGGAGCCACCCACAGAGTAGAGGTGTACACACAGTTTTGAACGTCTGCTAGGGCATTCACTCCTAGACACTCGGGAGGCATATTGTTGTTTTCTGATGGATACTTCCAGTGCAGATTCCTCACCTTAGAGCCGGACTAGTTTGGGAGACTTTTTCATAGAAATGCTCCCACGTGTCACTAGGTGGGACGGTGCGACTGCCTTGGCTTCACACTACCTCCGACGCGATGGAGCACGGACACATATAAGCAATACCTCCGCACACTATCAGTTCTGCACCCTCAGATGTAGGTCCAGAGCTCCAATCCCACATTTCTCAGTTTTTCAATGACTTCCATCAGTTTATAGTTTTCTAAGGAACGATGTCCCCATAAAAAAGCAGCTTTTACGCCATGTCACGTCTGCAGGGAGAAGATGTTGGTCATGGATCTGCATGAGGTGTGTCTTTTATGCTTGGGCACGGGACACAACAGTAACTCATTTGATAACTACATCCTCATGCACCCAAAGGTGAGAATATATTGGAAATCAAGATTATATGTCACAAACCACAAGACAATGTTATAGCCTTCAAGCAAATTCAACTCACTTGTGGACCCGGCGTAGGTCCCAATCCTGGGGCAACTTCTGCGACTGTTCAGCTTCATGCTCAGGGTCCACTGATGAGTCCAAGTCCAAAGGGAAGCACAGGAAAGGAAGCAGGACTGTCCCCATCCTGAAACTCTGACTCCTCAGAGAAGGCCTGAAGGCTTCACAATTTAAGTTACACTCATTCAAGGTCCCTGGCCATAGAATCGGCAGTCCCAAAGCACCCACTGCTTTCTGAGCCTTTGTCGACCCTGCAGCAAATAAAAGCATTCAAAGCGGCCATAATGAAAATTTGTTAAAGTGTTTCTGGCTTACTTTTGGCACAGAACTGCATGTACAGACTTCACTCTGGCCCAGTTATCCACAGTGATTCCTGCAATGCTGAAGTCAGTGCAGATGCAACCAGCAATGCAGGAAGATCTGGAGCCGGCACTATTGTGGAGACTCCCACTGGTACAGTGAATCCCAATTCTGTTCTAACCACTTCCCTGGATAGAGAAGCCAAGAAGATTGAGGATTTTCCCAAACGCATAATTCCTTCTGCCAGTTTGGCACAGCAGTTTGTGAAAACAGTGTGGCTGCTGGCCCGCTGCACACATGCCTTCTGGGACATGTCCAGGGAGATCTCGCCAGTGGTCCCGTAGGATCCTAGGGCCTCTTTGGCTTGCATGATGGGCAGGACGCAGCCACGTATGCTATCCACGCAGATCTGGATACCACAGACTGTCTGCGTAGGGTGGTCAGTACCACTGCTATCCTTCATAGACATGACTGGGTGAGGTGCACAGGGTTCTCCGGCGACATATAGGCCTTCCTAATGGACACCGTTTTAGGAGTCTCGCCCCTTGAAAGAAGGTGGGAGATGAGATCCAACATTGCCCCCTGGTTTGGCGACCCCCACATTCAACAGAGGGCTCTTAAGAATTGTTTAAAAGAAACTATGCCCTGCATGTCTCTCGCTCGTACCTGCCATCACTCCAACACCTGAATGAATTTAGAAGGAGCATCTGTCCATCCTGAGGCATGAGGTACACCTGTTGTTCTCCAAGGGTGCCACTGATCAAGTACTGGGCTCAGAATAAGGCATGGGCTTTACTATTTATTCATCCTAAACAAGGACTGGGGCCTCAGGCCTATCTTGGACTTTCAATCCTTGAATGCCTTCTTGTGGGATGACAAATTCAAAATGCTCATATTGGCCCGGTTCTGTCCGCTTTGGACCTGGGCGATGGGATGGGGGTTCTTGGCCATTTGTGTGGCTCTGAGGCCTTTCTGCTGTCTATCATGGGGAGGCTGGTACAGTGGTACTGCAACAAGGAGGGTGAAGTGACATCTCTAGTGGTGATTAGAGCACCAGGGCATCTTCCTGATCATCGATCACCTGGTGGGGGCCCTGAATGCCAGAGAGGATGAACTGAGCTTGCATCAACTGGCGGATCATGGGCAACAGTGTATCCTGAGGTGGATATTTTCACCACTGTTGAGAATGTGCAATGGCAACAAATATTCATGTTAGAATTTCCTCAACAGTACATGTTAGGTGATGCATTTCAGCTGGAATGCAACAAGGGACTTGTGTACCCTCTCCCACCTATGCTTCTTTTGCCCAACTTCTGACGATCAGAAACTACTGGGTCCAAGTCTTCTTAGTGGCCTTGGATTGGGTCAAGAGAGAGTGGTATCCAAAACGTTTGGCCAACAGCATTTGTCCACTAATCAGGCTGCTTTTCATGAGGATCTCCTGTCTGAGCAACAAGGCAGGGTCCTCCACCTTCAAACAATTTACACCTATATGTATGATGCCTGAGCAACAGTAATGGAAGGCGTTCAGTTTCCTAACATGGTGGATGTCATCCTTGCAGCCAGACATCCCACCACAAAATCTATTAATGCATGGCGCTGAGACAACTGTGTAACCTGGTGTGGTGCTCACAACACTGACCCTTACAGGCAAAACTGTTGGACATCCTTTTGTTTTTTCTTTAGCCCATCAAGACAGTGGGCACTATATAAGGCTATCAGCCCTTTCTACGCTTACCAGACAAAACAATCCTTGTTCAAATCACCAGCTGGGGTGGAGTTTATTAAAAATATGATGTTTCCGCCTATGCCATTTGTGATGTCACAGTGGGACCTTAACATGGTCTTGACATTACTCAAGTGTACTCCATTCAAGCTATTTGTTGTGTTTATTGACCTCAAAGACCGTCTTCCTCATTTCAAATAAGTCCGCTCATCACACGAGTGAAGTACAGGCACTTTCAGTGCAACTGACCTTCACCACCTTTTTCTCTGACAAACTTGCGCTGTGGACCAGGGCAGTCTTCTTATTGAAAATTGTGACTCCCTTCCACGTTTGGCAATCCATCACTCTACTAGCACTCTACATCAGCCCTGAAAAAGGAGGAGAGGCTCTGTTGGTTAGACCACAAAAGGGCTTTCGGATTTTCAATAAATTGTACCAGGATCACTGAGGGGCTGGTCAGCTTTTTGTGGGGTTCTCTGGAATAAAGCAGGGGTAGGCTATGCAGAAGAGGGCTTGTCTAGGTGGAGAGTCCTACGCCTAATAAAGCAGGGAAAGGCTAGGCAAACCAGGCTTATCTAAGTGGAGAGTCCTATGCGTTTAAATGCACTGTCCAAGAAGTAGCGCTCTGAAGATCTGAAATCCCATTCCAACAGGGCTGAGGCTGCTCCCAGTGCATTGGTATGAGACGTCCCTGTGCCAGGCATCTGCAGCATTGGTGTGCATAGGTTCACAAAGCCAGACTGCCTTGGAACCCAGGTTCGATTGGAAGGTCACCTTACCCACTTGGCTAACCAAGACTTTTTGGTCCGAGGACACTCCAGAGACCCACCTTGAGGAGGAACTCTTTGGTATCTATCCTAAGGTGAGGAACCTGTAGTTGGAAGCATCAATCAGAAGAACAATTCCTTACCTTCAGTACAGTTGCCTCTGGTGGATACGCTAACTTTAGATTGCTCACTGCCCTTCCACCTCTCCAGTCTGTGATGTGGCCTCCTTTCAACATTTAGAAAGGTCTCAAGTTAGTATTCAGCACACTGTTACCAACAACAGTTCACACTCCACATCTGAGGGCACACAAAGGGAGAAGATGAGAAACTGATGTCAATACACAGGTGTCACCTGAATGTGGCTCCGCTCATCACTTCCTGGGCAGTGTAGCGCCAAAGCGGAGCGACAGAATGCCCCCCAGTGACCTGCAGCAGCACAGGGATATCAGCAGACCACTACGTCTGTTAATGCAGACCACCATGTCTGTGACTGTTTTTAAATATATATATATATATATATATATATATATATATATATATATATATATTTTAAATGCAGCCTGTTTTTTTTTTTAAAAGAAAAATGGGATGGGTTTTTTATAAAAAGAAAAGAAAAATGTAACTTACATGCCTACTCTTAAACATTGCTTTCAACGTTCTCATGGGGGAAATGGTCCTCTGGGGCCCCTTCACATTTGCGAATGGTTTACTACATGTTTGTTGTCGGTAAAGTGTTAATCTTTTGGACCAGATTTCGGTTGCAAAATATTAATACATACCTATTTGGTTTGGTATTTGGAAGGGACGCCGCAACATGCCTTTTGCTTGCCAGCCTAAACTGTGATTCCATTTCACAATTTGTACATTAGAAAAGGTCTTATTTTGGTTGCATGCAGCCGACTTTGTGAACCAGACCCTTTGTGACCACAAAAAGGTTACAAACATACGGTCCTAAATCTCTAAGACTGCTGGGCATCCTGGAATGACTCAAATAACACCAGCAGTTATTTTAGATATTTGGTTCTACTGTGAAAACATGGGCCTTTTAAGACCAATTATTGTTCTTCTTGGATCATGACATTCAATATCTCAATTCAACTCAAAATTCTGGCCTGTTATATAAATAATTAGATGTTGAAGTTTGTGAGTCTTCTAGTTATCATCCTCAAATGGAAAAGACAAATAGAACAACCAAATAAATGTGTTGAACAATATCTGAGGAATCAAACATTTTTGCAAGAAGATGCCACCTGGTGCGAGGCTTTGCAGCCGCAATGCTTGCGCTGTGGCTGCATGGACACCTGGACTCAAGACAGAATACGTCACAGACCACCAAGGGATGTGCAGTAATGATGGCTCTCTTGGATTCATAGTACTCCTAGCTGGGGAAACAAGACACGTAATTGCTGCTCCCAGGACCTTGCTGCCAGGAGATTGGAGCTCATCCTGCTTTCATCCAGAGTTTTAAAGATTGTTGGATACTGAAAGTATTCTGAGATAACACTACAGTAAGGTATTTAGACTTCGATTTGCTCGCTACTACTGGAGTCATCGTTTCTCAGGATTACAAACTCTCCTGCAGCTATTGTTGCACGAGAGGAATCCTCACCTTGTGATGACTTTGGTCATTAGTTTTGAGTCACAATCAGTATTACGGTATTGCCAGGGGTAGGGAAGTGAATGTATATTGTAAGGCGAGGCTCACTACCAATGTGTGTTTATTATGTTATGGCTGATGAACGGGTCACATTGAGAGTCATTTACATCATACAGTTGATTTACCAATCACTGAAGGTAGTTGCCTACAAAGAAACACTTTTGTTTGTTTCATTATGTGTGTGTTTATCATAAATATGAAGTTCTGCGCTGATAGTGCTGCCGCACAACCAGGCCGCCCAAGAAGAGAAAGACACGTTTTAAGTGCTTTCCTAAATGACCAGCAGTTAGCTTTAACTGTGTTGGTCGGGTATTACTTAGAGCAGAACCTGTATATGAAAAGCAAAGGTCTGTTGGCCTAATCCTCTGACTTTAGGATTCAGAAACCAAGCTGTCAATGACTGGAGGCTGCGAATAGGTTTCTGCACAAATTCAAGGCGTTTACAATAAGTACCTTCACGACAAATGCATAATACACCGCTTTTCAATGCATAACCCGCGCAAGAGAAACCTAAGCCTGGAGGTTAAACACAGGCCTGACAGAGGTGGAAAAACCCAAGGACAATCCCACACCTTTACGGTACATGTAACAGCAGGCATCAGAGTTCAGATTATTTTATACATGTGTCACAAAGGTGTCATTTCCATTTCAGCTCTAGGGTGTCACAGAATTTGAACCAACCATAGACGAATTATGCAGAAATCATGCGGCACAATGCTGCAAGCTATTTTGCTGCGCCAAGCTGCATGATTTCCAAAAATCCGGGATGCGCCATATCTACCAGAATCCAGTGCATCCATGCGTTTTCCCAAGCGCCTGCGCTAAATCGGCTGCCTAGCGCCAACACACCACGGTGCAGAGATGCCTGCGTTGCGGGGCGGTTGCTTCTGTGCAGGGAAGGGAAACCGTCATGTACAAAAACAATCATTAATGGCGTTTTGCTCTTTGTGTGCAATGCAGCACACACAGAAAGAGCAAAAAACGAGGATAAATAAAAGCATTTCTCCTCTTTGCGCCGTTCCAATGCCACCCCTGGGAAAACGTCAGTTTTTAGAGCCGCCTCAGATTTATGTTTCCTTGTAAATCTGGGACACTGTCAAAGAGCAATACGTTGTTGCATGGGCACACCCACAGCAACTCCCACTTCACATCCCTTTCCCGCAGAAAACGGCGCCCGGCGGTCTATGTTTACAAGGACGTGTTAAGTGGCTTAGCGCTGCCTTGTGTATATGGAGCAGGGCACAGAGCCACCAGAGCGTCGCAAAAGTGGCAATCCCGTGGCGCAAGGGGCTTTTAAATAGGCCCCATTGTGTTATTTTAGGTAAAGAGAATGTTGATTTCAGATGATAAGATACTAAAATAGTTTCTTCTTGTTGCTGGTATCAACGTTTCTCCATCGTAGGTTGGGCCCTGCTGTAAGACCAGACGGAGTGAATATATCCTCTGTATCTTCTTCTGTCACTCTTTTCTCATTACCCTCTCCCCGGGTCTCCTGCTGAGCAGCATAAATATCTTTTGCATGGTTGTTATGATGTTGAGGAAGTGTGGATATCAGCCTGGCCCCTGTCCTGGATGCAGATTAACAGGTTAGTGCTTACCGAACACTTGGATTCTTGGAAAATCACTAGCTTCATATGCCTTAGCACTCACATTTGCCAGAATTGGGAACTCTTGGAAACTGTGTTAATTCTTATGTGACGTTTTATCAAAATAAAATGATTTAACATTGCAAGAAGCAAGGTGTTGAGTTAAACCTTTTGATGTCCACTGGACGGTCATCACCATCTCTACACCCCGCTTCAAGTTTATTTCCGATTTCCATGTTTTCTTTGTTTATGTTTATTCATAGTCACTGAGTGAGAAAATCTCATTCCGCAGTCAGTGCACTCATAGGGTCTCTCTCCAGTGTGTACTCGCTGATGCCTGGTTAGGTATATAGAGGCAATAAATCCCTTTCCACATTCACTGCATACATAGGGCTTCTCACCAGTGTGTATTCGTTGGTGTGTGGAGAGGGTCCCAGAGTCAGTGAATCGCTTGCCGCAAATATTACATTCATAAGGTTTTTCTCCTGTATGTGTTCTCTGGTGAATCTTCAAGCCCTGAGATTCCTTGAAGCTCTTCCCACATTCAATACACTTGTGAGGTTTCTCACCTGTGTGCAGCTTTAGATGTGATTTCAAGGCACTTGTGGTTCTGAACATCTTGCCGCATTCACTACATCTACACGGTTTTTCTCCAGTGTGAATTCTTTTGTGCACAAGCAAGCTTCCAGAGTGAGCAAAACTCTTTCCACAACTCTTACACATGTAGGGTTTTATACCTGTGTGAATTCGTTGATGAATTTTTAAATGTCCCAACAGTCTGAAATTATGTCCACACACCGTGCAGGAATAAGGCTTCTCATCTGTGTGTAGTCTCTGGTGTAATTTTAAATTTCCTAACTGGCCAAAACACTTCCCACATTCACTACATGTAAATGTTTTTTCTCCAAAGTGTGTCCTCTGATGGTTCATCATGTTCCCTGACTGACTGAAGGATCTCCCACATTCAGCACAGGTATATGGTTTTTCTCCAGTGTGTGATCTCTCATGTATTGTCAGAGCTGACTGTGTAGCAAACCTTTTTTCACATTCAATACATACATATGGTTTTAGTCCTATATGTCTTTTGTGATGCTCTCTCACGTGTGAAGGATGTTTAAATCTCTTGTTACATTCATTACATGAATAGGGCTTATCGTCACAATGCACAGTCCTGTGTAATTGCAGTTTTGCTTTACTACTGAATCTCTTTAGGCATTGATTACAGGAATACGGCTTCTCTCCTGTGTGCAGTCTTTGGTGTTTCCAGAGTCCTGATGAGTTCCTGAAACATTTCCCGCACTTACCACATTTGTAAGATTTCTCTCCTGTATGTATTCTTCTGTGGTTCACTAAACTTCCTGGGAAGCTGAAGCTCCTTCCACAGTCACCACATGTGTATGGTTTTTCTCCAGTGTGTGTTCGTTCGTGAATGTTCAAGCCATCCAGACGGCTGAAGCACTTCCCACACTCACTGCATTCATATGGTTTTTCTCCTGTGTGTGTTCTCATATGAGATGTCAAGGTTGTAGAATGGCAGAAGCTCCTCCCACATTCGATGCAATGAAATGGTTTTTCTCCTGTGTGAATGCGCATGTGAATTTTTAAGCCTGATGTGTCACGAAAACTCTTTCCACACTCATCACATTTTTTAGGTTTCTCTCCTGTGTGAATTACACTGTGGCTTTTTAAATGTGATGCAAGTTTGAAACTTTTGCCACACAAACTACAAGCATAGGGCTCCTCCCCCGTATGTATTCGCCTATGTACAGTCAGGTGTGACGACTGTGTGAAATTCTTCCCACATGTGTCACATGAAAAGGGCTTCTCTCCCGTGTGTATCCTATGGTGTTTGATGAGTTCTGATAATGAAGAAAACCCTTTCCCACACTCGCTGCATGAATGAGGCCTCTTTCTCTCCTCTCCCGTATGCACTCTTTGGTGAGTACGCAGACCATCTTTCCTATTGAAGCGCTTCCCACATTCCATACACTCGTAAGGTCTCTCTCTGGCATCTGTGCTTTGGTGAACACGATAGTAGGACAAAGAAGAGCTAGTATCCTTAGCCTTTCTGCACAGGCGTACTTTAATTTGTCTAGGTTTACTCGGACTTCGAAGGGTTTGGTCGCTCTTCAATGTAAATGGATGTGTTTCTGAGCGTAACTGTTTAGCTAAGGTTGAGCTACTGTGGAATATGGATCCGCACTTACTATATGTTTGGAATTCTTCATTCAGGTTTTGTGTATTTAAGTTGTGTTTGTCATCGGTGTATGTTTTTTTATTTGTATCAAGAGCAGAGTTCATGTTGAAAGGTTCCACAGAATCTAAACACATGCCTGCTTTCTCTTCTGTGTTCGCCATTTGTTGATCAGTAAAGGCGGCTGACTTGTTCTCACTTTGTCCACATTCAGGGAAGAGATACAGATTGTGTAGATTGTTTCCTGCTTCCAGCTTCTTTAGTGTTTTGCAGGACTTGCTATGCGATCCTAACAAGTTGTTTTCTTCTGTGAATGTTGTTCCTAGTCCAGTGCAGGGTTCGGGAATATGTGCTTGTACAGGCGCAATATCTGTCAGAGCAAAAACGAATGAGACGTGGAATATTAACAAACGGAGGTTTTAAACACAATAATCAAATTAAAAGTTCAACACTTACTAAAGTATTCAAGATAGAGCATTTTACAGACAGACAACTGTGACAAGAGAGAAGAACTTTCAGCTGATGCAGAATACAAATGTTAACTGTTTCGGCAGACAATATACTCTTGCCAGAACATGTTAGAAATTGATTTCTGGTTAGCTAGGGTAGGCACCTCAGACAAGCAGAGGACACCAGTCTAGTCAGAGTAAATCAGAAACACAACTTGAATTAACCTGTGCTCACCTTCTGGTAGCTTGGCGCGGAGCAGGCAGGCTTAACTTAGAAGGCAGTGTAAAGTATTTGTGCGATTTAGCCCCACAGTGACCCCACGTACACACCACGAAAAGGACTCCACACAGATTTATAAGAAAATAATTAGAATCTTTATATTCTCAGTTACATGCAAAAACAATGATAATTCATTTAGCAATAGGCGCTTTTATGTTAATTCACTCTTCTCATGTATATGCAAAAACGGTGATAATACATTCAGTAATATGCGGTGTGATAATACTTCAATCTGTCAGTACCTCAAGTAATCGGAAGTGGTAAGAGTCTAGGCAGCAGTGCTCCGGGATATGCACCGCAATGAGAATTTATGGATTTTTGGGCATCCTGTGCAACCTGGAACGAGAGGGGACGGAATGTGAGAGCGGGTCACTTCGGATAAATAAGGTGATCCTTCTGGCTGCGCTCTCAACAGGTGAGCAGCCGGGGACTGCAGCATCGAGGCAGCCCAGCTTCCCGTCCGGTGCCGTGGAAGGAGCGGGACCACAGCTGAGGAAGGAGGGGGCACTTTGCCTCTGGTGTTCAGCCTGGAGCCCAGGTGCAAGCTCCTCTGACTTGAGTCCTATTTAGGACGGGACATCAGAGGAGTTAGAGGTGCTTTGCCTCTGACAGCTTGGGCAGCCGGATGGGAATGCCCCAGTGGGAGTCCGATCCTGGACGGGGCATCAGATCCTGGATGGGGCATCAGAGGAGTCCCCAGTGGGAGTGCGATCCTGGACGGGGCATCAGAGAAGTGCCCCTGGACGGGGCATCAGAGAAGTGCCCCAGTGGGAGTCCGATCAGGGCATCAGAGGAGTGCCCCAGTGGAAGTCCGATCCTGGACGGGGCATCAGAGGAGTTAGAGGTGCTTTGCCTCTGACAGCTTGAGCAGCCAAATGGGAATGCCCCAGCGGGAGTCCGATCCTGGACGGGGCATCAGAGGAGTTAGAGGTGCTTTGCCTCTGACAGCTTGAGCAGCCAGATGGGAATGCCCCAATGGGAGTACGATCCTGGAGGGGCATCAGAGGAGTTAGAGGTGCTTTGCCTCTGACAGCTTGAGCAGCCGGATGGGAATGCCCCAGCGGGAGTCCGATCCTAGACGGGGCATCAGAGGAGTCCCCAGCGGGAGTCCGATGCTGGACGGGGCATCAGAGAAGTGCCCCAGCGGGAGTCCGATCCTGGACGGGGCATCAGAGGAGTTAGAGGTGCTTTGCCTCTGACAGCATGGGCAGCTGGATGGGAATGCCCCAGTGGAAGTCCGATCCTGGGCGAGTGCCCTCCTCTGGAGCAGCAGGGGAACGTGTTGCAGCGGAGTGGTGTGCTCTCTTATAGTTGTGGTCCCTGTTGAGGGGCTCCCCATTCCAAGTGATGCCCCTTTGTGCAGGGGGGAGGATGAGGGGGTGGGGGGAGCCAGCGGCAATTGGAAGATGTCATGATTTACAGGAGTGGGCGCCAGCAGCCTCCTGGCAATGGTCAGTCGGGGCTGCTCCCTGCCTGGTTAAGCAGAGCCCTTTGAGGAAAGCAGGGCAAGCCCTGGAGACACTCTAATGTTGCTGGGATAAAGCCTTTCAGTGTGCAGGGCAGAGGTCGGCAGGAACTGGGCAGCACAGCAGGGAACTGTCAGGTCTGGTAGGTTAGCAATTCTGGTGCTCAGCACTCTTCACTCTAGCATAGTTTTTGGGGTCAGGAAGTGTTCTGCCTAGTGTGTCAAGGGACCCACTCCTTATACAGAGATGTGCCTTTGATGTGGGGGATGATTAACAAAGGAGACTTGTGACGTGCGCAGGTCCTCTTTTCAAGTCAGCCTCAGCTCCAGACAGCCAGTGGGAAGTAATCAGCTCTGTTATGTGGACCCCAGCCCTTACCCTTTGAGGAGTAAGTGTGTGACCCTCCCCAGCCCTTCCCCAGGAAGACCCATCATTATACATATTAATGCAGATATGGCTGAGTGTCCTATGTTGAGGGTGTCTGAAGGGAATGCGCAAGTGGAAATGTCACTCCACCCAAGCCAGACGGGTTTGGAGGGAGCCTGTCGGCTCAGAGGGAAGTGAGTGTACAGAAATGTCCACTTTCTAAAAGTGGCATTTCTAGACTAGTAGTAATAAATCCAGCCTTACCAGTAAAGAGGATTTATTATTACCATTCCAGTGGTACCTTAAGGTTCCTAATGCTGGCCTGCGAGGGGTGGGCCTCACAATAATGAAAAAGCACTTGAGGGATTTTTCATTACCAGGACAAGGAAATGGAGAGGTACATGTCCTGCCTTTCTACTTACATGGCACCCTGCCCTATGCCCTAGGGAGTACTTTAGGGGTAACTTAGATGTAAGGAAAAGGGCAGTGTAAGACTTGGCAAGGGCTTTTGAATGCCAAGTCGAGGTGGCAGTGGAGCTGCGCAAGTAGGTTCTGCAGCGGCAGGCCTGAGTCAGGTTTACAGGACTACTCAAGAGGGGAGGCACAATCAGTGCTGTAGGCCCACTAGTAGCATTTAATTTACAGGTGCTGGGTGTATGACTTACCACCTTCCAAGGGACTTACAGGTAAATTAAATATGTCAGTTGTGAGGATACCAATTTGACCTTGTTTTAGAGGTGAAACGCTTTAGCACTGGTTAGCAGTGGTGAAGTGCTCGGAGTCATAAGGCCAACAAAAAGATACAGTAGCAAAAACATGAGGGAAAGGCAAAATGTTTGGGGGTAAGACCACCCTAACAATGCCAAGTCTAACACGTGCCCCCCCTCCACCCCTGCGGCTGAAATTGGGGAGAGCTACCCAACCCCTTGAGAGTTCTCCTCGCTAAGGCGGAAGAACCTAGATAGACAGTCAGCACTGACGTGGTCCACCCCAGGTCTGTGTTCCACCCTAAAGTAGTGCTGCGTGGGCCTCCATTTGCACCTTCTTTTTTCCAGTGCTGTGGGACTCCTGTGCACGCTGCCTGTTCTTCTGAGGGCTCTGAGTTGCTGAGAGCCCCCTCTGCTCCCCCCCGTCCCTTGGGTAGAGGCCACCAGGTCCCTCCTGGTCCTGGGGAGGGCCATTTTCCACTAATGACGAGTTTTGCGTGTGCCAAGGCTTGTTGGAGGAATCCAACTACCCAAACCAGACTGCAATATCCATCCTGTGTGGGACATCTTCTGCACTAACGAGGAACCTGCATCGGTCTTCTTGGGTGCAATACTGACTTTGTCTTCTCACCGGTGGTTCTTCTTTTGCAACTTCATCTGGGTTAGCAGGGGCTCCTGTTCTCCCCGGACTCTTCAGTGCTTCTTGGACTGGGTCCCCTTCTTTCACAGGTTTTCAGGTCCAGGAATCCGTTGTTGGTGTCCTGCAGTCTCTTCTGGTTCTTGCATAATCTTCTATCATGACTTCTTGTGTGTTCTAGGAAACTTACTGTGATTTGCTCCTGCATTCCTGGGCTCTGGGGTGGGTTCTATTACTTATCTCTGGTGTTTTCTTACACTCCCAGCGCCCCTCCTCACACTACACTTGCCTACGCAGGAAACCAACTTTCGCATTTACTATTTTGGTATATGGTTTGTGTTCCCCTAGGCCCATTGCAACCTATTGTGATTTTCACTATTTGCACTTTTTTCTGACTGTTTTTACAGCTCTTTTTGCATTCTAGTGTTTATACTGGGTATATTACTTACCTCCTAATGGAGTATAGTCTCTACGGTATTTTTGGCATTGTGTCACTAAAAATAAAGTACCTTTATTTTTGTAACACTGAGTATTTTCTTTCATGTGTTAAGTACTGTAGGACTACAGTGGCATTGCAGGAGCTTTTCATGCCTCCTAGATAAGTCTTGGCTGCTCAGCTACAGCTACCCCTAGAGATCCTGGGTTCTAGACACTGCCTACATTTCACTAATAAGGGATAACTGGACCTGGTACAAGGTGTTAGGTACCCACTACAAACCAGGCCAGCCTCCTACATTGATGGTGCAGCGGTGGGATAAGTACTCAGTGCTTTCCGCAGGAAAGTGTACTCTATACCTAGAGCTATACAAAACTATACATAGTGTAGGATCGAGTTATTTTACTTTCTTTCTAAAAAAGACTAAGAGTTAGGTAAAGTAGGACTTTTTCTTTCCTTTCACTTAACTCTAACTGACTACACTATGTCTTCCTCTGAGGCCACCCCTGGAGTCATGGGAACTCCCTATGAGAACATGACTTTCAAAGTTCTAAGAGGACTTTGCTCAGAGAGAAGCCTAGAGGTAGGGAAGAGCCCTAACAAGAAATTCCTTTTGAGTCTCCTTCTCCAGGATGACCAAGAACAGTCTGGTAACCAGAAGGAGGGGAGGGAGGGGGATTCTAACCCTTTAGAATCAGGGGAGCAGCCTGAGGATTCAGGGGAGGGTCCTTCACAGAATCTTCCCCCCTAGCAAACCTTCTAGTGTAGCTGGCAGTGGGAGGGGTTCACATACAGGTAGAGCTCCCTTCACACCTAGAGGTCAGGTCACTAGAGTTACCAAAGGTAGGAAAAGATCTGCCTATGCACATTCCCATGTCACCTCAGTTTCTGAGGGGTCCCACACATCCAATCCAGGTGAGGACTCCATAGACAGGGAGCTCAGAAAGCTGAGATTGGAGGAGGCTAGACTGAGGCTGCAGCAGCAACAGCTGGCCCTAAATAGGGAGGCCTTCGCTGTGGAAAGGGAAAGGCAGGGGTTGGGGTTAGTTCCCCATGGTGGCAGTAGCAGCAGTTTCAGATCTTATGGTGTTAGGGAGAATACCTTTTATTCCAGGAACTTGCACAGAATTGTTCCCCCTTACAAGGAGGGGGATAACATCTCCAAGTGGTTTGCTGCACTTGAGAGGGCTTGTAAAGTGCAGGGGTCCCTCAGGCACAGTGGGCTGCTATTCTGCGGTTGTACTTTTCTGGCAAGGGGAGAGATAGACTCTTCACTGTCAGGGAGAAAGATTCAGATAATTACAATGTTTTGAAGACAGCACTCTTGGATGGATTTGGCTTAACCACTGAACAATACAGAATTAGGTTCAGAGAAACCAGAAAAGAGTCTTCACAAGATTGGATAGACTTTGTAGACTGTTCAATGAAGGCTTTAGAAGGTTCGTTACCTGGCAGAAAGTGTCAGACTATGAGGTTCTTTATAATCTGATTTTGAGAGAGCATATTCATAACAATTGTGCGCCTGACTTGCTGCACCAGTACTTGGTAGACTGATATCTGACCTCTCTCCAAGAATTGGGAAAGAAAGCAGACAAGTATGTCAGAACAAGAGTGAGCAGACAAGCTCCTACAGGGGGTGACAAGGACAAGAAGAAGGATGGCAAGTCACATGACAAAGGTGGGGACAAAGACAAAAAGTCAGAGTCTGCATCAGGCCCACAAAAATCCTCTGGGGGAGGGCACAAATAAGTTTCCAACCAACAGAAAAAGCCTTGGTGTTACCTGTGTAAGAACAAAGGCCACTGGGCAAGTGACCCCACTTGTCCCAAGAGGAACACCAAACCTGGTGGGAAAAACACACACACAAAAAAAACAGTCCAAGGGTGTAGCAGGGTTCACTTTGGGTAATGTAGTGGGGGTCATTGGATAAGTACAAGCAGCTACCCCTGATTAATGGTGTTAAGGTTGAGGCCTACAGGGACACAGATACCTGTGTCACAATGGTGATGGACAAACTGGTTGCCCCTGAGCAACACCTACTTGGTCATCAGTACCAAGTGACAGACGCCCATAATAACACTGTTAGCCACCCCATGGCTGTTTTGAATCTCAGCTAGGGTGGGGGGAGGTTTATTGGTGCAAAGAAAGTTTTGGTATCCACTGACCTACCAGTAGAATGTCTACTGGGCAATGATTTGGAGTCTTAAGTTTGGGCTAAAGTTGAATTGGAGGCTCATGCAGCAATGCTGGGCATTCCTGAGCACATCTTTGCTCTCACGAGGGCCCAGGCCAAGAAGCAAAGAGGACAGGGAAACTTGGATCCTGAACAATGGACCAAGTGCTCCCAAAAAACTAGGGGTAGAAAGGGTAAACTCTTATGCATTATCCTTCCCGCTCCTGAACCTACACCACAGGAGCTCCAAGCTGACACAGCTGAGCTTTTGGGTGCAGGAGGGCCAGGGAGGAATTGAGTGTGGCACACCAGACCTGTCCCACACTAGAGGGTTTGAGACAGCAATCTGTCAAACAAGAAGCAGGGGATGTCAGTTACTCTCACAAGGTGAGGTGTATTGGGAGAACAATCTCCTTTATACAGAGGCAAGGGACCCAAAACGTGATGCTACCAGGAGACTGGTCATTCCCTTGCAGTTAAGGGAATTCCTCCTAACACTGGCACATGACATTCCCCTTGCTGGATATTTGGGGCAAAGCAAGACCTGGGACCGAATGGTCCCTCTCTTTCACTGGCCTCATATGTCAGGCGTCACTTGCCAAGCCAGTAGTAATACTTGTGGCACCTCAAAGGCCCTGTGATCCCCTTGCCTGTGGTTGTGGCGCTCTTTAAGAGGATTGGGGTTGACATAGTTGGCCCCCTTGTCCCTCCTACTGCTTGTGGCAATAGAGTTATCTTGGGGGTAGTGGACCATGCCACTAGATATCCAGAAGCCACCCCTCTAAGGACCACTACAGCTCCTGCAGTGGCAAAGGCCGTCCTCAGAATATTTTCCAGGGTGGGCTTCCCCAAAGAGGTGGTATCAGACGGGGAAAGTAACTTTATGTCTGCATACAAATGGATTGGTTGAGAGGTTTAATAAAACTCTCAAAGGTATGATCATGGGACTATCTGAAAATCTAAGGAGATGGGATGTCCTACTGCCACACCTCCTTTTTTTCTTACAAAAAGGTACCCCAGAAGGGAGTGGACTACAGCCCATTTGAACTCCTTTTTGGTCACTGTAGGAGGCTGGACTGGCTTGTAGTGAGTACCAAGGGGTACTTGCACCTTGCACCAGGCCCAGTTATCCCTTATTAGTGTATAGGGTGTCTAGCAGCTTAGGCTGATAGATAATGGTAGCTTAGCAGAGCAGCTTAGGCTGAACTAGGAGACGTGTGAAGCTACTACAGTACCACTCAGTGTCATATGCACAATATCATAGGAAAACACAATACACAGTTATACTAAAAATAAAGGTACTTTATTTTTATGACAATATGCCAAAGTATCTTAGAGTGTACCCTCAGTGAGAGGATAGGAAATATACACAAGATATATATACACAATAGCAAAAATATGCAGTATAGTCTTAGAAAACAGTGCAAACAATGTATAGTTACAATAGGATGCAATGGGGAAACATAGGGATAGGGGCAACACAAACCATATACTCCAAAAGTGGAATGTGAACCACGAATGGACCCCAAACCTATGTGACCTTGTAGAGGGTCGCTGGGACTATTAGAAAATAGTGAGAGTTAGAAAAATAACCCTCCCCAAGACCCTGAAAAGTGAGTGCAAAGTGCACCAAAGTTCCCCTAAGGACAAAATAGTCGTGTTAGAGGGAAAATGCAAGGAAAACACAAATCAGCAATGCAACAACGATGGATTCCTGACTGAGGGTACCTGTGGAACAAGGGGACCAAGTCCAAAAGTCCCAAGCAGCTCGGAGATGGGCAGATGCCCAAGAAATGCCAGCGGTTGGTGCAAAGAAGCTCTTTCTAGGCTGAAGAACTGTGAATACTGCAGGAACGACAAGGGCTAGAGACTTCCCCTTTGGAGGATGGATCCCCCACGCCTTGGAGAGTCGTGCAGAAGTGTTTTCCCGCCGGATGGACGCCAACAAGCCTTGCTACACGCAAATCGTGCGTTTGGCGTTTTTGGACGCTGCTGGGGCCCAGGAGGGACCAGAAGGTCGCAAATTGGACCTGCAGAGAGAGGGGACGTCGAGCAAGACAAAGAGCCCTCACTGAAGCAGGTAGCACCCGGAGAAGTGCCAGAAACAGGCACTACGAGGATGCGTGAAACGGTGCTCGCCGAAGTTGCACAAAGGAGTCCCACGTCGCCGGAGACCAACTTAGAAAGTCGTGCAATGCAGGTTAGAGTGCCGTGGACCCAGGCTTGGCTGTGCACACAGGATTTCCGCCGGAAGTGCACAGGGGCCGGAGAAGCTTGCAAAGTCGCGGTTCCCAGCAATGCAGCCCAGCGAGGTGAGGCAAGGACTTACCTCCACCAAACTCGGGCTGAAGAGTCACTGGACTGTGGGAGTCACTTGGACGGTGTCGCTGGATTCGAGGGACCTCGCTCGTCGTGCTGAGAGGAGACCCAAGGGACCGGAGATGCAGCTTTTTGGTGCCTGCGGTTGCAGGGGGAAGATTCCGTCGACCCACGGGAGATTTCTTCGGAGCTTCTGGTGCAGAGAGGAGGCAGACTACCCCCACAGCATGCACAAGCAGGAAAACAGTCGAGAAGGCGGCAGGATCAGCGTTACAGAGTTGCAGTAGTCGTCTTTGCTACTATGTTGCAGGTTTGCAGGCTTCCAGCGCGGTCAGCGGTCGATTCCTTATCAGAAGGTGAAGAGGGAGATGCAGAGGAACTCGGCTGAGCTCATGCATTCGTTATCTAAAGTTTCCCCAGAGACAGAGACCCTAAATAGCCAGAAAAGAGGGTTTGGCTACCTAGGAGAGAGGAAAGGCTACTAACACCTGAAGGAGCCTATCAGCAGGAGTCTCTGACGTCACCTGGTGGCACTGGCCACTCAGAGCAGTCCAGTGTGCCAGCAGCACCTCTGTTTCCAAGATGGCAGAGGTCTGGAGCACACTGGAGGAGCTCTGGACACCTCCCAGGGGAGGTGCAGGTCAGGGGAGTGGTCACTCCCCTTTCCTTTGTCCAGTTTCGCGCCAGAGCAGGGGCTAAGGGGTCCCTGAACCGGTGTAGACTGGCTTATGCAGAATTGGGCACCTCTGTGCCCAACAAAGCATTTCCAGAGGCTGGAGGAGGCTACTCCTCCCCTGCCTTCACACCATTTTCCAAAGGGAGAGGGTGTCACACCCTCTCTCAGAGGAAGTTCTTTGTTCTGCCATCCTGGGCCAGGCCTGGCTGGACCCCAGGAGGGCAGCTGCCTGTCTGAGGGGTTGGCAGCAGCAGCAGCTGCAGAGAAACCCCAGGAAGGGCAGTCTGGCAGTACCAGGGTCTGTGCTACAGACCACTGGGATCATGGAATTGTACCAATAATGCCAAGATGGCATAGAGGGGGCAATTCCATGATCATAGACATGTTACATGGCCATATTCGGAGTTACCATGGTGAAGCTACATATAGGTAGTGACCTATATGTAGTGCACGCGTGTAATGGTGTCCCCGCACTCACAAAGTTCAGTGAATTGGCTCTGAACAATGTGGGGGCACCTTGGCTAGTGCCAGGGTGCCCTCACACTAAGTAACTTTGCACCTAACCTTTACCAGGTAAAGGTTAGACATATAGGTGACTTATAAGTTACTTAAGTGCAGTGTAAAATGGCTGTGAAATAACGTGGACGTTATTTCACTCAGGCTGCAGTGGCAGGCCTGTGTAAGAATTGTCAGAGCTCCCTATGGGTGGCAAAAGAAATGCTGCAGCCCATAGGGATCTCCTGGAACCCCAATACCCTGGGTACCTCAGTACCATATACTAGGGAATTATAAGGGTGTTCCAGTAAGCCAATGTAAATTGGTAAAAATGGTCACTAGCCTGTCAGTGACAATTTGGAAAGAAATGAGAGAGCATAACCACTGAGGTTCTGATTAGCAGAGCCTCAGTGAGACAGTTAGTCACTACACAGGTAACACATTCAGGCACACTTATGAGCACTGGGGCCCTGGGTTACCAGGGTCCCAGTGACACATACAACTAAAACAACATATATACAGTGAAAAATGGGGGTAACATGCCAGGCAAGATGGTACTTTCCTACACAACCCCCCCCCAAACGAAGGACAATAAGACTAGCCATTACCTGATGAGTCTTCATTGTCTAAGTGGAAATATCTGGAGAGTCCATCTGCATTGGAGTGGCTACTCCCAGGTCTATGTTCCACTGTATAGTCCATTCCCTGTAGGGATATGGACCACCTCAACAATTTAGGATTTTCACCTTTCATTTGTTTTAGCCAAAGTAGAGGTTTGTGGTCTGTCTGAACAATGAAGTGAGTGCCAAACAGGTATGGCCTCAACTTCTTCAGAGCCCAGACCACAGCAAAGGCCTCCCTCTCAATGGCAGACCAACGCTTTTCTCTAGGGGTCAACCTTCTACTAATAAAAGCAACAGGTTGATCCTGGCCCTGAGAATTAAGTTGTGATAGGACTGCCCCTACTCCTAATTCAGATGCATCAGTCTGGACATAGAATTTTTTAGAGTAACAAGGGCTTTTCAGGACAGGTGCAGAGCACATGGCCTGCTTCAGCTCCTCAAAAGCTTTCTGACAGTTTGCTGTCCATAATACCTTTTTAGGCATTTTCTTGGATGTGAGGTCATTAAGAGGGGCTGCAATGGAGCCATAGTTCTTAATGAACCTCCTGTAATACCCAGTGAGGCCTAGGAAGGCTCTCACCTGAGTCTGAGTGGTAGGGGGAACCCAATCAATAATAGTTTGGATTTTCCCCTGAAGTGGTGCAATCTGTTCCCCACCAACAAGGTGTCCCAGATAAACCACCTTACCCTGCCCTATCTGGCACTTTGAAGCCTTGATAGTGAGGCCTGCCTTTTGCAGGGCCTCCAAAACTTTCCATAGGTGGACCAGGTGATCATCCCAGCTGGAGCTAAAGACAGCTATATCATCCAAATATGCTGCACTGAAAGCTTCCAGCCCTTGCAGGACTGTGTTCACCAACCTCTGAAAAGTGGCAGGTGCATTTTTCAAACCAAAAGGCATTACAGTAAACTGGTAATGTCCTCCAATGGTAGAAAATGCAGTCTTAGGTTTCGCATCTTCTGACATTTTGATCTGCCAATACCCTGCAGTCAAATCAAAAGTGCTTAGATACTTGGCAGATGCCAGTGTATCTATTAGCTCATCTGCCCTGGGTATAGGGTGAGCATCAGTTTTGGTTACCAAGTTGAGACCTCTATAGTCTACACAAAACCTCATTTCCTTCTTTCCATCTTTAGAATTGGGTTTTGGTACCAGTACCACAGGAGAAGCCCATGGACTGTCAGAGTGCTCAACCACTCCTAGTTCCAACATCTTCTGAACTTCTTGCTTTATGCAGTCCCTGACATGGTCAGGCTGCCTATAGATCTTACTTTTGACAGGTAAACTGTCTCCAGTATCTATAGTGTGCTCACACCAAGAAGTGGTGCCTGGCACAATGGAGAAGAGTTCAGAAAATTGTCCTAGGAGATTTATGCAATTATCTTTCTGCTCAGCAGTAAGACAATCAGCCAAAACTACACCTTCCACAAGAGCATCTTGTTCTGTGGAAGAGAAGAGATCAGGTAGAGGATCACTGTCTTCTTCCTGTCCCTCATCTGTTGCCATGAGCAGGGTGAGATCAGCCCTGTCATAGTAGGGTTTCAGGCGGTTGACATGGAGCACCCTAAGGGGACTCCTGGCAGTGCCTAAGTCAACCAAGTAGGTGACTTCCCCCTTCTTTTCAACAATTGTGTGGGGTCCACTCCATTTATCTTGGAGTGCTCTTGAGGCCACAGGCTCCAAGACCCACACTTTCTGCCCTGGTTGATACTGAACCAAAACAGCCTTCTGATCATGCCATTGCTTCTGGAGCTCTTGGCTGGCCTGAAGGTTTTTACTGGCCTTTTTCATGTACTCAGCCATCCTTGATCTGAGGCCAAGTACATAATCCACAATATCCTGCTTAGGAGCTTTTAAAGGTTGTTCCCAACCCTCCTTTACAAGTGTGAGTGGACCCCTAACAGGGTGTCCAAAAAGAAGTTCAAAGGGGCTGAAGCCCACTCCTTTCTGGGGTACCTCCCTGTAGGCAAAAAGGAGGCATGGTAGAAGGATATCCCATCTCCTGCGGAGTTTTTCAGGGAGTCCCATAATCATGCCTTTGAGAGTTTTATTAAATCTCTCCACCAGTCCATTTGTTTGTGGATGATAGGGTGTTGTGAACTTGTAAGTTACACCACACTCCTTCCACATGGCCTTTAAGTATGCAGACATGAAATTGCTTCCCCTGTCTGATACTACTTCCTTTGGGAAGCCCACCCTGGAAAATATTCCCAGGAGGGCCTTTGCCACTGCAGGAGCTGTAGTGGTCCTTAAAGGAATAGCTTCAGGATATCTTGTGGCATGGTCCACTACCACCAAGATAAACCTATTGCCTGAAGCAGTAGGAGGGTCAAGGGGGCCAACTATGTCAACCCCTACCCTTTCAAAGGGAACCCCAACCACAGGCAGTGGGATAAGGGGTGCCTTTGGAGTGCCACCTGTCTTGCCACTGGCTTGACAGGTTTCACAGGACTTACAAAATTCTTTTGTGTCCTCAGACATCCTAGGCCAATGAAACAGTGGTACCAATCTGTCCCAAGTTTTCATTTGACCCAGGTGCCCAGCTAAGGGAATGTCATGTGCCAGTGTTAGGAGGAACTTTCTGTACTCCTGAGGGATCACTAATCTCCTGGCAGCTCCAGGTTTAGGATCCCTATGCTCAGTGTACAAGAGGTTGTCCTCCCAGTAAACTCTGTGTGAGTCACTGACATCCCCATTAGCCTGTTTGACAGCTTGCTGTCTGAGACCCTCTAATGTGGGACAGGTTTGCTGTGCCACACTCAGCTCCTCTCTGGCAGGCCCCCCTTCACCCAAAAGCTCAGCAGTGTCTGCTTCCAGCTCCTCTGGTGTAGGTTCTGCACAGGGAGGGAATTCTTCTTCCTCAGAAGTAGAATCCACTGTAGAGGGAGGGATAGTAGGAAGTGGTTTGCTTCTACTAGCCCTAGCTTTAGGGAGCACTTGGTCCATTGTTCCAGGATCCAAGCTTCCCTGTCCTTTTTGCTTTTTGGCCTGAGCCCTTGTCAAAGCAAAAATATGCCCTGGGATGCCCAGCATTGCTGCATGGGCCTCCAACTCCACATCTGACCAAGCTGATGTCTCCAAATCGTTCCCTAATAGACAGTCTACAGGTAAATCTGAAGCTACCACAACTTTCTTTGGACCAGATACCCCCCCCCAGTTGAGATTTACAACAGCCATGGGGTGGCTTTGTGTTATGTTGTGAGCATCGGTTACTTGGTACTGGTGTCCAAGTATGTGTTGTTCAGGGTGCACCAGTTTCTCAATCACCATTGTGACGCTGGCACCTGTGTCCCTGTAGGCCTGGACCTCAACACCATTTATTAGGGTTAGTTGCTTGTACTTCTCCAAGTTATGGGGGCAAGCAACCAAAGTGGCTAAGTCAATAGCCCCTTCAGAGACTAAAGTAGCCTCTGTGGTCTCCCTAATCAGACCAACCCCAACTAAATTACCAAAAGTGAGCCCAGCTACTCCCTTGGATTGGCTATTAGTAGGTTTGCTCCCACCACCACTGCTATTAGTAGGGACACTAGGTGTAGCAGTAGGGGTTGTAGTGGTAGGAGCTGTGGTGCCTTTCTTTGGACAACTGGGATCTGTTGTCCAATGGCCTTTTATCTTACATAAATAGCACCATGGTTTCTTTTCCTTGTTCTGATTAAAGGAGGATTTGGGCCCACCACCCCCACCAGAGTGTTTTTGTGGGCCTGATGAAGACTCATTTTTAGATTTGTCCCCACCCTTGTCAGAAGACTTACCATCCTTCTTTTTGTTGCCATCTTTGTCACCCCGTATGAACTTTTCTGTTCACTCTTGTTCTGACCCATTTGTCTGCCTTCTTTCCCAATTCTTGGGGAGAGGTCAGATCAGAGTCCACCAAGTACTGGTGCAACAAATCAGACACACAATTATTAAGAATATGCTCTCTTAGGATCAAGTTATACAGGCTGTCATAATCAGTAACTTTACTGCCATGTAACCACCCCTCCAAGGCCTTCACTGCCTGGTCAATGAAATCAACCCAGTCTTGTGAAGACTCCTTTTTGGTATCTCTGAACTTTATCCTGTACTGTTCAGTGGTTAAGCCATAACCATCCAGGAGTGCATTCTTAAGAACTTGGAAATTGTTAGCATCATTTTCTTTTACAGTAAGGAGCCTATCCCTACCTTTTCCAGTAAATGATAGCCATAAGATAGCAGCCCACTGCTTTTGAGGGACATCCTGTACAGCACAGGCCCTCTCAAGTGCAGCAAACCACTTGTTAATGTCATCCCCCTCCTTGTAAGGGGGAACTATCTTATGCAGATTCCTGGAATCATGCTCTTTTGCAGGATGACTATGGGGAATACTGCTGCTGCCACCATGGGTATCTAAACCCATCTTCTGTCTTTCCCTCTCTATTTCTAAAGACTGTCTATCCAAATCCAGCTGTTGCTTCTTGAGCTTCAGTCTGGTTTGCTCCACTCTCAATCTATTGAGCTCCCTTTCTAACAATCTGTCATCAGGGTGGGTGGGAGGGACATTTCTAGATACAGAGGTATGATGGGAATGAACAGAAGGAGACCTGTCCCTTACAGAGGGCACCCTAACAGCTTGGCTACCAGCATAATGTGAGAGCACATCATCAGTATGATGTGATTCAACCTCTGTACCAACTATGCTAGACTGTCTAGTAATGGGCAGGCTGAGAAGTTTCTTTCCTGAACCTTTTCCTGGGGGAGTCCCTGGATCAGATTGAGAACCATTAGCTACTTTTTCTACAGATTGGGCACTTATGGCCTTATCCTGTACTCTAAGCATATTAATTAACAGTTCTAAGGAAGGATTCTTCCCTACACTCAAACCTCTCTCTATGCAGAGACTCCTTGCTCCTTTCCAGCTAAGGTGATCATATGCAAGTTTGGACAGTTCAACTTTTTGGCCTGTGCCAGACATTTTTAGAGAGAGTTAAAGTGATAGACAAAGAGAAAAAAGTTTTCAGAACTTTTTGGAAAGACAGAATTTTTTTTTAAACTTTTAAGAACTTTTTGAAAGTTTAGAAGTACTTTTCAGCACTTAGAAAAGAGTGAAAAGAGGAAATGCAGAACTTTTTGGCTATGTGTATATACACTGACCTTGTTTTGTATATTTTTCTCTTATGAAAAGTACAATGACAAGAGTGGTAAGTAGTCTCAAAGCACTTATCCCACCACTGCACAACCAATGTAGGAGGCTGGACTGGCTTGTAGTGAGTACCAAGGGGTACTTGCACCTTGCACCAGGCCCAGTTATCCCTTATTAGTGTATAGGGTGTCTAGCAGCTTAGGCTGATAGATAATGGTAGCTTAGCAGAGCAGCTTAGGCTGAACTAGGAGACGTGTGAAGCTACTACAGTACCACTCAGTGTCATATGCACAATATCATAGGAAAACACAATACACAGTTATACTAAAAATAAAGGTACTTTATTTTTATGACAATATGCCAAAGTATCTTAGAGTGTACCCTCAGTGAGAGGATAGGAAATATACACAAGATATATATACACAATAGCAAAAATATGCAGTATAGTCTTAGAAAACAGTGCAAACAATGTATAGTTACAATAGGATGCAATGGGGAAACATAGGGATAGGGGCAACACAAACCATATACTCCAAAAGTGGAATGTGAACCACGAATGGACCCCAAACCTATGTGACCTTGTAGAGGGTCGCTGGGACTATTAGAAAATAGTGAGAGTTAGAAAAATAACCCTCCCCAAGACCCTGAAAAGTGAGTGCAAAGTGCACCAAAGTTCCCCTAAGGACAAAATAGTCGTGTTAGAGGGAAAATGCAAGGAAAACACAAATCAGCAATGCAACAACGATGGATTCCTGACTGAGGGTACCTGTGGAACAAGGGGACCAAGTCCAAAAGTCCCAAGCAGCTCGGAGATGGGCAGATGCCCAAGAAATGCCAGCGGTTGGTGCAAAGAAGCTCTTTCTAGGCTGAAGAACTGTGAATACTGCAGGAACGACAAGGGCTAGAGACTTCCCCTTTGGAGGATGGATCCCCCACGCCTTGGAGAGTCGTGCAGAAGTGTTTTCCCGCCGGATGGACGCCAACAAGCCTTGCTACACACAAATCGTGCGTTTGGCGTTTTTGGACGCTGCTGGGGCCCAGGAGGGACCAGAAGGTCGCAAATTGGACCTGCAGAGAGAGGGGACGTCGAGCAAGACAAAGAGCCCTCACTGAAGCAGGTAGCACCCGGAGAAGTGCCAGAAACAGGCACTACGAGGATGCGTGAAACGGTGCTCGCCGAAGTTGCACAAAGGAGTCCCACGTCGCCGGAGACCAACTTAGAAAGTCGTGCAATGCAGGTTAGAGTGCCGTGGACCCAGGCTTGGCTGTGCACACAGGATTTCCGCCGGAAGTGCACAGGGGCCGGAGAAGCTTGCAAAGTCGCGGTTCCCAGCAATGCAGCCCAGCGAGGTGAGGCAAGGACTTACCTCCACCAAACTCGGGCTGAAGAGTCACTGGACTGTGGGAGTCACTTGGACGGTGTCGCTGGATTCGAGGGACCTCGCTCGTCGTGCTGAGAGGAGACCCAAGGGACCGGAGATGCAGCTTTTTGGTGCCTGCGGTTGCAGGGGGAAGATTCCGTCGACCCACGGGAGATTTCTTCGGAGCTTCTGGTGCAGAGAGGAGGCAGACTACCCCCACAGCATGCACAAGCAGGAAAACAGTCGAGAAGGCGGCAGGATCAGCGTTACAGAGTTGCAGTAGTCGTCTTTGCTACTATGTTGCAGGTTTGCAGGCTTCCAGCGCGGTCAGCGGTCGATTCCTTATCAGAAGGTGAAGAGGGAGATGCAGAGGAACTCGGCTGAGCTCATGCATTCGTTATCTAAAGTTTCCCCAGAGACAGAGACCCTAAATAGCCAGAAAAGAGGGTTTGGCTACCTAGGAGAGAGGAAAGGCTACTAACACCTGAAGGAGCCTATCAGCAGGAGTCTCTGACGTCACCTGGTGGCACTGGCCACTCAGAGCAGTCCAGTGTGCCAGCAGCACCTCTGTTTCCAAGATGGCAGAGGTCTGGAGCACACTGGAGGAGCTCTGGACACCTCCCAGGGGAGGTGCAGGTCAGGGGAGTGGTCACTCCCCTTTCCTTTGTCCAGTTTCGCGCCAGAGCAGGGGCTAAGGGGTCCCTGAACCGGTGTAGACTGGCTTATGCAGAATTGGGCACCTCTGTGCCCAACAAAGCATTTCCAGAGGCTGGGGGAGGCTACTCCTCCCCTGCCTTCACACCATTTTCCAAAGGGAGAGGGTGTCACACCCTCTCTCAGAGGAAGTTCTTTGTTCTGCCATCCTGGGCCAGGCCTGGCTGGACCCCAGGAGGGCAGCTGCCTGTCTGAGGGGTTGGCAGCAGCAGCAGCTGCAGAGAAACCCCAGGAAGGGCAGTCTGGCAGTACCAGGGTCTGTGCTACAGACCACTGGGATCATGGAATTGTACCAATAATGCCAGGATGGCATAGAGGGGGCAATTCCATGATCATAGACATGTTACATGGCCATATTCGGAGTTACCATGGTGAAGCTACATATAGGTAGTGACCTATATGTAGTGCACGCGTGTAATGGTGTCCCCGCACTCACAAAGTTCAGTGAATTGGCTCTGAACAATGTGGGGGCACCTTGGCTAGTGCCAGGGTGCCCTCACACTAAGTAACTTTGCACCTAACCTTTACCAGGTAAAGGTTAGACATATAGGTGACTTATAAGTTACTTAAGTGCAGTGTAAAATGGCTGTGAAATAACGTGGACGTTATTTCACTCAGGCTGCAGTGGCAGGCCTGTGTAAGAATTGTCAGAGCTCCCTATGGGTGGCAAAAGAAATGCTGCAGCCCATAGGGATCTCCTGGAACCCCAATACCCTGGGTACCTCAGTACCATATACTAGGGAATTATAAGGGTGTTCCAGTAAGCCAATGTAAATTGGTAAAAATGGTCACTAGCCTGTCAGTGACAATTTGGAAAGAAATGAGAGAGCATAACCACTGAGGTTCTGATTAGCAGAG
Source organism: Pleurodeles waltl (assembly GCF_031143425.1). Taxonomy (NCBI): domain Eukaryota; kingdom Metazoa; phylum Chordata; class Amphibia; order Caudata; family Salamandridae; genus Pleurodeles; species Pleurodeles waltl. The sequence continues at coordinate 1,346,631,918 of NC_090437.1, read as the reverse complement.
CCTCAGTGAGACAGTTAGTCACTACACAGGTAACACATTCAGGCACACTTATGAGCACTGGGGCCCTGGGTTACCAGGGTCCCAGTGACACATACAACTAAAACAACATATATACAGTGAAAAATGGGGGTAACATGCCAGGCAAGATGGTACTTTCCTACAGTCACCCTGTTAGGGGTCCAACTGCACTTGTAAAGGATGGGTGGGAGCAACCCTTTAACCCCCTTAAACAAGACACTGTGGGTTATGTACTTGGCCTAAGATCAAGAATGGCTGAGTACATGAAAAAGGCCACTAAAAACCTTCAGGCAAAGAGTTACAAAAACAATGGCATTACCGGAAGACTGTCCTTACTGAGTACTACCCTGGACAGAAGGTGTGGGTACTAGAGCATGTGGCACCAAGAGCACTCCAGGACAAATGGAGTAGCCCACATCTGATAGTGGACAAAAAGGGTGAGGTCACTTATTTAGTGGAGCTAGGCACTCCGAGGTCCTCCAAGAGTACTTCATGTGAACCACCTGAAACCCTACTATGATAGGGCAGACTTAACCCTACTCATGGCCACTTATGAGGGGCTGGAGGAAGAGAGTGACACTCTCCCTGACCTCTTCTCCAATACTGCAGCTGAGGGCTCAGTGGAAGGGGTTGTCCTTGTAGACTGCCCTACAGAAGAGCAAACTGAGGTCTGCAGGAACCTCCTAGGCCAGTATTCTGAGCTGTTTTCTGTGACACCTGGTCAGACCACTTGGTGTGAACACACCATAGATACTGGAGACAGTTTACCTATCACAAATTAGATTTATAGACAGCCTGACCATGTCAGGGACTACATTAAATCAGAAGTTCAGAAAATGTTGGACTTAGGAGTGATCAAGCACTCAGATAGCCCCTAGGATGATTTGCTGTATTCAGCTCCATCTGGGATGACCACCTGGTCCACCTATGGAAAGTTTGGCCAGCCCTGCAAAAGGCAGGCCTCATTATCAAGTCTTCAAAGTGCCTGATAGGGCAGGGGAAGGTGGTTTATCTGGGACACATAGGTGGTGGGGAATAGATTGAAACACTACAGGGAAGATCCAGACTATTTCAGACTGGTCTACCTCTACTACACAAACCTAGGTCAGAGCCTTTCTTGGTCTCACTGGGGACTAAAAAAGAGTTATTAAGAATTATGGCTCCATTGTTGCCCCTCTTAATGACCTCACTTCCAAGAAAATGCCTAAGAAGGTATTATGGACAGCCATCTGTAATAAAGCTTTTGAGGAGCTTAAGCAGGCTATGTGTACAACACCTGTCCTGAAAAGCCCAAACTATTCAAAACATTTTATTGTTTAGACAGATGCTTCAGAGGTAAGGGTTGGGGGCAGTGGGCCAGGATCAACCTGTTGCTTTTATCAGTAGGAGGTTGACCCCTACAGAAAAGTGTTGGTCAGCCACAGAGAGGGAGGCCTTTGTTGTGCTCTGGGCCCTAAAGAAGTTAAGGCCCTACTTATTTGGGACTCACTTTGTAGTTCAGACAGACCACAAACCTATCTTATGGTTAAAAAAATCAAAGGTGAAAACCGTAAAGTGCTGAGGTGGCCCATTTCCCTACAGGGAATGGACTATAGAGTGGAACATAGACCTGGGAGTACCCACTCCAATGCAGATGGACTCTCCAGATATTTCCACTTAGACAATGAAGACTCATCAGGGCAAGGTTAGTCTTATTGTCCCTCGTTTGGGGGTGGGGGGTTGGGGGGGGGGGGGGATGTTGTGTAGGAAATTGTCCTCTTTTTTGCATGCTACCCCCCAATTACTGCCTGATGTCAGTGTGTTTCACTGTGTCACTGGAGTCCTGCTACCCAGGACCCCAGTGCTTATGCTCTCTCTCCTAACCCAGTATTGCATCCCAAATTGGCATACTGGTCACCCCTTATTTTTTTTATTCTCTGTATTGTTATATGACATACAGCAACGTATACAATCGAGCGCCAAAACGCTGTCTTCATTGCAGTGCAAGCAGATTAATCAACAATAAAGGAGAGAAGACAGTAAAAGAGAAAAAAAAAAGAAAAAAGGAAAAACGAGATGAAAGCAGTAAGATAATGACTACTTGGGAGAAATCCCCAGCAAGGAGGGTGGAGGAAGCAGGGGGGTACACCCATTGCAACATGATAATTGATGAGTTAAATGATTCTGTCTCTGACATAAACAATTGACAGTTGGAGGCAGGCAGCCAAAGACGGCTCATGAGTGCTGTTACAGTCGTTGATAGCACTCTATGTGTTATTCTATGTGTTAATGGTCCAGGTGTCAGACGCCACAGCAGGTACATGGTGTTTCCCAACCAGCTCTATGTGCACACGATGGTGTTAATGTGGGTAACGATTGTGTTTATCATGGGTTGTATACCTCGGGTCGCTCTGGATAGTTGTGTAAAACCTCGTTATATGGAGTGTTTGTACCAGTCCAGCTGCCCCATGTGCATGCCCTAGTGGCACCTCATGTGAGCTATGCTACTGATGTGTAAGACATACATGTCTGGTGGCATCTCTAATGGTTTTGGGGGAGAGGGGCAGTGTTGTCCTTGTTCTCGAGTGAAATGATAAGATTATCCCATGTGTCTAATCCTTTGATTGCCATCCCTCTGTCTCGGAGTGAGTGTAGCACCTGTGCCTCCGCCTTTGCCCATTTCAGCAGGTCGCCCAGCCACTGGTGTGTATCTGGAGTGTTCGGTGCTTTCCATTGCATTGCCAGAAGGCGTTTAAACAACACAAATGCCAGTTCAATGCACCTGTGTACCTGTTACCCCCCCTTGGACCCTGAATGGATATCTAGTAGACAGGATTCGGGCGTGAGGACAATGGGTGTTTCACTAGTTCAGCAGTTAAAGAGGTTATTGCGTTCCAGGACCGTAAGACTGGCGGACAGTCTCACGTCATGTGGTAAAAGGTGGCATCCGATTCGCCGCATAGCGGGCATTCGTGACTAGCCTGGAGGAACACACACCGGAGCCGGTGTGAGAATAAGTAGGTTTAGTGCAGATAATTAAATTGTGTATAGTGGAATCTTGGGTTACGCAACACCTCTCTTGGCAGAATAAGTGCAGTGCGCCATGCCTTTTGTGATAGCAGCGTAAGGAGAACCCGGTTCCATATAGCTTTCACTCTTGCTTGAGCCTCGTCTGGGCTCCTAAGTAGAATACCATACAGTTGGACTATGCTGCAATGAGCTCCTAGGCCGGATAACTAGTCATGTAAAAGAGGGGACGTTAGGGGTTCGGTGTCCCTGCTTCAACATGTTCTGCGTGTGAGCTGTTGTAGTGCGCAATAAGTTATGAACCGTCCCGGTCCCACATCATGTGCTAACGTGAGCTCATTGTAGGACATGATGCAACACTCTTTGAATATGCCCCCAATTGTTTGTATGCCCATTTCAGGCCATGATGTTAAATTGTGGTATTCAGCCAGTTTCCACACCCTGTGAATGGCCAGCAGTGGGAACCTGGGCGAATAAGGTGGATCCGTGCACCCATCTAGTATGTAACGGCGCCAGCACTTGCGTGCCTCTTCCAACAGAATGTTACGTCGCCATGGGGGGCTATTGTGGTCTAATAGCCATTGCAGCATGTTGGTGTGGCCCAAGTTATCACATACCGACTTTGTCTCAGTAGTAGGGAGGTTCTGCCTCCAGCGCAATGTCCAATATAATTGCTCAGCTGCGTAATACAGCTCGTAGTTCGGTGTGCCTAGGCCCCCCTGTGCGAGCGGTGTGTGTCGGCGAGTGCTACGCGCCATCGACCACTGCCCCATATTAAGTCAATCATCAAACTGTTCAGCATTGTAAAAAAGATACAAGGGATTACTATTGGCAGTGCAGAGAAATGGTATAGCAGTCTTGGGAGTATTATCATTTTCGCGCTCGCCACCCTCCCCATCGGAGATAGCGGAAGCGAGCGCCAAAACGACAGAGAGCCCCTAATCGATCTAACCGTGCAACCCAAGTTGCGTTCTCTAATGTCAACTACATTATGATATATTTGAATACCTAGGTACTTGAATGTGGTATAACACCACAGTAGCCTATGTGTCGTGAGAGTGGAATGTAGACACTCGGGAATCGGTGTCAGTGGGAACAGGCCGGTTTTCGACCAGTTCACATGCAAGCCAGAAAGGTCCCCAAACAGATCCAATAGTTGCAGTAGATCAGGAAGCGATGCTGTGCATTTGTGTAGATATATCAGCGCGTCATCCGCACAGAGGGAAATGATCTGGTGTTCATTGCCATCAGGTATGCCCCACAGTTGCACCCTTTGTCTAAGCTGTGCTGCCAGGGGTTCAATCGCTACTGCGAATAACAGTGGCGATAACGGGCAACCCTGCCTCGTACCCCTCCAGACACGGAAACTTTCTGATATAATACCGCCTGTCTTAACCCTAGCAGTAGGGTGCTAATACACCTCAGAAATACCTTCCCGAACCCCATGCTCCTCAGTGCTTCTGTTAGAAAAGGCCAACCCAGAGTATCAAAAGCCTTCTCCATATCGAGGGACACCGCAACCCTATTGTGCTCTAAGTCCGGGGCATCCGACATGAGCTGTAACAGACATCTGATATTTAGGAATGTGTTTCGACCGGGTATGAATCCTGACTGGTCTTTGTGTACCAGAGACATTAGCAGGTCGGTGAGTGATGACAGCAGTGTCGGTTCGCGAGGATCTTACCTAAGAGCTTGCAATCCAGATTTAACAGTGTGTGGGGTCGATAGGACCGTACATCCAGAGGATCACGACCTGGCTTGGGGTGGACCACTATTAATGCCTCACGCTGGGAATCCAGGAGCTGCCCTTTCTTTTGTGCTTCATGCAACATTTCCATGTATGGTTTGATTATCTGCGCTGAGAATGTGCGGTAATATTCTACCGGAAGACCATTGCTGCCCCATGCTTTGTTACGGGCTAATTGTTGCAATGCCGACTGAATCTCATTTGCATTTATGGGTTTCTCCGATTCCATCTGCTGTGTTGGAGAGAGGCGAGCAAAGGGGAGTGAGTGAAAAAAGTCTGCCATCTGTGCCGCTGAGCAGGAGGGTTTCACCATGTACAATGTGCGGTATTATTGCTTGAATGCATTATCTGACTGTGTGTTAACCACTGCCCCGCAATCTAGTCTAATGGCCCCTGTGGGAGTGCACTGTTTCTCACCACGTACCAACCATGCCAGTAACCTGCTGGAGCGAACACCCATCGAATGTGTCCTGGCAATGTAATGACGGTAATCTTATTTCCGCAGGTGCAAGTGAACCTCATTTCTGTGTGTGCGTGGTTCACGTAGGGCTTCCGGAACTGCGGTGCCTGACGCCACCTCACGCTCCACTTCCGGCAGCTCTGTTTTTAACTGTAGCAGCTCGAGGGACAAAGTATACCGCACCCCACCCACGGTAGACAAACAGAGGCCCCTCACCACCACTTTATGGGCATCCCATTCTACCTTGTGCGACGCAGCCGCCCACACGCGCGCCCCACCATTCATTTTGAAATAATTGGAGATGCACCCCGCCAATTCTTGGCGGAATGGAGGATCCAGGAGCAGATCCAGGTGCAGGCGCCAAGTGGGTATGCGAGCACGCACCCATTGAATGGAGGCCATCAGTGGGCAATGGTCTGATATCGTTCTAGCCAGTTGATGTTCCTGGTCAGCCCTGTAGAACTGAGCAACAAGTCTATGTGTGTGTGTGTGTAGGCGGTGAACCAGGGAATAAAAGGAGTATTCCCTGTCTAGAGTATGAAGGAGGCGCCACACATCACAGAGTCTCCTCACCAACATCCACGTCCTCAACACCTGGGAAGTTTTCCTACTGGAAGCACCATCCAGTGGTGGGTGGGATCTGTCCATATCTATGTCTGGTACACAGTTTAGGTCACCGCATTATAAGCTGTTGGACGTAGAGTCTTGGAGGAGTTTGGGCATAGTCGACAGGAGAAAGTCAGCTTGTTTCGACTTAGGAGCGTATAGCCCTACTATGGCTAGTGGCTTGCCTTCTAATCATCCTTCCAATTGGACGTATCGGCCATCTACATCGGTCTTGTGATGCTCTACTGTGTATGGATCCTCTGGGGCGACCCATACCAACACCCCCTTGGCAAATGCGGACATCGATGTGCCATACGCTAGTCCCCGCCATTTGCCTTTGAGGCTGTGTAAGTCCGCTGCTGTGAGGTACGTTTCCTGTAGTATCGCTATGTGGATTTTGTGCCTTTTGAGGTATGAATATATCCTGCAATGTTTGGTGGTATTGGCAATGCCTCTTGCGTTCCACGTTAATATATTGTAAGTGTCAGTGCCCATGTGATTACGAGGTCGTGTGATAGTGTATGTGTTGGCAGTGCTTGATGTTGGGGTGGGGACAGTGTGGAGAACACCACTGGCAGCCAATCACCCCCCTCTGTATAGACACCCTCCCCCTCCCCTTGCCGTCCCATAGGTACAAAGGAAAATATACTAGAAGAACAACTTTGAGCAAAATAGGAACTTACTGGGCAACGCCCAACTCGTAACACGGTGGCACAACGGGTGCCACAGGTAACAACAGTCCTAACATTGTCCCTCTGGTAACCCATAGGGGTATGAGGAGGCGCGGGAGAGAAAAGCAAAAGTAGCATGGGCCACGGCCCAATCAGGATAATCTTCACACCCATCCTGTCCCAGCTACCTTACCGTTCATTCGGTCAATGAAGTTGGGGCCTGCCACGGGGATGTCTGAGCAGGTCGGTGAGTGATGACAGCAGTGTAGGAGTGCTGGATCTTGTTATGCTTGCCCCCTATTGCAAAGCCAGTCACCGTCACTGCTGTATAGACCGCTGTGCCACAAATCAGACCCTGCGGCAGGGCATAATATGCCCAGCGCCAGTGGCGTTAGGCAGGTTTTAGATATCGGCTGCCGTGCGTGGAGTAAATTCTGGGCCGAATAAGGAGGGGGAAGAGGAGGTGGAGGCGCTTGAGCGGCCCTGCAAAGAGTTCGAGTCCAGTGTCAGTGGTCCAATGTACACTCTCCCTAACAGTCACAAAATACAACAAAAATACACTGCTCCAAAAAAAATATAGGAAGAAACATCGCCAGGCACTCCTATCTACAGGAGCTTAAAACCCTCACACATCTTGTTACATGTCATGCTTCATCATAGGGTAGCTCCTTGTCAGACTGTCGCTGCAGTATCTGACGGGCCCCACATGGGGGCTCTTTGCTGGAGATCTTAACTGTTAATATGTGCCACAGTGAAAAGCACGCAGGAATAGATTTAAACCTACAGGCAAAGATCAGGAAAAAAAACAGGAGAGAAAAAACAGAGAAAAATCATAAAATTGCCTCAGGAGCCTCGAAACCCAGCTTTTATGGAATATGGCAGAATCCTGGACAAGGTTAAAACAAAACTGAGAAGAGTAACAGGAAATAATGTACCCACACTGTATTAAAAACAAGGCAGAAGAGTATAAGGTGTAAGTACCTTTGGTTCACACTACAAACCAGGCCAGCCTCCAACAGGGTGTGCCTATGATTTATGCCATAAGCGAATGTTTCATTCTATGCACATTTTGGTGATAATGATGAGCTGACAACTGCTTATGTAGCAGGATGCTACTGATACATGTCGTGTTTTGTCTACTTATGTTTTGTGCAATACAGTTTATTTTTATATAAGTGGTTGTGAAGTTTTCTTTGTGGTGGATTTATTGTGTAACTTCTTTTGTGTGTGTTGTGCTCTTTACACATTGCCTATGGGATAAGCCTGACCACTCATACCAAGCTAGCAAGGGGGTGAGCAGGGGTTATCTTGGGTGTGTAGCTCTCTTGCCCGGACTAGAGTGGCTGTTACTGCCTGACTGAGGTGCCTACACTTCATCCATCTTGTTTTGAATGGAATTATACCTCTAGGGTCAGGGTAATGCCCACTTCCCGATGAAAGTGTTCAGAGAGGGTGTAGCCACCTATTGGTTGCCACCTGACACTCCCTGTAATACCCCTAAATTAAGTATCTAGGTGGCACCCTTGAACCCAAGAGCTCAGATCATGACGACTTAAGAACCCCAAGGACACTGAAGAGTCACACCATCAGAAGAAGAGAAAAGAAGCAGCTGACCTGGTCCCAACCCCGCTGGCCTGTGTGCAATCCTTGGTGGTCCCTTCACCAGAAGACGACTCGTCCTGCAGCTGATCCTCCAGAAACCCAGGAGGACTGCCTGTCTTTGAAAAAGACTCAAGAATCATATGAGCTCCCCAACAACTCTAAAGAAAGGACCCTGTAGCCCTTAGAACTGCAAAGACCCGAGATCTGAAATCACCACTACACTTGCCGTCACCAACACGAGTGAGAATGGAGCTCCTGTGCCAACAAGGTTCCCCAGCTCCTCAAGTCCATCGTGGTTTCACTCCTCCTAGACTCCCCAAAGTAATCTGCAGCCTCTGCCTGCATGCCCCCTCTCCCGTAGACTCTGTGGTGAGAGAATTCTGACACCTGGAGCAAGCAAAATACGCATCACCTACGTCCCAAGCTGAAGTGGGTCCCTGGTGTCAATGACATCCCTCAGATCTCCTGAGCTAGAGCCACTGTGGTTTCACCCCTCTTGGACTCCACAATGCTGCCTGCGGCCTCACAACATAGGCCTCCTCAACCACGAGTGGTCCCGGACACAGAAACCCAACGCCAAAGGACACCGCTGCATCCTTCGCCCTGGGCCTTGAAGAAGAGGACCAAAGGTGCACTTACATCCCCAAGCACCCCACGTTTGTTACTTATCTGCTGGTTTTCCCTGACTGGCTTCCTAGCCAGATCCTGCAGCCTATTTCCATGCAGACCTATCTCCATTGAAATACATTGGGCACCCGACGCCGTACTACACCTATGCACCCGGCCCCAGTGCCACCTAGAGTGACCTGTTGGTGTGGCCCTGACCCTTGCCTTATACTTACCTTAAGTCTCTGAGATTGGCTTTAGAAGCTGTCATAAATTACCTGTTTGCTGACTTTGTTTTCATCCCATAGGTAAAGATTGAAGAACTCAAAAATTGCACTGTGTCCACTTTTGCAAGTGAAAAGTATTTATGCTTAAAAATGTGCTTACCTCTTGGTTTCAAACTATATATAAAAATAAGTGATTTTTCTATCTATATTGGTCTACGATTTATTCTTTGAGTGTGTGTCTCATTTTTTGCCCCTGTGAGTACAACAAATGCTTAGCACTACCCTCTGATAAGCTGAACTGCTCACCCACACTACCACAAAATAGAGCATTAGTCCCATCTACTTCTGCCAACCAACTGGGGATCCACTGGACTCTCTGCATGGTGTACTTCTTTTTAGTGCACCACATAGAGAGCCAGCTTGCTACACTCACCCCCGTTCTGGTTCACCAAGGCTCTCCTTTATAATGCCGTGGCTCTCCCCCAGTCCTCACCGAAGTTAACACACCTCAGCAAAGCCATGTAGAAAGTGTGGCACACAAGGCTGGCAATGATCGTGTCTTGCTGAAGGTCTCTGGCAGAAGACTGAAAAGCTGGACTTCAGGGGCACTGGATCGTGTTGCATCACAGCCAAAGGCAGCAACTCCCTCTCTCATCATGGTCCACCGGTACCATACCACTGTCTTCAGACCAGCCCTGCGGCCAGCAAAGCAGGTGCGCTATCATCAGGAGCCACTGAGAAACATGGTTGTCATGGCCGCCGGCAAGCTCTGCTCACCGAATGCTTGCTTATTAAATGGTTCAGGAGAACATTATTCCAAACAACTGAATGCACTCCTTTCCTAAGACGAGGTCACTGAACAATCCTGTATAGGACTGTTTGCTTACCACCCACTACTGAAGACCCGAGAAAACATTATAGAACGCCTGCCAATTATTCAACCCAAAAGAGAAAAATAGGAATGGGTGGAACAGGTTAGCAATATTTCTAACTAAAAAGAATTCAGACTTCTGTGGTCACTGCAGGTTGGTCCCAAATATTTATCACTACCCAATGTCCAGCTGGATAGTTTCAAAAAGAATTTTCAGTCATAGGAAATAGATGAAGGATTATTTATCTTTTACTTGTTGCTCGTCCTACTACTTCTTCCTGTACCACAGGGGCCAACGTGATGCGTCTAAATAAAGTTAAACAAAGATTATTAAAAAGATAAACAGAAAATGCTGTGCATCAATGTAGATGCAAAAGGCCTCACATGAAATGTGACTGTAAACGACAGACCAGTGTCTCTTTTGATGAAAACCAATATCATCAGTCGGATTATGCATCTTAATGTACTAATAAATGTATTTTAAGTTTAAATCTGTCTACTACTAAGAAAGACATCCAATGGGAAACACTGGGGCACGTGTATCGGTCCAACTGAAACAATCTACCAGTGGTATAATGAGGTAGCCCCTTAACAAAAGGGACCCACCTTCCCACTAGACCCCACATTCTCAGGTGTGCTCCACTCATTTGTAAGGGATCACAACGCCCCACATAGTCAACCTCATACAGGGCTACTTCTAAGAAGTAAGAAAAGGAAAGAAAGAGGAGAGAAAGGGAAAGCAGTATGGGAGAGCAGGAACGTTGAAAATAAACATGCCCTTAATTTGAGCCACTGATAATTGACAACAAACTGAAAACCTTCATAAAATCCAAATCACTCAAACATGTGACCAAAGGGAGCTTTGCACAGTTATAATGTGCAGCAGGCCTCTACTGTCTGAGCAAGAAGGAAAATGTTACTTACCAGTAGACATCTATTTGTGACATATAGATTCATATGCTGTGTATTATTCTCCCACCTAATGTTAGGCTCAGGGTGTTGCAACTTGTTTTCTTCAAGAAGTGTTTTCGAGTCACAGAATAGAGTGGCTCCTCCATGTGAGGTATAGTATTGAGAAGTATAGACAAGAGTATGTCCATACGTATATAAGTAACTATATACAAGTACAAAGTAACTGCAACAGCCATCCGCTCCCAGGGAGGACGCATGTGAATCTACAGCTCTACATGCCACAAACAGATGTCTACTAGTAAGTTGCATTTTCTGTTTAATGGCATGTGTGACTGTAGATACACATGCAGTGCATAGACTGTAAAGCAGTCCCTCCTTAAAAATGTGGTGGCTAACCTGTGAGACTGAAAGTGTTCTTAGGACAGCTTGTCATACATTGGCTTGCTGACGAGCCTGTACATCTATGCAGTAGTGTTTTGTACATGTGTGTGGCGTAGACCAGGTGGCTGCTTTGCAAATGTCAGCTAAAGGAATATTTCCTAAAAATGGCATAGTGGTGTCTTTTTTCCTTGTGGAGTTTTCTTTAGGAGTAAGTGGTAAGAGTAGCACAACATATTCATATACATTTTACAATCCATCTAGCGATCCTGTTTTTTTTGTAACATGATTTCCCTTGTGGTACTGAAAAAGCAACAACAAGTTGCATTGTTTTTCTGAATCCTTTTGTCCTGTCAATGTAATACATGAGAGCTCTTACCATCTAATGTGTGTAGTGGTCTTTCTGCCATTGAGTCAATAGTTTGATTAATGTGGAATTGTGAGATAACTTTTGGTAGAAATGTAGGGTTTGTACAAAGGACTAGTTTGTCCTTATGTGTTTGAAAGAAAGGCTCTTCTAACGTTAAGGCTTGGAGCTCACTAACGCGTTTCAGGGATGTAATAGCTACTAAAACACCTACTTTGTAAGAAAGGAATTATAAAGAACATGAATGAAGAGGCTCAAATAGAGGCCCCATGAGCCGAGGGAGTACAATATTAAGATTCCAGGTAGGCACTGGGGGTAGCCTGGGTGGGGTTTCTCTTCCATGAACCCTTTAATGACAGGTATTTTAAATAATGAAGTATGCTGTCTATTTTGTAAATAGGCTGCAATTGCAGCTAAGTGCAACCGGATTGATGTGTAAGTCACATTAGCTTTTTGAAGGTGAAGCAAATAAAAAAGAATATCTTGCACTGATGGTGACAATGGATCCATGTGTTTAGATTGAGAGAAACATAAAGAACATTTCCATTTTGCAGCTTAACAGGCTCTAGTTGGTAACTGAAGGTAACCAAATTCTATGACTTCAGGAGCCACATCGCAAGGTTGAGTGATTTGAGATCCGGATGTCTTATTTGTTGTAAATTGTGTGTGAGGGGATCTGGTCTGTTGGGGAGTCTCTTGTGAGGTACTAGGGAGAGATCCAGTAGAGTTGTAAACCAAGGCTGGCGAGCCCATGTGGATCCTACCAGGATCATTTTGAGGGAAGTTTGTTTGAGTTTGTCCACTAAGAATGGAATGAATGAGAGAGGTGGAAAAGTGTAAGCAAATATCCCCGACCTGTTGATCCATAGAGCATTGCCCTTTGACGGGAGGTGCGGGTATATGGATGCTAGGTTTTGTCGTTTTGAGTATTCTGATATGGTGAATAGGTCTATGTGAGGTGTTCTGTCACTTTTGATAGTATTTTGGGAGGACTACTGGTGGGGTTCCCATTTGTGGACTTGTTGCTGCTTCCTGCTTAGCAGGTCTGCAAAATCCTTGTCTGCCCCTGGGGGATGTTCTGCCAGTAGATAAACATGGTGATGATGAGCCCAACTCCAGATTGTGCTGAGACAACTGGAGAGAGCGCGTGTCCACCCGTTTTTGCAGATAATACATTGCACTCTTGTTGTCTGTGCGAATCAAAACAGATTTGTGCATTAAGTGAGGCAGAAAAGCTTTCAGGGCTAGAAAGACTGCTTGAGGTTTCAGAATACTCATGTGTATGCTCTGAAGGCTGGAGTCCCATGATCCCGGCACTGTGAGGTAGTTTAGATGAGCCCCCCATCCTTTAAGGGAGGCATCAGAGGTTAGAACTATTTGGGGAATGGGGTCTTGAAAAGGTCGTCCTTTAAGTAGATTGGTGGAGTTCCACCACGGGAGAGAGATGTAAGCTGTGCAATCCAAAAACACTAGATCCTGAAGATGACCCTCAGATTGCGACCACTGATGAGAGAGATACTGTACGGGCCGCATATAAAGTCTGGCATGAGGGTCGATGGCAATGCAGGATGCCATCGTGCCTAGGAGTTGCATCCGTGTTTTGACTGTGTACATTTGATTGACCTGTATTTGAGAAATTATTTCCAGAAAATTGTGTACACGTGCTGGATTGGTTTAAGCGAGCCCCAATTGTGTGAGTATAGCCCCTAGATATGGTTGAATCCGGAGAGGCTGTAGGTGCAATTTTAGGGTGTTTATTGTGAACCCTAATTTGAGAAGATTTATTGTTATTTGAGTGTGCGATTGATATGGACTTAAAATGTTGGCTATGAACAACCAATCGTTCAAGTAAGGAAATATGTGTATTCTTCTGAGATATGCAGAGACTACTGATAGACACTTAGTGAATATCCTGGAGCGGCTGCGACTCCAAAAGGTTGAACTTTGAACTGATAATGTTGTCCTGCTACTACAAATCTTAGATATTTGAGGTGTGCAGGATGAACTAGAATGCGAAAGTAGGGGTCATTTAGATCTAGAGCGGTTATGAAGTCACCTTTTTATAGTGATGGAATTACATCTTGAAGAGTAACGATATGATTTAGTGGTCCGAGATCCAAAATAGGCCTGAGAGTGTGGTCTTTTTTTGAGAAAGAGAAGGTAGAGAGAGTACACTCCTGTTCCTTGATTTTGTATGGGAACGGGTTCTATTGCTTCTTTTAATAGAACACATTGTACCTCTTCTTTTAAAAGAGTGAGATGTTCTGTTGACATTTTGTGTCTGCGAGGTGGAATGCTTAGGGGTGTTCATGTAAGTACTAGACAATAACCATGTTGGATAATGGATAGGACCCACTGGTCCGATGTTACCTCCGTCCATTGTTGGTGGTAAAATTGAAGACGGAGTGGAATGAGGAGGGGGCATGTGGAGGTTGTCAACGTTTGGCTGCGAAGGGTTTACCATGAGTGTTGGTGGTATTTCCTCTGCCCTTAGAACCATTTCCTCTATATTTTCCTTTGAAAAACCCTCGCGAGTAGAAGGAAAAGGCTTGACGCTGCTCTGGGTTGGTATGATCAGAGGATGTGGTTCCTCTGTAGCCACTCAAATACGTTGAGCGGTGGTAAAAAAAAAAACCCTGTTTGGCTGATTTTGTAAAGCACCCATGGCTTTAGCTGTGTCAGTGTCTTGTTTTTAGTTTTTCGAGGGTGGAGTCAACCTGGGGCCCAAATAGGTGCCTCCCATCAAAAGGTACAGCTTGTGGGACTTCTGGTTCAAACCAGAACATATTAACCAGTCATGTATTCTAAGGAGAATTCTGGTATTGACCCCTCGTGCTGCTGTCTCTGCTTTATCAAGTGCACATCTAATTGAGTTATTTGCAATTGTCCGACATTCTGAGACAATTTGCTGCGCATGTTTACAATGTTCCTATGGGAGGTGTTGAAGAAGGTCTTCCATTTCATCCCAGTGTGCCCTATCATAGTGCCTGGGAATTAGCAATGCGCAAATGATTGGCCACTCGTGCAGCAACGCTTTTCCCTGCTGCATCATGTTTTTTGTTTACTTTCTTTCTCTAGAGGAGGAGAATCTCCAGTAGCCTGGCTATTTACTCTTTTCCTGGCTGAGGTGGGGACAGTAGAATCTGGAGGGACTTGTGACCGGATATATATTGGGTCAGATGGAGCAGCCTTATATTTTTTTTTATCTACCTGTGATTTAATTACACGGCAAGGCACAGGTTCTTTGAAAATGTCTTCCACATGACGAAGCATTCCTGGTAACACAGGGAGGAACTGTATGTCCCTGAGTATCAAACAGAAAATCTCCTTCTATTGGATCCTCTCTGGAGTGGAGGGGGAGGAAGATATAGATCTGGGTCTGTATCTATAATAGGATCCGCATCATAAGTATCCCAGGGGTCAGGGTCTTGTGGGACCCCCGTGTCTTCTCTACCATATACTGGTGAATCGCAGGGTGTGTCATTTTCCTCAATTTCGGAATGAGGTGAATGAGAAAGAGGAGGTGGAGATGCGGGAGACGTAGGCAGAGGAACTGCTGCTGCAGACTTAGAAGCATTCTCTTTATGTTGCTTTTTAGGAGGAGGTGAAGTGTCAAGTTCCTCCTGAAAAGAAAGCTTCTTCTTTCGAGGGACGATTGAAGAAACCACACTTCTGCCCGTGTCCTTTTCAAGGTAAATTTTCTAAAATAAGCTCAATTGGAAACAATGAAACTAAGACTGGTCAGACTCAGTTGTTTTCAGGACAGAAATGTTTTGATTCCGAAGGGATAGATGGTGTACTCCTGATTGGTGCCAAACTTGTAGGCATCAAAGTAGTCAGTCCCAAACTTTTCTGTTCCGAAGTATTGAATGCTTTTGTTTGGACAAAAGTAATAGAGGTCGACTGTGAAGATCCAGCTACAGTCTTTCCGGATTTAGGAGCCGAAGCAAGTTTCCGTGACCTAGCACGGCCCAATGGCCGTGATGGTCCAGGGACCTCTTTTGTGAATTTCTTTACTCGATTTATGGAAGGAGGAGGGGACTTTTTTATTTTTAGATTTGACCCAACACAATCGATTACAATACTGTTGATGGAAAGTAAAGACAGAAAGAGAATTTCGAACCGGTTTGAGTGAAAAACGGAGCGAGCGGAAACACGTCAGAACCAGACGGCGGAGAGAAAACAATCTAAGAACTTGAGGCTCATGCGCAGTATCACCGAGAAAGAGGACCTACTTGGTCCAGTGACTCAAACACTTCTCAAAGAAAACAAGTTGCAACACTCCCAGCCCAGCACTAGATGGTAGGATGATAAACAGCATGTGTATCAACAAGTCACACATGCCACAGAACATGAAGCTATAATCATTCCATCACATATTTTCCCAGCATGCTACTTCAAATTAGACCCAGCCCTAGGTAATTCGGTCTTAGCCCTGCTCCCGTAGAAGTGGTCTGGGCCAAAGGATGATGGATCGGGATTCTACCCCAAGCTATTGTCAGTGGTTAGACTTAATGTAAGCATCCACCCATCACCTTTTGTGTGTCTGATGTACGCACTTAGTAGACAAGGTATGCCCAGACGTGGGTCCTGTGCTCACTATGTCACTGGAACCAAGCTTTACCCAAATGAAGAGCCCCAATCAGTGTGAAACTGGTCCTGGGTGGCTTCTCTTCCGGTTAAGAGAAAACCTGGCTTGGACTGTTCCCATGAGGCTGATTTGCATATGGCTGGCTCTAATCTAAGGGGGTATGGCAGGCTAAGGAACGATGAGTTGGGATGCTACCCTGAGCGATTGCCCGTGTGTAGGAAGTTGGCTCTGTATGCACTATTTCAAAGTAAGGAATAGTATGCACAGAGTCCAAGGGTTCCCCTTAGAGGTAAGATAGTGGCAAAAATAGATAATACTAATGCTCTATTTTGTGGTAGTGTGGTCGAGCAGTAGGCTTATCCAAGGAGTAGTGTTAAGCATTTGTTGTACATACACATAGACAATAAATGAGGTACACACACTCAGAGACAAATCCAGCCAATAGGTTTTTATATAGAAAAATATCTTTTCTTAGTTTATTTTAAGAACCACAGGTTCAAATTCTACATGTAATATCTCATTCGAAAGGTATTGCAGGTAAGTACTTTAGGAACTTCAAATCATCAAAATTGCATGTATACTTTTCAAGTTATTCACAAATAGCTGTTTTAAAAGTGGACACTTAGTGCAATTTTCACAGTTCCTAGGGGAGGTAAGTATTTGTTAGGTTAACCAGGTAAGTAAGACACTTACAGGGCTTAGTTCTTGGTCCAAGGTAGCCCACCGTTGGGGGTTCAGAGCAACCCCAAAGTCACCACACCAGCAGCTCAGGGCCGGTCAGGTGCAGAGTTCAAAGTGGTGCCCAAAACACATAGGCTAGAATGGAGAGAAGGGGGTGCCCCGGTTCCGGTCTGCTTGCAGGTAAGTACCCGCGTCTTCGGAGGGCAGACCAGGGGGGTTTTGTAGGGCACCGGGGGGGACACAAGTCCACACAGAAATTTCACCCTCAGCAGCGCGGGGGCGGCCGGGTGCAGTGTAGAAACAAGCGTCGGGTTTGTAATGTTAGTCTATGAGAGATCTCGGGATCTCTTCAGCGCTGCAGGCAGGCAAGGGGGGGATTCCTCGGGGAAACCTCCACTTGGGCAAGGGAGAGGGACTCCTGGGGGTCACTTCTCCAGTGAAAGTCCGGTCCTTCAGGTCCTGGGGGCTGCGGGTGCAGGGTCTCTCCCAGGCGTCGGGACTTTAGGTTCAAAGAGTTGCGGTCAGGGGAAGCCTCGGGATTCCCTCTGCAGGCGGCGCTGTGGGGGCTCAGGGGGGACAGGTTTTGGTACTCACAGTATCAGAGTAGTCCTGGGGTCCCTCCTGAGGTGTTGGATCGCCACCAGCCGAGTCGGGGTCGCCGGGTGCAGTGTTGCAAGTCTCACGCTTCTTGCGGGGAGCTTGCAGGGTTCTTTAAAGCTGCTAGAAACAAAGTTGCAGCTTTTCTTGGAGCAGGTCCGCTGTCCTCGGGAGTTTCTTGTCTTTTCGAAGCAGGGGCAGTCCTCAGAGGATGTCGAGGTCGCTGGTCCCTTTGAAAGGCGTCGCTGGAGCAGGATCTTTGGAAGGCAGGAGACAGGCCGGTGAGTTTCTGGAGCCAAGGCAGTTGTCGTCTTCTGGTCTTCCGCTGCAGGGGTTTTCAGCTGGGCAGTCCTTCTTCTTGTAGTTGCAGGAATCTACTTTTCTAGGGTTCAGGGTAGCCCTTAAATACTAAATTTAAGGGCGTGTTTAGGTCTGGGGGGTTAGTAGCCAATGGCTACTAGCCCTGAGGGTGGGTACACCCTCTTTGTGCCTCCTCCCAAGGGGAGGGGGTCACAATCCTAACCCTATTGGGGGAATCCTCCATCTGCAAGATGGAGGATTTCTAAAAGTTAGAGTCACTTCAGCTCAGGACACCTTAGGGGCTGTCCTGACTGGCCAGTGACTCCTCCTTGTTTTTCTCATTATTTTCTCCGGCCTTGCCGCCAAAAGTGGGGCCTGGCCGGAGGGGGCGGGCAACTCCACTAGCTGGAGTGTCCTGCTGGGTTGGCACAAAGGAGGTGAGCCTTTGAGGCTCACCGCCAGGTGTGACAATTCCTGCCTGGGGGAGGTGTTAGCATCTCCACCCAGTGCAGGCTTTGTTACTGGCCTCAGAGTGACAAAGGCACTCTCCCCATGGGGCCAGCAACATGTCTCGGTTTGTGGCAGGCTGCTAAAACTAGTCAGCCTACACAGATAGTCGGTTAAGTTTCAGGGGGCACCTCTAAGGTGCCCTCTGGGGTGTATTTTACAATAAAATGTACACTGGCATCAGTGTGCATTTATTGTGCTGAGAAGTTTGATACCAAACTTCCCAGTTTTCAGTGTAGCCATTATGGTGCTGTGGAGTTCGTGTTTGACAGACTCCCAGACCATATACTCTTATGGCTACCCTGCACTTACAATGTCTAAGGTTTTGTTTAGACACTGTAGGGGTACCATGCTCATGCACTGGTACCCTCACCTATGGTATAGTGCACCCTGCCTTAGGGCTGTAAGGCCTGCTAGAGGGGTGTCTTACCTATACTGCATAGGCAGTGAGAGGCTGGCATGGCACCCTGAGGGGAGTGCCATGTCGACTTACTCGTTTTGTCCTCACTAGCACACACAAGCTGGCAAGCAGTGTGTCTGTGCTGAGTGAGAGGTCTCCAGGGTGGCATAAGACATGCTGCAGCCCTTAGAGACCTTCCTTGGCATCAGGGCCCTTGGTACTAGAAGTACCAGTTACAAGGGACTTATCTGGATGCCAGGGTCTGCCAATTGTGGATACAAAAGTACAGGTTAGGGAAAGAACACTGGTGCTGGGGCCTGGTTAGCAGGCCTCAGCACACTTTCAATTGTAAACATAGCATCAGCAAAGGCAAAAAGTCAGGGGGCAACCATGCCAAGGAGGCATTTCCTTACACAACCCCCCCCCAAACGAAAGAGGATGAGACTAACCTTTCCCAAGAGAGTCTTCATTTTCTAAGTGGAAGAACCTGGAAAGGCCATCTGCATTGGCATGGGCAGTCCCAGGTCTGTGTTCCACTATAAAGTCCATTCCCTGTAGGGAGATGGACCACCTCAACAGTTTAGGATTTTCACCTTTCATTTGCATCAGCCATTTGAGAGGTCTGTGGTCAGTTTGAACTAGGAAGTGAGTCCCAAAGAGGTATGGTCTCAGCTTCTTCAGGGACCAAACCACAGCAAAGGCCTCCCTCTCAATGGCACTCCAACGCTGCTCCCTGGGGAGTAACCTCCTGCTAATGAAAGCAACAGGCTGGTCAAGGCCATCATCATTTGTTTGGGACAAAACTGCCCCTATCCCATGTTCAGAGGCATCAGTCTGCACAATGAACTGCTTAGAATAATCTGGAGCTTTTAGAACTGGTGCTGAGCACATTGCTTGTTTCAGGGTGTCAAAGGCCTGTTGGCATTCCACAGTCCAGTTCACTTTCTTGGGCATTTTCTTGGAGGTGAGTTCAGTGAGGGCTGTCACAATGGATCCATATCCCTTCACAAACCTCCTGTAATACCCAGTCAAGCCAAGGAATGCCCTGACTTGAGTCTGGGTTTTTGGAGCTACCCAGTCCAGAATAGTCTGGATCTTGGGTTGGAGTGGCTGAACTTGGCCTCCACCTACAAGGTGGCCCAAGTAAACCACAGTTCCCTGCCCTATCTGGCATTTGGATGCCTTGATAGAGAGGCCTGCAGATTGCAGAGCCTTCAAAACCTTCCTCAGGTGGACCAGGTGATCCTGCCAGGTGGAGCTAAAGACAGCAATATCATCAAGATAAGCTGTGCTAAAGGACTCCAAGCCAGCAAGGACTTGATTCACCAACCTTTGGAAGGTGGCAGGGGCATTCTTTAAACCAAAGGGCATAACAGTAAACTGATAATGCCCATCAGGTGTGGAGAATGCTGTCTTTTCTTTTGCTCCAGGTGCCATTTTTATTTGCCAGTACCCTGCTGTCAAGTCAAAGGTACTTAGAAATTTGGCAGCACCTAATTTATCAATGAGCTCATCAGCTCTTGGAATTGGATGGGCATCTGTCTTGGTGACAGAATTGAGCCCTCTGTAGTCCACACAAAACCTCATCTCTTTCTTTCCATCTTTGGTGTGAGGTTTGGGGACTAAGACCACTGGGCTAGCCCAGGGGCTGTCAGAGCGCTCAATTACTCCCAATTCCAGCATCTTGTGGACTTCCACCTTGATGCTTTCCTTAACATGGTCAGACTGTCTAAAGATTTTGTTCTTGACAGGCATGCTGTCTCCTGTGTCCACATCATGGGTACACAGGTGTGTCTGACCAGGGGTTAAGGAGAAGAGTTCAGGAAACTGTTGTAGGACTCTCCTACAATCAGCTTGCTGTTGGCCAGAGAGGGTGTCTGAGTAGATCACTCCATCTACTGTGCCATCTTTTGGGTCTGATGACAGAAGATCAGGGAGAGGTTCACTCTCTGCCTCCTGATCCTCATCTGTTACCATCAACAGATTCACATCAGCCCTGTCATGGAAGAGCTTAAGGCGGTTCACATGGATCACCCTCTTGGGGCTCCTGCTTGTGCCCAGGTCCACCAGGTAGGTGACCTGACTCTTCCTTTCTAGTACTGGGTAAGGGCCACTCCATTTGTCCTGGAGTGCCCTGGGAGCCACAGGCTCCAGAACCCAGACTTTCTGCCCTGGTTGGAACTCAACCAGTGCAGCCTTTTGGTCATACCAAAACTTCTGGAGCTGTTGGCTGGCCTCAAGGTTTTTGGTTGCCTTTTCCATGTACTCTGCCATTCTAGAGCGAAGGCCAAGTACATAGTCCACTATGTCCTGTTTAGGCTCATGGAGAGGTCTCTCCCAGCCTTCTTTAACAAGGGCAAGTGGTCCCCTTACAGGATGACCAAACAGAAGTTCAAAGGGTGAGAATCCTACTCCCTTCTGTGGCACCTCTCTGTAAGCGAAAAGCAGACATGGCAAGAGGACATCCCATCTCCTTTTGAGTTTTTCTGGGAGCCCCATGATCATGCCCTTTAATGTCTTGTTGAATCTCTCAACCAAGCCATTAGTTTGTGGATGGTATGGTGTAGTGAATTTATAAGTCACTCCACACTCATTCCACATGTGCTTTAGGTATGCTGACATGAAGTTGGTACCTCTGTCAGACACCACCTCCTTAGGGAAGCCCACTCTGGTAAAGATACCAATGAGGGCCTTGGCTACTGCAGGGGCAGTAGTCGACCTAAGGGGAATAGCTTCAGGATACCTGGTAGCATGATCCACTACTACTAGGATATACATATTTCCTGAGGCCGTGGGAGGTTCTAGTGGACCAACTATGTCCACACCCACTCTTTCAAAGGGAACCCCCACCACTGGAAGTGGAATGAGGGGGGCCTTTGGATGCCCACCTGTCTTACCACTGGCTTGACAGGTGGGGCAGGAGATGCAAAACTCCTTAACCATGTTGGACATATTGGGCCAGTAGAAGTGGTTGACTAACCTCTCCCACGTCTTGGTTTGTCCCAAATGTCCAGCAAGGGGAATGTCATGGGCCAATGTTAGGATGAACTTCCTGAACAGCTGAGGCACTACCACTCTCCTAGTGGCACCAGGTTTGGGGTCTCTGGCCTCAGTGTATAGGAGTCCATCTTCCCAATAGACCCTATGTGTTCCATTTTTCTTGCCTTTGGACTCTTCAGCAGCTTGCTGCCTAAGGCCTTCAAGAGAGGGACAGGTTTCTTGTCCCTTACACAGCTCCTCCCTTGAGGGTCCCCCTGGGCCTAAGAGCTCAACCTGATAAGGTTCAAGCTCCAAAGGCTCAGTTCCCTCAGAGGGCAGAACTTCTTCCTGAGAAGAGAGGTTCCCTTTCTTTTGCTGTGTTGCAGTTGGTTTCCCAACTGACTTTCCTGTTCTCTTGGTAGGCTGGGCCATTTTTCCAGACTCTAGCTCTACTTTTTCACCCTGTGCCTTGCATTGTGCTCTTGTTTTCACACACACCAGTTCAGGGATACCCAGCATTGCTGCATGGGTTTTTAGTTCTACCTCAGCCCATGCTGAGGACTCCAGGTAATTTCCAAGCAGACAGTCCACTGGGATATTTGAGGAGACCACCACCTGTTTCAGGCCATTGACCCCTCCCCATTCTAAAGTAACCATTGCCATGGGATGTACTTTTCTCTGATTGTCAGCGTTGGTGACTGTGTAAGTTTTTCCAGTCAGGTATTGGCCAGGGGAAACCAGTTTCTCGGTCACCATGGTGACACTGGCACCTGTATCCCTCAGGCCCTCTATTCTAGTCCCAATAATTAAGAGTTGCTGTCTGTATTTTTGCATGTTAGGCGGCCAGACAGCTAGTGTGGCTAAATCCACCCCACCCTCAGAAACTAGAGTAGCTTCAGTGTGGACCCTGATTTGCTCTGGGCACACTGTTGATCCCACTTGGAGACTAGCCATACCAGTGTTACCTGGATGGGAGTTTGGAGTGGAACCTTTCTTGGGACAGGCCTTGTCTCCAGTTTGGTGTCCATGCTGTTTACAGCTATGACACCAGGCCTTTTTGGGATCAAAGTTTTTACCCTTGTACCCATTGTTTTGTGAAGAGGCTCTGGGCCCACCCTCCTGTGCAGGTTTTTGGGGGCCTGTAGAAGACTCTTTACTATTTTTAGTTTTGGTTGTCTCATCACCCTTCCCCTGGGGAGTCTTTGTGACCCCTTTCTTTTGGTCACCCCCTGTTGAAGTCTTGGACACCCTTGTGTTGACCCAATGGTCCGCCTTCTTTCCCAATTCTTGGGGAGAAATTGGTCCTAGGTCTACCAGATGCTGATGCAGTTTATCATTGAAACAATTACTTAACAGGTGTTCTTTCACAAATAAATTGTACAGCCCATCATAATTACTTACACCACTGCCTTGAATCCAACCATCTAGTGTTTTCACTGAGTAGTCAACAAAGTCAACCCAAGTCTGGCTCGAGGATTTTTGAGCCCCCCTGAACCTAATCCTGTACTCCTCAGTGGAGAATCCAAAGCCCTCAATCAGGGTACCCTTCATGAGGTCATAAGATTCTGCATCTTTTCCAGAGAGTGTGAGGAGTCTATCCCTACACTTTCCAGTGAACATTTCCCAAAGGAGAGCACCCCAGTGAGATCTGTTCACTTTTCTGGTTACACAAGCCCTCTCAAAAGCTGTGAACCACTTGGTGATGTCATCACCATCTTCAAATTTTGTCACAATCCCTTTGGGGATTTTTAACATGTCAGGAGAATCTCTGACCCTATTTATATTGCTGCCACCATTGATGGGTCCTAGGCCCATCTCTTGTCTTTCCCTTTCTATGGCTAGGAGCTGTCTCTCTAAAGCCAATCTTTTGGCCATCCTGGCTAACAGGAGGTCATCTTCACTGAGAGCATCCTCAGTGATTTCAGAAATGTGGGACCCTCCTGTGAGGGACTCACTATTTCTGACTAACACAGTTGGAGACAGGACTTGAGGGGTCCTGTTCTCCCTATTTAGGACTGGAGGAGGGACATTGGCCTCCAAGTCACTAATTTCTTCCTCTGTGAGGTCATCATCAGAGGGGTTGGCTTTTTCAAACTCTGCCAACAGCTCCTGGAGCTGAATTTTGGTAGGTCTGGAGCCAATGGTTATTTTCTTTATATTACAGAGAGACCTTAGCTCCCTCATCTTAAGATGGAGGTAAGGTGTGGTGTCGAGTTCCACCACCTGCATCTCTGTATCAGACATTATTCTGCTAAGAGTTGGAATACTTTTTTAAGAATCTAAAACTGTTTCTAGAATCTAATTCAAACTTTTAACAAACTTTTAAACTCTAAAAAGACAATGCTAAACAGGGACTTAACACACAAGGCCCTAGCAGGACTTTTAAGAATTTAGAAAACTTTCAAATTACAAAAATGAATTTCTAATGACAATTTTGGAATTTGTCGTGTGATCAGGTATTGGCTGAGTAGTCCAGCAAATGCAAAGTCTTGTACCCCACTGCTGATCCACCAATGTAGGAAGTTGGCTCTGTATGCACTATTTCAAAGTAAGGAATAGTATGCACAGAGTCCAAGGGTTCCCCTTAGAGGTAAGATAGTGGCAAAAATAGATAATACTAATGCTCTATTTTGTGGTAGTGTGGTTGAGCAGTAGGCTTATCCAAGGAGTAGTGTTAAGCATTTGTTGTACATACACATAGACAATAAATGAGGTACACACACTCAGAGACAAATCCAGCCAATAGGTTTTTGTATAGAAAAATATCTTTTCTTAGTTTATTTTAAGAACCACAGGTTCAAATTCTACATGTAATATCTCATTCGAAAGGTATTGCAGGTAAGTACTTTAGGAACTTCAAATCATCAAAATTGCATGTATACTTTTCAAGTTATTCACAAATAGCTGTTTTAAAAGTGGACACAGTGCAATTTTCACAGTTCCTAGGGGAGGTAAGTATTTGTTAGGTTAACCAGGTAAGTAAGACACTTACAGGGCTTAGTTCTTGGTCCAAGGTAGCCCACCGTTGGGGGTTCAGAGCAACCCCAAAGTCACCACACCAGCAGCTCAGGGCCGGTCAGGTGCAGAGTTCAAAGTGGTGCCCAAAACACATAGGCTAGAATGGAGAGAAGGGGGTGCCCCGGTTCCGGTCTGCTTGCAGGTAAGTACCCGCGTCTTCGGAGGGCAGACCAGGGGGGTTTTGTAGGGCACCGGGGGGGACACAAGTCCACACAGAAATTTCACCCTCAGCAGCGCGGGGGCGGCCGGGTGCAGTGTAGAAACAAGCGTCGGGTTTGTAATGTTAGTCTATGAGAGATCTCGGGATCTCTTCAGCGCTGCAGGCAGGCAAGGGGGGGATTCCTCGGGGAAACCTCCACTTGGGCAAGGGAGAGGGACTCCTGGGGGTCACTTCTCCAGTGAAAGTCCGGTCCTTCAGGTCCTGGGGGCTGCGGGTGCAGGGTCTCTCCCAGGCGTCGGGACTTTAGGTTCAAAGAGTCGCGGTCAGGGGAAGCCTCGGGATTCCCTCTGCAGGCGGCGCTGTGGGGGCTCAGGGGGGACAGGTTTTGGTACTCACAGTATCAGAGTAGTCCTGGGGTCCCTCCTGAGGTGTTGGATCGCCACCAGCCGAGTCGGGGTCGCCGGGTGCAGTGTTGCAAGTCTCACGCTTCTTGCGGGGAGCTTGCAGGGTTCTTTAAAGCTGCTGGAAACAAAGTTGCAGCTTTTCTTGGAGCAGGTCCGCTGTCCTCGGGAGTTTCTTGTCTTTTCGAAGCAGGGGCAGTCCTCAGAGGATGTCGAGGTCGCTGGTCCCTTTGGAAGGCGTCGCTGGAGCAGGATCTTTGGAAGGCAGGAGACAGGCCGGTGAGTTTCTGGAGCCAAGGCAGTTGTCGTCTTCTGGTCTTCCGCTGCAGGGGTTTTCAGCTGGGCAGTCCTTCTTCTTGTAGTTGCAGGAATCTACTTTTCTAGGGTTCAGGGTAGCCCTTAAATACTAAATTTAAGGGCGTGTTTAGGTCTGGGGGGTTAGTAGCCAATGGCTACTAGCCCTGAGGGTGGGTACACCCTCTTTGTGCCTCCTCCCAAGGGGAGGGGGTCACAATCCTAACCCTATTGGGGGAATCCTCCATCTGCAAGATGGAGGATTTCTAAAAGTTAGAGTCACTTCAGCTCAGGACACCTTAGGGGCTGTCCTGACTGGCCAGTGACTCCTCCTTGTTTTTCTCATTATTTTCTCCGGCCTTGCCGCCAAAAGTGGGGCCTGGCCGGAGGGGGCGGGCAACTCCACTAGCTGGAGTGTCCTGCTGGGTTGGCACAAAGGAGGTGAGCCTTTGAGGCTCACCGCCAGGTGTGACAATTCCTGCCTGGGGGAGGTGTTAGCATCTCCACCCAGTGCAGGCTTTGTTACTGGCCTCAGAGTGACAAAGGCACTCTCCCCATGGGGCCAGCAACATGTCTCGGTTTGTGGCAGGCTGCTAAAACTAGTCAGCCTACACAGATAGTCGGTTAAGTTTCAGGGGGCACCTCTAAGGTGCCCTCTGGGGTGTATTTTACAATAAAATGTACACTGGCATCAGTGTGCATTTATTGTGCTGAGAAGTTTGATACCAAACTTCCCAGTTTTCAGTGTAGCCATTATGGTGCTGTGGAGTTCGTGTTTGACAGACTCCCAGACCATATACTCTTATGGCTACCCTGCACTTACAATGTCTAAGGTTTTGTTTAGACACTGTAGGGGTACCATGCTCATGCACTGGTACCCTCACCTATGGTATAGTGCACCCTGCCTTAGGGCTGTAAGGCCTGCTAGAGGGGTGTCTTACCTATACTGCATAGGCAGTGAGAGGCTGGCATGGCACCCTGAGGGGAGTGCCATGTCGACTTACTCGTTTTGTCCTCACTAGCACACACAAGCTGGCAAGCAGTGTGTCTGTGCTGAGTGAGAGGTCTCCAGGGTGGCATAAGACATGCTGCAGCCCTTAGAGACCTTCCTTGGCATCAGGGCCCTTGGTACTAGAAGTACCAGTTACAAGGGACTTATCTGGATGCCAGGGTCTGCCAATTGTGGATACAAAAGTACAGGTTAGGGAAAGAACACTGGTGCTGGGGCCTGGTTAGCAGGCCTCAGCACACTTTCAATTGTAAACATAGCATCAGCAAAGGCAAAAAGTCAGGGGGCAACCATGCCAAGGAGGCATTTCCTTACACCGTGGTTAGACTCTTTGCCAGCATCCCTCTCCTCACCTTTTGTGGGAAGTGGAAGTCCTTAAACACATTACTTTAACACCTTTTAAACGCCACCATAAGGTACTGGCAGCCAATACTGCCTTAAGAGCACCATCGATATTCCGCTGTATCCCACTGCTTCCATACTATTAAGTGTCTCCCCAGGAATGCAACGTATTGCTGCTGGTCAGTCACACACGGTCCATGGCCCACAACCAGCCAGAGTAGAATTAAAGGGTATACAACAAGGAAGCACCTTCACACAGGCTATGTTACCACATTTAAGGCCGAACTGCCCTAATGCTCGAAGGATTTTCCCAATAAACCTAAGATTGCGTAGCACCAGAAGAAATTGTCGGATTTGAGACAAGGCAGCCGTAATACAGGGAGGTCTGAAGTAGTACAGAAAGGATTGACATCTTACACCCAGATTTACTGTGTTACAGGCAGTACTGCCGTACTACAAACACAAAAGCTGCAAAGTTTTGTGAACACCAAACTAGCAAAAGGCTGGACTCAGAGCGCGCAAGGCTGGACTCAGAGCGCGCAAGGCTGGACTCAGAGCGCGCAAGGCTGGACTCAGAGCGCGCAAGGCTGGACTCAGAGCGCGCAAGGCTGGACTCAGAGCGCGCAAGGCTGGACTCAGAGCGCGCAAGGCTGGACTCAGAGCGCGCAAGGCTGGACTCAGAGCGCAAGGTTGGCAGAGAGAGCGCAAGGTTGGCAGAGAGCGCGCAAGGCTGGCAGAGAGAGCGCAAGGCTGGACGCAGAGAGCGCAAGGCCGGGCCGAGAGACAGCGCAAGGCCGGGCCGAGAGACAGCGCAAGGCCGGGCCGAGAGACAGCGCAAGGCCGGGCCGAGAGACAGCGCAAGGCCGGGCCGAGAGACAGCGCAAGGCCGGGCCGAGAGACAGCGCAAGGCCGGGCCGAGAGACAGCGCAAGGCCGGGCCGAGAGACAGCGCAAGGCCGGGCCGAGAGACAGCGCAAGGCCGGGCCGAGAGAGAGCGCAGGACCTAGAGAGAGAGCACAGGGCCTAGAGAGAGAGCGCAGGGCTGGACTGAGAAAGTGCATTAGAGAGCGCAAGGCTGAGCTAAGAGAGCGCAAAAGGCTGAGCTGAGAGAGCGGCTGAGCTGAGAGAGCGCAAAAGGCTGAGCTGAGAGAGCGCAAAAGGCTGAGCTGAGAGAGCGCAAAAGGCTGAGCTGAGAGTGCGCAAAAGGCTGAGCTGAGAGAGCGCAAAAGGCTGAGCTGAGAGAGCGCAAAAGGCTGAGCTGAGAGAGCGCAAAAGGCTGAGCTGAGAGAGCGCAAAAGGCTGAGCTGAGAGAGCGCAAAAGGCTGAGCTGAGAGAGCGCAAAGGGCTGGACTGAGAGAGCAAAGGGCTGGACTGAGAGAGCAAAGGGCTGGACTGAGAGAGCAAAGATGGAGTGCAAGGCTGTCGTGAGAGCGTACAAGCGTAGGCAGCGTTAGGGAACCAACTAGCCCCTTGGGCTAAGAACGGACTGGACTTACCCAGTGCAGAGAAACCCCTCTCCTGGGAATCCTCGGGGTCTCCTAGAGGCAGCTCAGTCGCTTCATGCTTCATTATGTTTTCAGACTTCACACTTCCTAATGCCAAACAGATGAACAACAAGTTACATTTTGCAGAAACACCTCTTTTCACTTACAACTGGAAACGGGTTCTGTATGGTGGTTTTTCTGCGATGGACACGCAGATCTTTTTGCGTGTCACGTCCTGTCCATGGGTAGCATTAAAGGTTTCTTTAAGGTACTCCCATACCTTCTTCCCAGGGCTCACTTCCTTCCCATTTTCCCTTCCCACCCTCCCCCCTCCACCTTTTTTGGAGGGGGCATCTCTACACATATGTTCTTCTCTTATTTGTAAAATGACTTAATTTCTTCCCCAGACTCACACCCAATGGGGGCCTCCTTCCATTCCTTCAGTCATGTGTAAGTGAGTATGTATGTATGTATGTATGAATACATGTAAAGGTATCTATGTGGTGCTTCCTTTAGTCGTGTGTAGGCGAGTGTGTATGTACGTATAGATGTAAGGGTATCTATGTAGTGCTTCCTTCAGTCGTGTGTAGGAGCATGTGTGTGTGTATGTATAGATGTAAGGGTATCTATGTAGTGCTTCCTTCAGTCGTGTGTAGGAGAGTGTGTGTATGTATGTATGTACGTATAGATGCAAAGGTATCTATGTGGTGCTTCCTTCAGTCGTGTGTAGGCGAGTGTGTATGTATGTATACATGTAAAGGTATCTATGTGGTGCTTCCTTCAGTCGTGTGTAGGCGAGTATGGATGTATGGATGTATGTACATATACATTGAAAGGTATCTATGTGGTGCTTCCTTCAGTCGTGTGTAGGCGAGTTAGTATGTATGTACACATACATGTAACAGTATCTATGTGGTGCTTACTTCAGTCGTTTGTAGGGGAGTGTGTGTGTATGTATGTATGTACGTATACATGTAAAGGTATCTATGTGGTGCTTCCTTCAGTCGTGTGTAGGCGAGTGTGTATGTATGGATGTATGTACGTATACATGTAAAGGTATCTATGTGTTGCAAGCTCAGCTGTGAACATTAACATTTCACAAAGGTTACATCTCACACTTTAAGCACAGGGGGAGTAAGCGCCTGATTTAGAACTCAGCAGAGGGGTTACTCCGTTGCAACAGAGATGGCTATCCCCTCGGCGGAACCTAAATCCAATAGGATGGCTACATTCTATTGGATATAATGTAACGGAGTAACCCGTCCTCCCGGGCTCTAAATCAGGCCCTAAGTAATTTGCCTAAAATCACACGATGCTAAGTGTGATTCGAGCCGGGGTCTCCGGGTTTCTAAGAGAGCAGCTCTAGTCGGTAGGCCACATCTCCTCCAACTTTCCTCCTAACCAGCCCCCTACCCTGCTGCCCTCTACCTTTGCCTTGTTTCCTCTTTCATTTGCTTTAATTCTTTAAACTATGGTCCCTAGCCAGCATTCGGTGTTCACTCCAGGCCTTTTAACTTTCTTGGGGTTTTCAATTATGTCCAGCCGATCTTTATCTTGGTGAATTTTTCAACTAGAAGGGTTTTCGATTATTTGTTTCTGAGGAATGGATTTTTATTATTCTGTTTTCCTGTTTGCTTCCTGTAGTGCAAAATGAACAGGGGTTAACTCTGAAGAAAGGTCCTGACTGCTCAATGAAACTTTTCAGTGTGATGTGGAGAGAGCTTCGGAAAGAGCTGACCTACTATTCAAGGCCAGATGCCATTTCCGAAGACTTGATGTCCATGAGACTTATCCGACTCACTATATGTGGTGTTCAGGCAGCTGCACCGAAGCCTCACGGGTGACATTAGACCTGTTTTCAGTCTACGTTTGTGAGAACAATTAAGCTTCAGAAGCATGCTTCGGGGAAGTCCACCACAGGTAGTGTAGACACTACCTGACCTGTATAGTCCAACTCAAACCTTGAACACCCATACATATAGGTATGAAGAAGCTTCAGATCCAGAACCGTACTGACAGAAAAGGTGACATGTAACACACCTGAGGGCCTTCTTCAGGACATAGCAGGTCTGCTGCCATTTAATGGCGCAACAGGAGCCAGCATGCATCCTTCAATCTAAATGCCGTAAATAACTTAACGTCATTAATAAAAACATAGAAAACTAAATTCTCAATAGGAAATGTCAGCAATTTGATTTGATTCAGTTCATCTTTTGAGTGAAGTGGCTAGGAGGGATGAGAAAAGTAGCACACAGTGTCGTAGACTGGAGTGGTGTACACTGCCAGGGGGTCGTAGAGTGCCAGAGGGTCGTAGAGAGGAGTGTTGTACGGTGGGGGACAGAAGGGGTGTTGTGGAGTTGCATAGAGGGGAGTAATGTGTCAGAGTGGAAAGGCGTAGAGTGGAGTGGCCTATAGTATCAGAGTAAAGTGATGTGGAGTGTCCGAGTGGAGTGCAGTGGCATAGAGGGACGTGGAGTGTTATACACTGGAGTAGAGTGTTGTAGAGCGGAGCTCTGTGGCTTGGAAAGGAGTACAGTGGAGTGGCGTGGAATGTCAGAGCTGAGTGGCGCAGAAAGGCGTGGGGTAGTGCCAGTGTGTCGTGGAGTGTTACAGAGTGGACTGGAGTACAGTAGAGTGTCAGAGTTAAGTGACAGAGTGGCATGGGATAGAGTGGAGTAGTATGTGTGTTGTAGAGTGGACTGTAGGAAAGTGGAGTCTGCATGGTATAATAGGCCATTGCCATTACAGACAACACATGTTCAATTGAAATGGCCATTACATACAGACGTACAGTTTTACTGATAAAACTATACAGTACACAAACGATAATGTGTGGAAATGGCATCACCAAGTGTACCGATTTGTTTTGATTGTATTAATTAAAATATTTGTTTCCAGCACACTTCAGAATTACAAAACAAATGTGTGCTTCATTTATGCTATTCTAATTCTGAAATATCTGTGCAGTTCATTTACAGACATTTATATTTTGTTGTGTGCTAGAAAAATATAACATCCCACAGTCTTTTGTCTCACATGGGTACCCAGCAGGATTGTCACATAAATCCTCTCACTTTGAAGTCAGAGAAAGAAAAGTAAACCCAGTGCTTCTTCGGGAGACAGAGCCTGACATCTGACCTCTGTCTTTGAACCCACAGCAAATGTGACAAGATAAGAAAAAAATGTAAAAGCCTGATAACAGAAATCGAGCACTAGTGGATGCTTTTGTGAAGGAATACAACAAGCCCTGGGAAACAGGCTATGCTCCAGGGATGGACGAACTCAAGCTGGATGGCCTAAAATAAATATAGGCATCAAATAGATACCAAGTAAATGTGACTTACAAACCACAAAGCCTATGATGAACAATGGGTGTATGCATTTCCCTAGAAGGTTTTCGAATGTCCTCAAGATGTCTTCAACGTTGTTTGGTAGACTTCCAACTAAAAATCAGTATTTCCTCCTGTAGTCCCACACACACACACAACCACTGCTGATTTACTATGGATGCCTGTGCCCCGGGGAGAATGTTGGATACCGTGACCATTGCTGATTTACTATGGATTCCTGTGCCACCGAGTGAATGTTGGATCCTGTGACCATTGCTGATTAACTATGGATGCCTGTGCCCCTGTGTGAATGTTGGATCCTGTGACCACCGCGGATTTACTATGGATGCCTGTGCCCCTGTGTGAATGTTGGATCCTGTGACCACTGCTGATTTACGAAGGATGCATGTGCCCCTGAGTGAATGTTGGATCTTGTGACCACTGCTGATTTACTATGGATGCCTGTGCCAGCGAGTGAATGTTAGATCCTGTGACCACTGCTGATTTACTATGGATGCCTGTGCCCCGAGTGAATGCTGGGTCCTGTGATTGTGCCCAAGTGAATGTTGGATCCTGTGACCATTGCTGATTTACTATGGATGCCTGTGCCATCAAGTGAATGTTGGGTCCTGTGATCATTGCTGATTTACTATGGATGCCTGTGCCTCCGAGTGAATGTTAGATCCTGTGATTGTCCCCCCGAGTGAATGCTGGATCCTGTGATCATTGCTGATTTACTATGGATGCCTGTGCCCGAGTGAATGTTGGATCCTGTGACCACTGCTGATTTACTATGGATGCCTGTGCCCCGAGTGAATGTTGGATCCTGTGATCACTGCTGATTTACTATGGATGCCTGTGCCCCGAGTGAATTTGGGTCCTGTCCCACAGTGAATGATGGATCCTGTGACCATTGCTGATTTACTATGGATGCCTGTGCCCCTGAGTGAATGTTGGATCCTGTGACCATTGCTGATTTACTATGGATGCCTGTGCCCTGAGTGAATACTGGATCCTGTGATTGTGCCCCGAGTGAATGTTGGATCCTGTGACCATTGCTGATTTACTATGGATGCCTGTGCCCTCGAGTGAATGTTAGATCCTGTGACCATTGCTGATTTACTATGGATGCCTGTGCCCCTGAGTGAATGTTGGATCCTGCGATCATTGCTCATTTACGATGGATGGCTGTGCCCCAGAATGAATGTTGGATCCTGTGATTGTGCCCCGAGTGAATGTTGGATCCTGTGACCATTGTTGATTTACTATGGATGCCTGTGCACCGAGTGAATGTTGGATCCTGTGATTGTGCCCGAGTGAATGTGGGATCCTGTGACCATTGCTGATTTACTATGGATGCCTGTGCCCCGAGTAAATGTTGGATCCTGTGATTGTGCCCCCGAGTGAATGTTCGATCCTGTGATTGTGCCCGAGTGAATGTGGGATCCTGTGACCATTGCTGATTTACCACGGATGCCTGTGCCCCGAGTGAATTTGGGCCCTGCGATTGTGTCCCACATTGAATGATGGATCCTGTGACCATTGCTGATTTACTATGGATGCCTTTGCCCCCGAGTGAATGTTGGATCCTGTGATCATTGCTGATTTACAATGGATGCCTGTGCCCCCGAGTGAATGTTGGATCCAGTGATTGTGCCCAGAGTGAATGTTGGATCCTGTGATCATTGCTGATTTACGATGGATGCCTGTGCCCCTGAGTGAATGTTGGATCCTGTGATCATTGCTGATTTACGATGGATGGCTGTGCCCCCGAGTGAATGTTGGATACTGTGACTGTACCCCGAGTGAATGTTGGATCCTGTGATTGTGCCCCGAGTGAATGTTGGATCCTGTGACCATTGCTGATTTACTATGAATGACTGTGCCCCCAAGTGAATGTTGGATCCTGTGACCATTGCTGATTTACTACGGCTGCCTTTGCCCTTGAGTGAATGCTGGATCCTGTGACCATTGCTGATTCACTATGGATGCCTGTGCCCCAGAGTGAATGTTGATCCTGTGATTGTGCCCTTGAGTGAATGTTGGATCCTGTGACCGTTGCTAATTTACTATGGATGCCTGTGCCCCGAGTGAATGTTGGATCCTGTGATTGTGCCCTGAGTGAATGTGGGATCATGTGACCATTGCTAATTTACTATGGATGCCTGTGCCCCGAGTGAATGTTGGATCCTGTGATCATTGCTGATTTACTATGGATGCCCGTGCCTCCGAGTGATTGATGGATCCTTTGATTGTGCCACGAAGTGAATGTTGGATCCTGTGACCATTGCTGATTTACTATGGATCCCTGTGCCCCCGAGTGAATTTGGGTCCTGTGATTGTGTCCCACAGTGAATGATGGATCCTGTGATCATTGCTGATTTACTATGGGTGCCTGTGCCCCGAGTGAATGTTGGATCCTGTGACCATTGCTGATTTACTATGGATGCCTGTGCCCCTGAGTGAATGTTGGATCCTGTGATCACTGCTGATTTACTATGGATGCCTGTGCCCTTGAGTGAATGTTGGATCCTGTGATTGTGCCCCCGAGTGAATGTTGGATCCTGTGATCATTGCTGATTTACGATGGATGGCTGTGCCCCCGAGTGAATGTTGGATCCTGTGATCATTGCTGATTTACGATGGATGGCTGTGCCCCAGAGTGAATGTTGGATCCTGTGACCATTGCTAATTTACTATGGATGCCTGTGCCTCCGAGTGAATGTTGGATCCTGTGACCATTGCTGATTTACTATGGATGCCTGTGCCCCTGAGTGAATGTTGGATCCTGTGATCACTGCTGATTTACTATGGATGCCTGTGCCCTTGAGTGAATGTTGGATCCTGTGATTGTGCCCCCGAGTGAATGTTGGATCCTGTGACCATTACTGATTTACTATGGATGCCTGTGCCCCGAGTGAATGTTGGATCCTGTGACCATTGCTGATTTACTATGGATGCCTGTGCCCCTGAGTGAATGTCGGATCCTGTGATCATTGCTCATTTACGATGGATGGCTGTGCCCCAGAATGAATGTTGGATCCTGTGATTGTGCCCCGAGTGAATGTTGGATCCTGTGATCATTGCTGATTTACGATGGATGCCTGTGCCCCTGAGTGAATGTTGGATCCTGTGATCATTGCTGATTTACGATGGATGGCTGTGCCCCAGAGTGAATGTTGGATCCTGTGACCATTGCTAATTTACTATGGATGCCTGTGCCTCCGAGTGAATGTTGGATCCTGTGACCATTGCTGATTTACTATGGATGCCTGTGCCCCAGAGTGAATGTTGGATCCTGTGATCATTGCTGATTTACTATGGATGCCTGTGCCCCGAGTGAATGTTGGATCCTGTGACCACTGCCGATTTACTATGGATGTCTGTGCCCCCAAGTGAATGCTGGATCATGTGTGCCCCGAGTAAATGTTGGATCCTGTGACCATTGCCGATTTACTATGGATGCCTGTGCCCCGAGTGAATGTTGGATCCTGTGACCACTGCCGATTTACTATGGATGCCTGTGCCCCCAGTGAATGTTGGATCGTGTGACCAGTACTGATGTACTATGGATGCCTTTGCCCCCGAGCCCCGAGAGAATATTGGATCCCGTGACCATTCCTGATTTACTATGGGTGCCTGTGCCCCCGAGCAAATGTTGATCCTGTGACTGTGCCCTTGAGTGAATGTTGG
Organism: Pleurodeles waltl; assembly: GCF_031143425.1. Taxonomy (NCBI): domain Eukaryota; kingdom Metazoa; phylum Chordata; class Amphibia; order Caudata; family Salamandridae; genus Pleurodeles; species Pleurodeles waltl. The sequence continues at coordinate 1,346,596,663 of NC_090437.1, read as the reverse complement.
ATCCTGTGACCATTGCTGATTTACTATGGATGTCTGTACCTCCGAGTGAATGGTAGACCCTGTGATTGTGCCCCGAGTGAATGTTGGATCCTGTGATCATTGCTGATTTACAATGGATGCCCGTGCCTCCGAGTGATTGTTGGATCCTTTGATTGTGTCCCCGAGTGAATGTTGGATCCTGTGACCATTGCTGATTTACTATGGATGCCCGTAACTCCAAGTGATTGTTGGATCCTTTGATTGTGTCCCAGAGTGAATGTTGGATCCTGTGATTGTGCCCCCGAGTGAATGTTGGATCCTGTGACCGTTGCTGATTTACTATGGATGCCTGTGCCCCGAGTGAATGTTAGATCCTGTGACCACTGCTGATTTACTATTGATGCCTGTGCCCCAGAGTGAATGTTGGATCCTGTGACCATTGCTGATTTAGTATGGATGCCTGTGCCCTGAGTGAATGTTGGATCCTGCGATTGTGCCCAGAGTAAATGTTGGATCCTGTGATCATTGCTGATTTACTATGGATGCCTGCGCCCTCGAGTGAATGTTGGATCCTGTGATTGTGCCCCAGAGTGAATGTTGGATCCTGTGACCATTGTTGATTTACTATGGATGCCTGTGCCTGAGTGAATGCTGGATCCTGTGATTGTGCCCCGAGTGAATGTGGGATCCTGTGACCATTGCTGATTTACTATGGATGCCTGTGCCCGAGTGAATGTTGGATCCTGTGATTGTGCCCCAGAGTGAATGTTGGATCCTGTGATCATTGCTGATTTACGATGGATGCCTGTGCCCCTGAGTGAATGTTGGATCCTGTGGTCATTGCTGATTTACGATGGATGGCTGTGCCCCTGAGTGAATGTTGGATCCTGTGATTGTGCCCCCGAGTGAATGTTGGATCCCGTGACCATTGCTGATTTACTATGGATGCCTGTGCCCCGAGTGAATGTTGATCCTGTGATTGTGACCTTGAGTAAATTTTGGATCCTGTGACCACTGCTGATTTACGATGGATGTCTGTGCCCAGAGTGAATGTTGGATCCTGTGACCATTACTGATTTACTATGGATGCCTGTGCCCCGATTGAATGTTGGATCCTGTGACCATTGCTGATTTACTATGGATGCCTCTGCCCCCGAGTGAATTTGGGTCCTGTGATTGTGTCCCCGAGTGAATGTTGGATCCTGTGACCATTGCTGATTTACTATGGATGCCTATACCTCCGAGTGAATGTTAGATCCTGTGATTGTACCCCAAGTCAATGTTGGATCCTGTGATCATTGCTGATTTACAATGGATGCCTGTGCCCAGAGTGAATGTTGGATCCTGTGACCATTGCTGATTTACTATGGATGCCTATGCCCCGATTGAATGTTGGATCCTGTGACCATTGCTGATTTACTATGGATGCCTGTGCCCCGAGTGAATGTTGGATCATGTGATTGTGCCCCAGAGTGAATGTTGGATCCTGTGATCATTGCTGATTTACGATGGATGTCTGTGCCCCTGAGTGAATGTTGGATCCTGTGATCATTGCTGATTTACGATGGATGGCTGTACCCCCGAGTGAATGTTGGATCCTGTGATTGTGCCCCGAGTGAATGTTGGATCCTGTGATCATTGCTGATTAACGATGGATGCCTGTGCCCCTGAATGAATGTTGGATCCTGTGATCATTGCTGATTTACGATGGATGGCTGTGCCCCCGAGTGAATGTTGTATCCTGTGACCATTGCTGATTTACTATGGATGCCTGTGCCCACGAGTGAATGTTGTATCCTGTGACCATTGCTGATTTACTATGGATGCCTGTGCCCCCGAGTGAATGTTGGATCCTGTGATCATTGCTGATTTACTATGGATGCCTGTGCCCCGAGTGAATGTTGGATCCTGTAACCACTGCAGATTTACTATGGATGCCTGTGCCCCCAAGTGAATGTTGATCCTGTGATTGTGCCCCTAGTGAATGTTGGATCCTGTGACCATTGCTGATTTACTATGGATGCCTGTGCCCCTAGTGAATGTTGGATCCTGTGACCATTGCTGATTTACTATGGATGCCTGTGCCCCCGAGTGAATGTTGATCCTGTGATTGTGCCCTTGAGTAAATGTTGGATCCTGTGACCACTGCTGATTTACGATGGATGCCTGTGCCCAGAGTGAATGTTGGATCCTGTGACCATTGCTGATTTACTATGGATGCCTGTGCCCCGATTGAATGTTGGATCCTGTGACTATTGCTGATTTAGTATGGATGCCTCTGCCCCCGAGTGAATTTGGGTCCTGTGATTGTGTCCCCGAGTGAATGTTGGATCCTGTGACCATTGCTGATTTACTATGGATGACTATACCTCCGAGTGAATGTTAGATCCTGTGATTGTGCCCAGAGTTAATTTTGGATCCTGTGATCATTGCTGATTTACAATGGATGCCTGTGCCCAGAGTCAATGTTGGATCCTGTGATTGTGCCCCGAGTGAATGTTGGATCCTGTGATCATTGCTGATTTACGATGGATGCTTGTGCCCCTGAGTGAATGTTGGATCCTGTGATCATTGCTGATTTACGATGGATGGCTGTGCCCCAGAGTGAATGTTGGATCCTGTGACTATTTCGACTTGCTCTGTGAAAAAGAAATGCTGTTTTCAGACTTGTGCTTAACATTAACTCGATGCTATTAGACTCATGCTTAACATTAACTCGATTTGTAGTGTTTTGATGTTTCAGAAGGTGATAAGCAGGGGTCCAGGTTCTGTCGCCTCTGGGCTTACCTGAGACCAGGACCTGATTCATATGCTTTGAGGGCTCCCCACTCTCTAGACCATGGAACATGCAAAATACTGAACATCAACAAAATGTTAAAACCCTTAGAATATAAAACTCCTTACCATATCACCTTCTCCCATTAGAAATTAACAAAACAAAAATGCTACATAAAACAACTTAAAATTCAATATTTGACATCGCCATTAAACTTAAAGGGGTTTTCCTCTTGGTGCAAACTGCACAAAACCAATTCTTGATTAGTTACAGAATACGAAACAGAAGAAAAGAAAGACACAGATCCCACGTCCACTAGGAACTAGAAAATCATTTGTGCTGCATATTCTCACCAACATCCCCTCACACAGCAGTGTCAGAAGCACCACAATGTCATTCATATTGCCAGCAAGCATTGTAGAAGATAAACACAGATTAGCTGAGGGCAATGAAATATACGGATCCACAACATACCATGAAGACCCATCAGATCTATCAACAACCTCCTCAACCCCTCTTTTCTAGCTGATATTTTGAGGTGCAGTATAACTTTCTAGACTTCTTTTATTCCACCAACCCTTCTGGTCCAGCAAAACAGAACGTTTACTCACTCTAACAGGTAAAGAAAATTTCTACCCACTTTTTTTCATCCTCCTAGGTGGTCTAATAGGGACCTAATCATTCAAACACAGCTCTTGACAATTTTTCCTACCATCAAATTCATATTTCATTACCAAATGTTTATGTAAAACCTCTGACTGCAAATTACTCTTGTATTCTTGTGAACTCACATCATCATGTTGTAACTCCACAACTTAGCGGCAAGAAAATCCTGCACCTTCTGACCAGATGACAACTAATCCCTCCACTTCATCAATCCGTCTGCCTCTCCAATTGGACATTCAAATTTGGCGAGTACAGTGCCACATTGAGAACATTTACATTATGACATTTCAAAAATGCGCACACGTGACCGAAGGTAATGTATACCATTATGTATCACAATCTCCTTGTGAGATCCCTCTATAGCAAACACTCAAGAAATGCAATAGCTCTTTCAGTGCTAGATGCATCAACAAAATCAAAATAAATCAATTTTGAATAATATGTAAAATCAAATACCTCAATTCACTTGTTAACATTTGAAAAGGTCCAGCAAAATCCACACCAACTGTACCCCATGGTGAGACAGGGTAAGGAAGAGGCGTTAATAGCATATTCAACCTATTCCAATCTTTGTCTGAAGTAAGACATTCATAACACCCGTCAATGACAGATTTAACTTGGGAATCTAAAGACGGACACCAATAATATTGTTTCAAACACTTAGCCGTCTTAGTAATCCCGAAGTGATGAGCCCACTATGGACAATTTATGAGAAACTTGAAAAATGTTTTGAAACCACCAGTCCAATAGCTACTTTCTGGCTACCGATTGGCAATGACATTTTTCACTTTGACAAGTTGTTCTTCACAAGACTAAAGCTCTGTTCCACTCATCTTCAATCATTTTCAAAGTACGTTCTTTTGAGGAATCTATGGCAGTCACCAAACATTAAGTGTCATCAAACGCATCCACACCCATCTCTAAGCGCCATGCAGGATAAGCAGTCTGCCCTGAAATATTTTCTCCAGAGGCAGATGTTTAATCTCAAAGTTGTATTCTTGTAATTTTGAAAGTAATTTTAGTAATCTGGCAGATTGGCACCAGCACCACTTCAAATATGAACCAAGGGCTTATCATCTGTATAAAGGTCAAACCTATTGACCCAGATGTACATCCAGGGGCCGACGCCTCTCTTTCAATAGTACTGTAATGCATTTCGGCCCGTCTCAATGTTCTAGACTCTCTCTTTATCTGCAACCCAATGTTGCTCCCAAACCTGCAAGACTGGTGTCAAATGTAATCACGCATTAACACCCACCCTGAAAGGTGCTCAGTGCTGTTGCGTTCACAGTCATTTCCTTGAGACTGACATAAACTTCATCCAATCACTTGACCACAGAACTTTGCCCCTTTCCTAGGTACAACCCTTAAATGCTCAACAATCTGAGCCTAGCCTTCAACAAAATGGGCACAGTATTCGGCCAAGCCTAAAGAAGAGTGAAGAGCATCCTTATTTTTGGGAGGCCTAGCATCACTGACCCCTTTAATTAAACAAAACTTTGGTTTAATACCTGTAGCATATATAGAATGCAGGTGATATTCTAATTCTTGTTTTGCAAACTTACATTTACTGTGTCTTATCATCATACCTCAACACTTCATTATGTTTCTCGATAGCAGGGATCTCTAACCTTTCCTTGGTGATACTTTTGATCAGTGAAAATCATTGGGAGCTACTGAAGCCCAAGCCACGTGCACATTGTTACCAGACAGCCCCACAACCCAGTTCACCGGCTTTCAGTGCAACATCCATAGAGCCAAAGACTATGGTTTGAACAAAATACTTTGACTAGGGGCATTATGACAGGGCTACCATGTGTCAGTGAGTGTGGTCTGTAGGGATGCATGAACATGTGTGCATATGAATGGGATATTTGTGTATAGGTGAATGACAGCCTGAGTAGTATGTACCTGTGACCCAAGACTTACCTTTTGCTATATGTTGCACTGTTACACGTATAATACAAACATACAACTATATTTTTTCACAACATATTTTACAGAATTTGACACATACCAGCTGTGGCCGGTAGATCAAAAGCATACATTTACAATAACTGATGTAACACCAGAACCCAACTGCAGTACCTTCCTGCCTCCCACCTACCCCATCCCCCCAGCTCCCAGGAGCTCTGAGGAATAATTCTATGCCTTGCGTTGTTCCTGACTGTAGCATTCAGCCTATCAATTATTGTGTACATCTTCTAGTCCTGATTGAGAAGTGCATACCGGGAGGGTAACATTATGCCTCTATAGTCTGCCCATTCCTGCCAAATTTTGGGATATTTGTGAGTGTAGGAGGCTGGACTGGCTTGTAGTGAGTACCAAGGGGTACTTACACCTTGCACCAGGCCCAGGTATCCCTTATTAGTGTAGAGGGGTGTCTAGCAGCTTAGGCTGATAGAAAAGGTAGCTTAGCAGAGCAGCTTAGGCTGAACTAGGAGATGAGTGAAGCTCCTACAGTACCACTAGTGTCACTTGCACAATATCATAAGAAAACACAATACACAGATATACAAAAAATAAAGGTACTTTATTTTTATGACAATATGCCAAAGTATCTCAGTGAGTACCCTCAGCATGAGGATAGCAAATATACACAAGATATATGTACACAATACCAAAATATGCAGTAATAGCAATAGAAAACAGTGCAAACAATGTATAGTCACAATAGAATGCAATGGGGGCACATAGGGATATGGGCAACACAAACCATATACTCTAGAAGTGGAATGTGAACCACAAATGGACCCCAAACCTATGTGACCTTGTAGAGGGTCGCTGGGACTGTAAGAAAACAGTGAGGGTTAGAAAAATAGCCCACCCCAAGACCCTGAAAAGTGGGTGCAAAGAGCACCTAAGTTCCCCAAAGAGCAAAGAAGTTGTGATAGGGGAATTCTGCAGGAAAGACCAACACCAGCAATGCAACAACAATGGATTTCCAGACGAGAGTACCTGTGGAACAAGGGGACCAAGTCCAAAAGTCACGATCAAGTCGGGAGTGGGCAGATGCCCAGGAAATGCCAGCTGTGGGTGCAAAGAAGCTGCCACCGGACGGTAGAAGCTGAGGATTTTGCACGAACGACAAGGGCTAGAAACTTCCCGTTTGGAGGATGGATGTCCCACGTCGTGAAGAGTCGTGCAGAAGTGTTTTCCCGCAGACAGACCGCAAACAAGCCTTGGAAGCTGCAAAGCTCGCGGTTAGGGTTTTTGGATACTGCTGTGGCCCAGGAGGGACCAGGATGTCGCCAATTGCGTGAGGGGACAGAGGGGGTGTCCAGCAAGACAAGGAGCCCTCTCAGAAGCAGGCAGCACCCGCAGAAGTGCGGGAACAGGCACTACGAAGTGGAGTGAAACGGTGCTCACCTGAAGTTGCACAAGAGAGTCCCACGCCGCCGGAGGACAACTCAGGAGGTCGTGCAATGCAGGTTAGAGTGCCGTGGACCCAGGCTTGGCTGTGCACAAAGGAAATCCTGGAAAAGTGCACAGGAGCCGGAGTAGCTGCAAAACACACGGTACCCAGCAATGCAGTCTGGCGTGGGAAGGCAAGGACTTACCCCCACCAAACGTGGACTGAAGAGTCACTGGACTGTGGGAGTCACTTGGACAGAGTTGCTGAGTTCAAGGGACCTCGCTTGTCGTGCTGAGAGGAGACCCAGAGGACCGGTGATGCAGTTCTTTGGTGTCTGCGGTTGCAGGGGGAAGATTCCGTCGACCCACGGGAGATTTCTTCGGAGCTTCTAGTGCAGAGAGGAGGCAGACTACCCCCACAGCAGTCACCACCAGGAAAACAGTCGAGAAGGCGGCAGGATCAGCGTTACAATGTCGCAGAAGTCGTCTTTGCTACTTTGTTGCGGTTTTGCAGGCTTCCAGAGCGGTCAGCAGTCGATTCCTTGGCAGAAGGTGAAGAGAGAGATGCAGAGGAACTCTGAGGAGCTCTTGCATTCGTTATCTAAGGAAATCCCCAAAGCAGAGACCCTAAATAGCCAGAAATGAGGGTTTGGCTACTTAGGAGAGAGGATAGGCTAGCAACACCTGAAGGAGCCTATCAGAAGGAGTCTCTGACGTCACCTGCTGGCCCTGGCCACTCAGAGCAGTCCAGTGTGCCAGCAGCACCTCTGTTTCCAAGATGGCAGAGGTCTGGAGCACACTGGAGGAGCTCTGGGCACCTCCCAGGAGAGGTGCAGGTCAGGAGAGTGGTCACTCCCCTTTCCTTTGTCCAGTTTCGCGCCAGAGCACGGCTGAGGGGTCCCTGAACCGGTGTAGACTGGCTTATGCAGAAATGGGCACCATCTGTGCCCATGAAAGCATTTCCAGAGGCTGGAGGAGGCTACTCCTCCCCTGCCTTAACACCTTTTTCCAACGGGAGAGGGTGTAACACCCTCTCTGAGGAAGTCCTTTGTTCTGCCTTCCTGGGCCAAGCCTGACTGTACCCCAGGAGGGCAGAAACCTGTCTGAGGGGTTGGCAGCAGCAGCAGCTGCAGTGAAACCCCTGAAAAGGCAGTTTGGCAGTACCCGGGTCTGTGCTAGAGACCCGGGGAATCATGGGATTGTATCCCCCAATACCAGGATGGCATTGGGGGGGCAATTCCATGATCTTAGACATGTTACATGGCCATGTTCGGAGTTACCATTGTGAAGCCACACATAGGTAGTGACCTATGTGTAGTGTGGAGAAGTGTGGCTCAATGGTTAGGGCGGCAGACCCTGAAGCAGAGATCTGGCTCAAGACCAGGGTTCAAGTCCCGCTTCAGCAGGTCTTGGGCTCAATTCCCCTTGACCAGATAATTCTCGCCTCAGTGCCTAATCTAATTCATGGGTCCCACTCTGCAACTCTGGGCAATAGCTTGCTTAATCTCCACAACGGCCCCAACAGCGCTTGGATGCCTGGCTTCACCCTGGGGGTGCTCAGGAGTGGGCACCTCACAGGGAAAAGCCAGGAGGGGTTCCATAGCGGTATGAGTACAGCGCCTTGGGACCCTAACGGGTGAGTAGTGCGCTATACAAGTGCTAATTTACATTTTTTTACATTTACACGCGTGTAATGGTGTATCCGCACTCACAAAGTCCGGGGAATTTGCCCTGAACAATGTGGGAGCACCTTGGCTAGTGCCAGGGTGCCCACACACTAAGTAACTTAGCACCTAACCTTTACCAGGTAAAGGTTAGACATATAGGTGACTTATAAGTTACTTAAGTGCAGTGGTAAATGGCTGTGAAATAACGTGGACGTTATTTCACTCAGGCTGCAGTGGCAGGCCTGTGTAAGAATTGTCAGAGCTCCCTATGGATGGCAAAAGAAATGCTGCAGCCCATATGGATCTCCTGGAACCCCAATACCCTGGGTACCTCAGTACCATATACTAGGGAATTATAAGGGTGTTCCAGTATGCCAATGTGAATTGGTGAAATTGGCCACTAGCCTGTTAGTGACAATTTGGAAAGAAATGAGAGAGCATAACCACTGAGGTTCTGAATAGCAGAGCCTCAGTGAGACAGTTAGTCATAACACAGGTAACACATACAGGGCACACTTATGAGCACTGGGGCACTGGCTGGCAGGGTCCCAGTGACACATACAACTAAAACAACATATATACAGTGAAATATGGGGGTAACATGCCAGGCAAGATGGTACTTATCCAACAGTGAGTGCATCCCCTCACTTGATATACAGTAATCTAAGCCTTGCTTCCATCCATTCACTGAGGGGCCTGTGCTGATATCCATGCAGAGACTATGTCCCTCTTTGCAACGGTGAGGCCCAAGAAAGGCAGTGTTTGTTTGTATCTATTTCCCTAAGGCCGTAGATGTGTAAGAAAGCCAGTCGGGGTCTCGTGGAATGGTCCACGAAAGAACATCACTAAGGCAGCCTGCAACTCCCCCCCAGAAGGACAATCCCATACCGTGTGCATGAATGTGCCCGCAGCCTGCGACTCCCCCCCAGAAGGACAATCCCATACCGTGTGCATGAATGTGCCCTCTGTTGCCTGACAGGGGAGACATAGTGTCAGAGGATATCACACCCATACGCCGCAGGCGGTATCTAGTGAAGTATACCCTACGGAGGTACTTTAGCCGAATCACACGTAAGAGTGTCGAAATGAGGTGTCCAGGTCGCCTCAGTCCATTTGTCGTCATGTAAGGCGTTGCCATCTATTTCCCAGGATCTTCGAAGAGCCATGAGCATGTGACCTATTAATTAGCAAGGAATTATATATTTTAGAGAGTTTATAGTCTCCCATGTCGCTGAGCAGGAGTTTGCCTTCCAGGGGGTTAAACTCAGGTAGGGCATCTAACTTTGTGATGTATGGAGAAATGGGTGTGTCTCAATTGTAAATAATAGATTAAATTGGCTATGTTGTAATTGGTATTCTTGTTACAGTCCCTGGAAGGACTTCAGTGTGGTTCCATCCATGGCATCACCTAGGGATGATATGCCTATCACATCCCACATCACGAATCCCTCCAGCTGGGTTACTTGTTGTAGAACCGTGCCATGCCATAAGAGCATCATCTCGGTAAGTCTCTCCCACCACCCAATTTGCCACAGTATATCTCACCATGTTTTGATAACCACCTGTGTTGCCGGTGGCAATGCATCACGTTTCTTGTTGCTATAGAGGTATTCTAGCAGTGGGATATTTCCCATGGCCCATTTTTCTACGGTATATGCCATGTCACTGTAGTACCACACCACCAGTCGTTAACAACCAATAAGTTTGAAGCTGCATAGTATGAATAATGAACAATGTCTCAATTGTAGGAGGACAGAAAACAGGTGGCAAGGGCTATTCGGGGCGTCCCGAAAGTAGAGAATTAATTTTCTGGAACTGTCTGCAAGGTATTATATAGGGGTGACTTTGTAATTGATACAACAATTGAGGAACGGAGATCATCTTAAAGATAGACGATCTACTCATTAGTGAAATGGGGAGAAGGGACCGTGCCCTAGATTCTTCCTGGGCCGTGACCACCACTGGTTTAATGTTTCTGGCCCAAGACCATTCCTTATCAGGAGGCAAGCACACACCTAGGTATTTAAGACCCGCACTCTCTATCCGATTTCCTGGTGCCCACCCAAAGGGTCCTGTGTACCCATTCAGGGGTGTTAATGCAGATTTGGAGACATTTATAAAAAGGCCTGATGTTTCTCCGAATATCTGCATGATCTGAAGAACACACTGACCAGTGGTGGGTCATAAAGAACAAACTGTCATCCGCATACAATGCTATCCTGAGGAATCTTATCGGAGCAATCTGCGCTCCATTCAAAGCCACGGATTTGCACATCTATTCTAACCAGTTCTGCCAAGGGCTCTATCGCCAGTGCAAATAACAACAGGGACAGAGGACCACCTGGCGTGTTCCCTTGCTGAATCAGTAAGGTCTCCAATACATTTCCAACATGTTTTTTTAAATGGGAGAAATTTAAAGTGCAGAAAAATGCTCTGCAAAAAATGTTCATAATATGGAAAGTTTTTCTGCACTTTAAAGTTACACCCATGTAGACGACGTGGGATGTCCCAGAGGGTTGGAGACGTTTAATAATCGGGTCGGAGTCAGGATGCAGTTTAATACTGGTGTTCTTTTTATTTTTGTCTTTAAACTGTTGTCAACATTTCTAAATCTAAACGTTCTGATTTGAGTGTTATTTTAGCCTTTTTATTCCTAACAAAGTCTCTGTTTCTTCCTTCTTCTCTCGTGCTCTTTCTCTTTTGGTTTCTTTCTTTTCTTCTTTCTTTTCCTGCTTTTAATAAATGTCTCTTCTCCTTTTCTTTCTTTTAGGAGTAGCCCTCTCAGGCGTGGTGGAATTGAGTGGCACCGCGATGCCCAAAAAAAAATGAAAACCAAAAGAAAGGGTAAGTATTTCCACTCTTCGTTTCTTAATTTTGTCTGGTTAGAAGGGTAGTGCACGGTGGTGGGAAAAAATGCAACTCGATGAGTGCTCCCCTGTTGTTTTGACAAAAGAATTTGCTTTTCTTTAAGGTTTGGAGCCCTGTTAACTTCACCGGACTCCCTCCAGCCCACAATAACTACTGAAGGTTAATAACAAAACAAAACAAAAATAATACCAAAAGTAACTAAAGCCTGATAGTTAGGAATCTGGAGAGACGGACCGTCTATTTGTCCGCTCTCTCCGTTACTGCCTTGTACCGTCCACGCTCCCCTCTAATAACTGCCCGGGTTTACTGAAGCAGGCACGTACCTGCGAAAGCCACGTCCCTCCGGGGACGTGGCTGGCGTTGGAGCAGAGATTCCTCCCCCTCGACGGCGTTTCGTCCCGTCGTGACGTCTCCGGTTACTTTGGGTCGCGGTTCTCCGTTCCGGTCTCTACATCACGCGCTTCTCTAGTCCTTCCTCCCTTTTTAGATCTGTAACCTGGATGTCCGGGTTGAAAACAGACATTCCTGTTTTTGTGCTGTTGGCGGAACCCCTGGGGCACGGTATCACGGGTCTTGGGGCATCATCGAGGAACAGGGTCTCTGTGACCCTGTTACATACACCCCACGTTGGTGAGGGTTGTTCAAGATCCTGACCCATGGGGTGTCTGGACAAATAGCCAGCTGTGCATAGTTGTTTGCCTGGTATGTACTGGACCTGAAAGGTAAATGGTTGTAGTTCCATAAACCATCTTAGTATACAGGAATTAGTATCTTTATGCCGTGATAACCAGGTGAGAGGGGCATGGTCGATATGCAACACAAAGGGGTGACCCAAAAGATAATACTGAAGGTTTTCTATGGCCCTTTTAATTGCTAGGCATTCTCTTTCAATCACTGGATATCGTTGTTCCCTGGGTAAAAGGTTCTGACTTATAAATATGATGGGGTGATTGTTTTTTTCCTCGTCTTTTTGAAATAATACAGCCCCTATGCCCACATCGGAGGCGTCTGTCTCGAAATAAAATTCTTTGGTGAAATCAGGACAGCGCAACACCGGTTCTGTGGTTAGACTCTTCTGAAGAACCTCATAACTACGATGTTGGGAAGGGTTCAAGGTTTTTATCTTCAAGGGTTGTCCGTTCTTTAAGAGATCCGTTAAGTGTGTGGCTCAGGTGGAATAGTTCGTTATAAACCTCCTGTAGTAGCCAACTAACCCCAGGAAGGAGCGCAGCTCTTTCTTTGTGGATGGGACAGACACTTTGAGAATGGCTTCTACCTTATTTAGTTGAGGTCTGATCAGTCCTTTACCTATGTGATATCCCAGGTAAAGCGATCTCAATACAGGCTAACTTACATTTATCTGGATTAGCGGTGAGGCCGGCCCTTTCCACTGTTTAGAATATGGTGTCTAAATGGCCCATATGTTCATCCCATGTTTCACTGTAAATTACTATATCATCCAGATAAGCAGCAGCATAGCTGGAATGATGGTGTAATAAACTGTCCGTCATTCTTTGAAAAGTGGTTGGGGCGCCGTGTAATCCAAAAGGTAGGACCTTAAATTGATATAGGCCAGATGGAGTAGAAAAGGTGTTTTTTTGCTTTGTCTGAGGAATGTAGGGGAATCTGCCAGTACCCCTTATAGTGAGGTCTAACATAGATATATACTGGGCTTTACCCAGCTGTTCCAGTAACTCATCAACTCTTGATATAGGGTACGTATCACACTGTGATATGTTGTTTAGTTGGTAAAGTGGACACAAAACCAAATGGATCCATCCAGTTTAGGCACTAGGACAATGGGGGAAGACCATGGACTTACTGAGGGTTCTATATGTTCATTTGCAACATGTTTTTAACTTCTTGTTCCACCGTATTCTTCTGTGCCTCCGGGATTCTATATGGTCGGAGACGGACGACTTTGCCTGGTTGTGTCTTAATGTGATGTTGAGCCAACGATGTTTTTCCCGGAATCGTGAAAAACAAGAGCTTATGTCTCCTTATAACTTTATCCAATTGTTTCTGTTGTTCCTGTGAAAGGGAGGTGTTAATGGATGGCGTGCCTGTTCTGGGGTCGTTGGTGGTAGGGTATAGATCTATTTCTAGTTCTTTTATATTGTTGCCAAGAAACCCTGTTCTGAGTGGGTTTGGGCTCTCTGTGGGTTCTTTCCATTTCTTTAAAAGATTTACATGATAGATCTGTGTTCTCTGTGTTTTTGGATAGCTCAATGGTGTAGGTCACAGGGGTTATGGTATTCAGAACTTTATATGGGCCTTGCTACCTTGCCAATAACTTATCGGAGCTGGGTAGAAGAATGAGGACATTTTCTTTGGTTTGGAGCTGTCTAAGATTTGTATTTGTGTCATAATAGCGCTTTTGTTTTTCCTGCACGCTTTCTAGATGTGTTCATACGTCCTCCCAGACTGTCTGGACTTGGTCTTTCAGTTGTTGTGCATATTCAAAAAGATCTCTGTCCACGCCCTCGTCTTCTTCCTATTTTTCTGCTGCCATCTCTAAGAGGGTTCTCGGTTGGCACCCAAATACTAGTTCAAAGGGACTATGCCTCGTAGAGGACTGCACATGTGTTCTTATGGCATGGAGGACAAAAGGTAATTTCTTGTCCCAGTCCCTCCCAGAATCAGAGATGTTTTTTTTCAACAGGGTTTTTAATGTTCGATTTTATCTTTTGACGAGGCCATCCGTCTGTGGATGGTAGAGGGAGGTACGTATATGGGTTACTCCTAATATCTCACAGATTTGGGTCATCAGAGGGGGGCATAAAGGGAGTGCCCTGATCTGTTAGGATTTCCCTGGGAAACCAGACCCTAGAGAAGAACCCAATCATGGCATGGGCCACACTTTTTGTGGTCATGCTGGTTAGTGGGATTGCTTCTGGATAGCTTGTTGCATAAACAACTAAAACAAGGATATAGGTATAACCTCTGGAGGATTGAATGAGAGGGCCTACCAAATCCATCCGTACTCTGGAGAATGGGATATCACTAATAGGTAAGGGAAACATTGGGGCTTTCTTTTGGGCACCTGGATTTATCAATTGACACCTTGGGCAATGTTTGACAGAACTGGTGTACTTGTTAAAAGACGCCGGGCCAATAAAAACGCTGTGATAGATATTCCTCTGTCTTCTCCCTCCCGAAATGTCCACCCCCCATTTGACTATGGGCCAGATGTAATGTCTGGGTGTGATATTGTTTTGGAACTACCAACTGTTTCCTATCTTCGTTATTATGTTTCGTTATTCTGTATAATAGTCCTTTCTGCACAATGAAATAAGGACACACCTGTCCTGTTATCTCCGGGACAGCAGACTTCCAGGCATGCTGTAAGGTTGGATCTTCCAGTTGACTACTGAGGAAGGAAGGGAGGGAAGTTAAAGCCACCTCTCTATGTTCGTTTTTCATGTTGTTTCCATTCTTAGTCTGGTATAGTCATTTCCCTTCCCTCTTCTCCTTCTTACTAGGTCTAGATCGCTCGTCGCTTGGGTTGATATGGATTTGGGAAAAGGGAGCATCTTCCCACCAACTTTCTGTTTGATCCTTTAGCCGACGACTATCAAGTAGATCAGAAAAATGGGTGTAATTAGTATCCACAATTACTTCCTCAACCAAGTGTTCAATAACCCCAATCTTAATCAACTCACTCTGTCCCTTCCATTCAAAAGAGACAGAGACTAGGGAGTATCTCTTCATGTCTCCATGGATACAACAGATAGATACTGTATTGCTGGATGTTTGGTTTCCGGGCTCCACCAAACTGGCTCTGACGACAGATTGGCTACACCCAGAATCAATTAGGACGTTAGTAGTTTGGTTGTTAACCTTCATTTCTCTCATATATTTGGGGTTTTCTTTCCCGGTATAGAACACTCTCCCCCAGGTAACGCCTATTTCCGTCAGCTCGTACTTCTCTTCTTTGTGGGGACAATTACGGGCAATGAGGCCCCACTCATCGCAGTTATAGCACTGTGGTTGTTGGTTAGGGTTTCTTTCAATAACCCTAGGGATGAATATTTCCTCAGGTCCTTTAACGACTTTGGGACGACAGGGCGGCCCAGGGGGTCGGTTAATCAAAGAAGGTCCCCTTGACATGTTTACTTTAAAGTTAGAGGATCTGTGATATGCTTAAGCCAGATCTATTGCAGCGGTGGTATCCACATTGGGATGTTGCTTTATCCAATTTCGTGTTGATGTAGGTAAAGCCTCTAGAAATTTTTCAAGCAGAATAACCCAAATGAGATCCTCCCTATCCGTGCCGATGGGTCCTAGCCATTTCAATCCTAGATCTTTTATTCTGAAATAAAGGGCTCGAGGATTCTCTGTCGGTGACCACCGGGTTTTCCGGAATCTGAGTCAATAGTATTCTGTGTCAAACCCTACCCTTTCTAATATACTCTTCTTTATGTCGGGATACGGAGTGGTACCTCCCAGGTTTACCGCCTGATACGCCGCTTGTAGGGTGCCTGTCAGGAGGGGGGCCACATACTGTCCTCACCTATCCTCGGGCCATGTGGCAGAAGTAGCTACCCTCCCAAAGTTGGTGAAGAACACATCTGGATATTCTCCTTCTTGGTACTTTTGGAGGACAGAACTAGGTACGTTGGGCTGGACATATGTAGCAGCGATTGTATCCGTTAGTTTCTGCAATGCAGTCTCGTCGACTAGCTGGTTGTTGGCTATTATTGTTGCCTGACTCTTCAGAGCGTTTTGGAGAGTCCCTCTATCCGTATGGACTTCCCTTTGTTGTTCTTCCCATACGACATGTAGGTGTGTCTGTCCTTTTGCCAACCTTTGTATCATATCTTCAATTGAGGGTTTGGTTTCCATCCTCTCTCAGTATATTGGGGCGTCATGCTAAGGAACGTCTTCAGCAGCACTCTTCTGGTAGGGCTCAAATCCCACTTCTGACACCACTGTAGAGGACGTGGGATGTCCCAGAGGGTTGGAGAGGTTTAATAATCGGGTCGGAGTCAGGATGTAGTTTAATACTGGTGTTCTTTTCATTTTTGTCTTTAAAATTTTTGTCAAGATTTCTAAATCTAAACGTTCTGATTTGAGTGTTATTTTAGTCTTTTTATTCCTAACAAGGTCTCTGTTTCTTCTTCTTCTCTCGTGCTCTTTTCTCTTTTGGTTTCTTTCTTTTCCTGCTTTTAATATATTTCTCTTCTCCTCTTCTTTCTTTTAGGAGTAGCCCTCCCAGGCGTGGTGGAATTGAGTGGAACCGAAATGCCCAAAAGAAAATGAAAAATCAAAAGAAAGGGTAAGTA
This sequence comes from Pleurodeles waltl, assembly GCF_031143425.1. Classification (NCBI taxonomy): domain Eukaryota; kingdom Metazoa; phylum Chordata; class Amphibia; order Caudata; family Salamandridae; genus Pleurodeles; species Pleurodeles waltl. Next base: position 1,346,580,068 of record NC_090437.1, on the reverse strand, counting down.
TTTCCACTCTTCGTTTCTTAATTTTGGCTGGTTAGAAGGGTAGTGCAGGGTGGTGGGAAAACATGCAACTTGATGAGTGCTCCCCCGTTGTTTTGACAAAAGAATTTGCTTTTCTTTAAGGTTTGGAGCCCTGTTAACTTCACCGGACTCCCTCAAGCCCACAATAACTACTGAAGGTTAATAACAAAACAAAACAAAAATAATACCAAAAGTAACTAAAGCCTAATAGTAAGAAAGATGGAGAGACGGACCGTCTATTTGTCCGCTCTCTCCATTACTGCCTCGTACTGTCCGCGCTCACCTCTCCCACCTAATAACTGCCTCGGTTTACTGAACCAGGAACGTACCTGCGAAAGCCACGTCCCTCTGGGGACGTGGCTGGCGTTGGAGCAGAGATTCCTTCCTCTCAACGGCATTTCGCCCTGTCGTGACATCTCTTGTTCCTTTGGGTCGTGGTTCTCCGTTCCGGTCTCGCCAGGCAGTTCTTCCTTGCGGACCTCCTCGGGCGAGACTCCTCTCTCGTTCTCCTGAAGCTGGTCTTCCTCTCCTCCTTCTTTAAACGTTGCACGCTTCTCTAGTCCTTCCGCCCTTTTTAGATCCATAACCCAGACTGGGTTGAAAACAGGCATTCTTGTTTTTGTGCTGTCGGCGGAACCCCTGGGGCACGGTATCTCACAGGCCTTGGGGCATTGTCGAGGAACAGGGTCTCCATGACTCTGTTACGACCCCTTAAAATAATGGTTGTATTTTTCAGTTATAAATATGACACCATGTCTACCAGTCTGTTTGCTGTCAAGAAGATGTGACACTTTGAAATGTCAGAAAATTAAACCGAAGAGACAACTTTATGTTTACTCTCTTAAAATGCAAAGGTTACAGGGACCTTATAGTTCTAAATTTACTCGTACAAAACCAAAGAAATTCACCAGTTAGAGTTATCTCAAGTAACTATAACTCATGCCTTAAGGTAACTATAACTTGTGCCCTCGCCATGCACTAATTACCCCACAAATTACAGCACTCATGATATCTTTGATAATATCACTCTAACATCTGCAGTAAAATTATTGCTCAGATTACTATGCATGGCGGAGGCGTGGGTTATAGTTACCTTAGGACATGAGTTATCTCAAGTAACTATTACTGGTGAATTTCTATGGTTTTGTATGAGTAAATTCTGAATCTAACTATAACGTCCCTGTAACCTTTGTTTTTTTCAGTAAGTTTCTATGTTTTTTTAACGTAAAGTAATTTTCATTACTATACGTTAATTCAACCACCGCAACGCATGGCCTAAGCGTGCAGTGGCAGTTGGCCGCAGGGCCTGGCCCACAACCATGCCCTGTGACCAATCCCCTATAACCACACCAAAGGATAATGGACGGAGTACTGAACAATGCAAACACTCACCCCCATTTCACAGATCTGGGTTTCATCCATCGTTCTTTTGCTCACCATGCCACCCCAGTTTGGAGCCAACCATATACAAATCAATCTTGACCCTGTTCCTCATGGGAACAGTCCAGCCCGAATTGCCAGGCCAGGTCCTCCCTGGACCGGAAACAAGCATCCTGGGACCGGTTTCAGGGTATTACACTTCATCAGCCAGGCTAGCTTGAATCCAGTGGCACACTGAGCAAGGGACCCACGTCTGGGAAATACCCTTCCCACTTAGGGCAACTTTAGCAACACAAAAGGGTGCTTGTTTCCAGTCCAGGCAAGACCTGGCCTGGCAGTTCGGGCTGGACTGTTCCCATGGGGAACAGAGTCAAGACTGATTTGTATATGGCTGGGTCCAAACTGGAATGGCATGGGCAACAAAAAAACGATGGATTTAGGCCCAGATCTCTGTAATGGGGGTGAATGTTTGACATTGTTCAGCATTCCGTCCATTCCTTCTTCTTTTTGCAACCCCCTATAACCACCAAACCTTGCACCGCACCTTGCCTTGGGCCATGTGTGGTGGGGTTGGTCAAAGGGCCTGGCCAGAAGCCAACCCAACAAACCACCCAGCCCTGAGAGAGAAAGTAATTGAGAGATTCAGAGAAAGAGAGCAATTTAGGCTTTGATGAATGAGGTATGCAGAATGAGATATTGTAGAACAATTAAAAAAAAAAAAAAGTGTATTTGCCATTTAAAACGATTAAGATCACCTTTCATTATCAACCTTTAACTTTTGAAATTTAAAATAAATTAAAGAAAGGGAAGGACCACAGATACCTGGAGTAGAACACTCAACTTTCAGTTGGAGGGTCTATGACCTTAACAATTGAATCACAGGTGACTCCTCACCCTGCCTATTTCCAGACATACCTATGACATTCAACCAACACATGTGATAGGAAAGAATGTGAATGGTCCATCACTAGGAAGGTTTAACAGTCAAAACACTAGTGAATAAACAAACACACTGCCAAGCGATACTAGGATTTGAACTTTCAGCCTACTGAATGACAGCACAAGACATTAACCATTAGGCCAGAAGTGACTCTGTTCTGCTCTGCATACAAACTTAACTATAATATCTGTACTAAACATCTTGCCAGTTTGACACTGAGGTCATTGCATCGAGAGACCATTGCAATGACCATCTCTCTCTCTTTTGTCCCATTATGGGGATGGAAAGGAGAGATAGAGAGAGAGAGTGACAGCATATTTGCGTGCAGGTAAGACAGATGAAAACACCACTTTCTGCAAGCGCGCAGACAGTCTCCCCTGCACTGTTTTAAACTAGAGGCGCAGCAAGGTGGTGGTACCCGGGGCTGCAGGGGGGAGGAGGGAGGCACACCCCACACTACATTTCATTAAAGCCCCAGGAAGGGGGGGGGGGGGTGATCCCCAGGGCTGCGCCCCTAAACCACCCTCCCCCTCCCCCACAACATATTTGAAATGAGAAGCCTTGAGGCTGTAATAAGCCCAGGGGGGCGGGCGTCATGCTTTTTTGCCCAGCACCAGTGCTAAGGGGTCAGGGTGTCCCTACCCTGCCCCTCTTTAATTTGTTTTTGGGTAGTCCCAAGATGGCTGCCAACACCTCCTGGTTTGAAGTGTTGGCAGGCAATCAGAGCTCTGCAGCTCCGTGCACAAGCGTTTGTTCTGTGCAGTCATTGCGAATAGTTTGCGACCTTAGATATCTATATTTATTCACCCTTTAATATCTCAAAAACTACTGCACAGATTTACACCAAATAACCAAAAGTGCAATCTGCATACCGAAAGCTGCCTTTCTGTCAAATTTGGTGTAATTCCATATGGTGGTTCAGGCTGTAGCTGTTTTCAAAAGGTCCAATAGGAATCAACATAGGAAACAAAACTTTTTTGACCCCCTTTTTCTCAGCCCCCACTAGACTGATCACACCAAAACAAAAAGAATCACCAGCATGCTTTATTTGTTGAAGGTTTTGTGAACATTTGTCAAATGGTGTCAAAGATATAGGCAAGTAAAAAAACGCTTTTTCTATGGAAACATGGTCTTAATTATAACTACCTAGTGGTGACCGCCACTAGGTAATATGGATTCCATTAGAACTATTTAAATGTTTTTCTGTTTCAAAATGTCACATTTACAAACAGCAGGCCTCTTGCTCACAGTGTCCTGTAGACATCTAACAGAAACATTGCGCCATTTGTTCAACTAGGAGTTATTTAAAGTGAAGACACATGCTTCATAAAATATTAAGACATAATTGGCTCAATTGAAAGAGGTGAACATTGACAATGTTTAATAGAAATATGTTTATTCATTTTAAATCTCACATTTGAAAAGAATGACATTATTGTTCAGTTATAAATATGGCACAGTGTTTAGTGGTCACTGGGAGCAAGAGGCCTGCCATATGTAAATGCAACACTTTAAATGGGATGGAATTAAAATGAAAAGTTTTCAGAAACATCATTGTGTTCTCATAATTCAATATTGAGTTGACAAGGAATTTTGTTTAAGATGAATATACTGCAATGCTTCAGTTCGTCACCTCTGTGCCCTGGGTCAAAAATCTAACTCCAGCACTGCTCATTATCAGGCCCTGCTATATGTAGACTGAAGATTATAATGCACCAAAAATACAGCCTTGCCTTAACTTAAAAAAAAAAAAAGTGACCCTGGTGCATATTTAAAAATTAACTAAATGCTGTGAGCTACTCTGAAGGTGTCTGTGAGTTACTGGTAGCTTATGATTGACTGGTTGGAGACACCTGCGTTATAGTGTCAGCAAAAGTCAGAAAGTCATGCTGATAGGCCTGAAAACCCAGCATATCATTGAAATGTTTGTCCATAAGCCTCTGAAAAATGCTGACTGCTGAAGCCAACCCAAATGGAAGTCTAAGAAACTTGTACACCACAAAGGGTGTCACAAATGTGGATAACTTCTGCAACTCCAAGGTAAGATGTACTTGGTGATAGGCTGAGGGTAGGTATAAAACGGAAAATAACTTTGCATCACCTACTTAAGCTAAGAAATCATCTATTCTGGGTAAAGGATGAAAATTGATTAGAATGTTCTTATTTAATGAACGTAGGTTAGTGCAAAGTCTAACCTTCCCTGAACTTTTGGGAGCCACCACAATAGGAGGCAACTGAGACAATTCCCAAGTTGCAATTGTACCTTCAAAACACAATTGTTTCAACAGTTGTTGGAGCTCACCTTTGATACTTTATGGGACAGTAAATACTTTATGTACCACTGGTTGAGCATTAGGCTCGAGTCAAAGTTCATGTTGAAACCTACTGACTATACCCACTGTTCTGAAAACACACCACAGAACTGAGACAGAATGTATTCAGCATGACTCACAGTACCAATGACAGCTTCACAAAGTGGACCGTTGATCATGCTACCAGAAGACACCATATTAGATTTCATAGTCAAAATTAGATCACTGAATTTCTCAGCGCATGTACACATATCATCAGACACTTTCACAGTGCTAAATGTGACTGGACCCTACTTAAGTCTACCACAACCTGGAAATTACCTATTTTGTTTTTATTTTTTACATTAAATGTTTCTCACAGTCGGGCAACTAGGATTGCTCCCTATATGGGACTTCAAACCACATCCAAAACATGCTAACGTGGGCTTTTTCATCAGTTGCTTTCCTGATTTGACCAGTATAGAAACTGCACCAATCAACTCATTAGTGTGCTATACATCCATACAGATAAAGAGTATAAGGATTCTTTTTATGTAGAATTTTGAAATAAATGATGGATCTTTCTATTCCTTTAGCTAGATCAATTGTTTCAAGCAAAGAAGGATTTTTGTAAGCTCAAAGTCTCTCTTGAATTTTCTTTGTGCATCAATTAAAAATGGAACGGTCTCCTATATAAATATCCACATTGCTTCCAAATGTGCACGCAGAAGCCAGCACTAAGTGCTGAAATGTAGTCCTCAACACACTCATCAGCACTCTTTTTGTGCTTGAAAAAATGTCGTCTCTGGAGCTTAACACTCAGTTCCTCAGAATATTGTTTTTCAAGTTGTGGATTGGATTCTTTGTAAGAATTACAAGGGCCATCCTCACCCAATTGTCTAGTTGGAGGGTTAGCCACTGGAAGATTATTGAAAACCTGTTGAGCAGCATGACCTAAACTGCTAGATAATATTGCTACCTTTTTGGCAGGTGTATACGAGATCGCATCAAGAACCACTAAATAGTTCTCAGAGATTCTTATCCAGTGCCTCCATTTGATCATGGGTTTACCCAGGTTCTGAAAAACAGGTGATGGTAGTACTATATGTTGGGAAGTTGCCATAATGCCAGATTATACAAACTGCGTTTGCTTTATGCAAAACTATATGACATATTGCCTCAAAAACTTTCGTAAAGTTACAGGTATCTCTGCACAAACTACAGAAGATGACAGACCAGCGATGCTACAAATAGTCACGCGCCAAAAAGATGTGCACTTTGTAATTTCTTAAAAACAAGAACAAGAAACCACCTTCAATCATGCCTTTCGCAAAAACATGACAGCTCATAGGCACTTGCCAAGAGATGGCCGTCTCCCGTATGCAGTCAGGTGATTGCGTTGTAACAGAGCAAATGAAAACAGAGGCCTATGTGAGACAGGTGCACCGCCGGTTGCCGGTCAAGTCATGTGACAAGAGAAACTGCCAATGCGGCAGCCGCTACAAGAGTGCCAGCATCAGCAAGATGCGTGCATTTGTCTAATATGCCTGCTCTACTCTATACACCTGAAGACCAAAACTACTGAAGGATTTCTATCATATGTCTACTTCCTCACGCCGTGTTGTGTCTGCTTCAGATCTCTGTAACTTTGCAGAAAGGCGATATCTGGTCGGAGGTAGCAGCGTGAACCTCAGAAACGACATAACATGGCCAGGCACTGGGCAGGTGGGCGAGCAGTCACTGAAGTTACTTCCTCCTTGTCGCTGATATGCAGAATACAAGTCAGGACACCAGCCAGGTAAGCTACAAAATCTATATTGGATAATAGCTGCCCAAGACCTGCCGCATATACAGCCTCCGGTCTCCCAGCCACTAACTGCTGCTAAGAGAACCTCGAACCCCACATGCTCCGGAACATGGAGCATCCAAAATACTGAACATAAACAAAGGGTGAAAAACGTAGAACATAAAACCCCTTACCACGTGGATCCAGACACCGTGGTTCTTATTCCAGTTTTGCACCTGACCAAGTTGTATAACTCTAGAAAGCTGACTTTAAGTGCCTACATCTGCCAAAATCTAGAATAATTAAAGTTTATGTTTTCTTTTCATATGTTTATTCATAGTCACACAGAGAGAGAAAATCTCATTCCGCAGTTAGTGCACTGCTAAGGTCTCTCTCCAGTGTTTACTCGCTCATGACTGGTCAGGTATAAAACAGCAATAAATTCCCAAATTAGGAGAATCACAACCTCCAACAAATGTCTATGCATAGACTCCGTACATCTTGATATCATACTGCAAATCCATATTAAGTAGGTAATCTGTTTACATATTTTTGGGAATTCCTACTTATGCTTCATAATTAACAGTTACACAGTGAATAAGAATGCATTCAAAATTATTCACCAAATATGAAAAACACACAGCACAATACCAAATAGTTAAAAACCAAATAGTTAAAAATAGATAAAATTACGGGTTAAACAAAAGGCTTTAGTCACAGAAACTACAAGCTAATTAGTCGCTTCTCTCAGCCGCCCTCATCTCAGTCACTGACGACATCAGAACCCTGATGGACAACGGTGAAACAGTCGCCCTCATTCTGCTCGACCTCTTGGCTGCCTTTGACACCGTCTGTCACCGCACCCTAATCACCCGCCTCCGCTCCACCGGAATCCAAGGCCAGGCCCTGGACTGGATCGCCTCCTTCCTCTCAAACCGTTCCCAAAGAGTTTACCTCCCTCCGTTTCGCTCAGAACCCACCGAGATCATCTGCGGCGTACCCCAAGGCTCATCACTCAGCCCGACACTCTTCAATGTCTACATGAGCCCCCTCGCCACCATCGTACGCAAGCATGACATCATCATCACCTCCTACCCCGAAGACACCCAACTTATACTCTCCCTCACCAAGGACCCCGCCAGCGCCAAGACCAACCTACAAGAGGGTATGAAGGACGTCGCAGATTGGATGAGGCTCAGCCGCCTAAAGCTGAACTCTGAAAAAACGGAAGTCCTCATCCTCGGCAACACCCCGTCCGCCTGGGACGACTCCTGGTGGCCCACGGCCCTCGCACCGCACCGACCCCCACAGACCACGCCCGCAACCTCGGCTTCATCTTGGACCCTCTTCTCACCATGACCAAGCAAGTCAACGCCGTGTCCTCCGCCTGCTTCCTCACCCTCTGCATGCTCCGCAAGATCTTCCGCTGGATCCCCGCCGACACCAGAAAAACCGTGACCCACGCCCTCGTCACGAGCCGCCTGGACTACGGCAACACCCTCTACGCCGGGACCACAGCCAAACTCCAAAATCGCCTGCAACGCATTCAAAACGCCTCGGCCCGCCTCATCCTCGACATACCCCGCAGCAGCCACATCTCCGCACACCTGAGACACCTGCACTGGCTCCCAGTCAGCAAAAGGATCACCTTCCGACTTCTCACCCACGCACACAAAGCCCTCCACGACAAGGGACCGGAATACCTCAACAGACGCCTCAGCTTCTACGTCCCCACCCGCCTCCTCCGCTCCTCTGGCCTCGCACTCGCTGCTGTCCCTCGCATCCGCCGCTCCACGGCAGGTGGGAGATCTTTCTCCTTCCTGGCGGCCAAGACCTGGAACTCCCTCCCCACCAGCCTCAGGACCACCCAGGACCACTCCGCTTTCCGGAGACTCCTAAAGACCTGGCTGTTCGAGCAGCGATAACCCCCCCCTTTTTCCCCTAGCGCCTTGAGACCCGCACGGGTGAGTAGCGCGCTTTATAAATGTTAATGATTTGATTTGATTCTATGAAACACAGTTTAAAGTCTTCTATAACTTATACAATTTCGCAATGATACAAATACGATATAACTGAGAATTTTGTCTTGACTTCTGTGCTGCCCAACACGAGCACAACTCCTTTCTGTATTACAGAAGAATGCATGGTACGCAGATGCCCTCAAGAAAAGTCACAAGAGAGGAAAAACACAGAAATGCAAAACACTCCAGATGGAAGAGGAGGAAGACGTTTGGCGAAACAAATCAGGATTGATACAATGACGAGCATCAGCATACTACATAGGATATATATCGGACTGAGCAGTGAAGAATCCGGATTATGGGGACTTGTAGCAGAAGATTATTAATGCAATGAAATTCCCTAGGCAAAAATAAGGGGATAAAAGTCTAGAGGAAGGGACGTTCACAGTGAAAACATACAATCTGTTATGGTGCGCCACACCTTCCCCTGAATTCAGCAGTGTTTTATGCTAAAGAAACAACAAGTGACATCACAAAAGGTACAGGAAAGCAGACATAGGAATCTACCATCTCCTCCATCTTGATTGCAAATTATGGCCATATAGGCCAGCTCCGCCTCTTCCTAGAGAAGTATGAAAGGTTCTGGAAAATAGGACTTGGCAGGAATCACAGTACCCATCTTGGATTGGGAAACAGCCAGAATAATCCACTGCGCACACCTCATTGGATTAGACATTGCCCAGTACCACCTTTATCTCAAGAACTATAGAACAGAGCATCCTCGAGGCACAACAGTGTTAACCCACCCCTTACCAGTCTGAAGCTCTGGATTTCTCTCAAAATCATCTTGAAAAGTGACAAATTAATGTAGCTGCATGTACATAAAGCCTTAGCCCAAGAGCGCTCGTTAGACGAGTAAGCTTTTCACTCAAGAAGAAATTAAGTCTTCGAATTAATCTTCAGGAAAAACCTCAAGCGGTGGCTCTTTGGATGAGGCCCCACCATCTAACCCCCAGCATCTTGACACCATCACGGGTGAGTAGCTGCACTTTATAAATATTGATTGATTGACAAAAGATCAGAGAATCACAAATCTTGTTAGCTGCATATTCCGGTTAACTCTGTATTGGAACAGTATTGGCTCTAGGAAAGGAGTGATGAAAAGGATCAGTCTTGAAGGGTTGCAACTTGGATGCATGAAAGACCAGATACATCTTCTAATTCAACAGCAGAGTAAACGTGAGGGTAGTGGATTAATGCACTGAATAATAAAGAATAGACAGAAAAATGAGGTTTGGATTATGTGGGACTTAGATGTTAAAAAGCATGGAACCAGACACTGTCAATATCCCTTCATGTTCTCTTCGATTGAAATAAACTATTCCTGTTCAGCTCAAACCAACAAAGAGGTCAGAGGAATGGACTTAAAGACACTGTAATGTAATCTTTGCATTCAAAATTAAGGAGAGACTTTTGTAGCTCTGCTAATAGAATGGTTTTTAGGTAAATTCTGCAACTTGAAGAAAGCTAATCCAATTGCTTTGGGTTGCATTGCAGAAACACCAAAATAACTGGCCTGGACTCCCACTAGTTTGCTTGGTCATACCACTAATAATTGATGGAAACCAGAAAAATTAGCTGGATTGCTTATTTTGCACAATGCTCTTTAAAAATGGGAATGACTGTACAAAAAAGAACAATATAATCAAAAAAGAGGTTTGTGATTGTTTAGCCATGGTAGAACTAAATGTAGGAGAGAATATAACTCTATAAGAGAATAAATCTGTTCTCACACTTATGACTTGTTGTCCTTCAGAAGGTAGTAATCAGACAAAATCAGTCGATATGGTATGCCGTTGTTCAGGAGAGGCTGATAAAGACATCAGGTAACAAAATGGTTTATAATGAACTGATTTCCTTTGGGCACAAACTTAACAGACCAGAACATTCCACCTGACATCCTTGGAGAGAGATGGACAATGGAAGGATTGTGGTACTGATTCAAGAGTGATCTCTCCTTTGCTATGACCAGCACATTCACAGCACTTCCTCTTGAGGTTTCTTTGTTGGATTGTACTGACTGTTGAGAATAAAGATCTTCAATATAGATCAAGTCAAGTCAATGGTATATCCAGCTCTTTAAAATCTTTAAATCCAACTGGGAATGAGCTCAATATACCCTCAGTAAGAATGTTTGAGCATAATTCAATGATGGTTTGATATGAGGTAACTGGAGTTTTAAAACACCTTTGAGACAGAGTATAAGGAAGACTGTTCTTGGATCCACAAATATAGATAATGACAGTCATTCTGAGCCCATTGAGTTTGGGGACTGTCCGTGCACTGTAGGTTGCAAAGACACTGTACTATGTTATGGTCTGGCAGGATCTCAAAGTGTTAGTGTGTTTCAATTAAATCATGCCTTCAGTTCTGTGAAAGTGTGTTTCACTCTCACATGTTCCCTTTCCAGTACCAAAATATTTAATTCACAGGCATTGGGATTATAAAAAAAAGATGAGAGAAGGGATTTTCTAATCTAGCATCATCGTAAGATTACAACAAAACTGCTTCCACAACTGTGTCAAAAGTTCAGAAGTGTCAGTCTCAACAATGAACATCTTGTTTGGACCTGGATGGCATACCACAGCTACTTGAGTAAAGGTTTCTTTGAAAGGACAGAAGGCTTGCCTGACTAGGTGTCCCAATGAAAAGTTTTCTATTGATGTTCCTTTATTAAAGTGCATGTAATAAAGCTAGTTAAACTGGCAAAATCTAAAAAGAACTGGTAAAAAAACATTTGCGAATCATCAAAAATGCTGAGTTTCATTAAGTGAAATGGTAGAAAACCAGTCCAAGATCAGAGAGATTGTCTTTGGATCAGCTGCTAAACCTCTACATCTTGTTCCTCAAACTCACATTTCTCCACCTTTCAAAACAACTGGTGTTGGCTTAAAACTAGACAGTACATTTATGACATGTTTATGTCCAGAAGGTTTGACTACACCACGTAGTCTAGATAAACAACTTCAAACTGAGTGAGATCATTGGCAAAGATATGACCTATAAACCTTTGAAAGATCACTCGCATATTACAAAACCCAAAGGGAATAACACATTATTAGTGGGCAAATGAAGTACAAAAGGTCATCTTCAATTCAACACCAGACTTAATTTGTAGAAGATAAAACAGTCCGTGAAGATCTAAATGTATGAATATAGTGCCACCACTTACCAACTCAAGGATGTCTTTAATGTGCAGTAGAGGGTAGCAGTCCTTAATAGTAATCTCTTTAATACATTGATAGTACACACAGTTGAATTCCTGAGATTTCTTGGGAACAAAAAAAGAAAAATGCACCAACAAGAGATCAAAGCTTGTTTGTCAGTTCATTCACCAGGGTGTCTTGCAAATAACTCTTCATGGCTTCTTTTCTTGGCTCTGATACTGAATGGGTTCGGCTAAAGGAATAGTGGAGCCAGGTTCAATTGGAATTGCACAGTCATACTCCAGGCAGCAGGGTCAAGACTTTAGGCTTTTCTAGGATATCCAAAAAGGGATGATAATGGTTTGGGATTGATGCAAAGTTCACAACTACTTTGAATCTATTTTGAATTCCTGTTTTTCAGACCCAGAACTATCAGATGAAAAACAGTTGTCATGACATAACTGAGAAGACTGATATTGTTATGGGAAATTATGACTACCAAAGGTTTAAGAGTGTGAGTTGCGATCTCACTGACTGGTGGTCCAAAAGAAAATGGTGTACCATCAAACCTCTGCATGCTCAGGTTCCTTCCTGGTCATTATTGAAATCTGTTTCTTGTTATTCACATACATTCCACCAGCTACAGAATCCAACATAAACAAGAACATGGAAAACAACCACATCTTCAGTGAGAATAATAACTCAGAGGAGAAATAGAAAGTATCTCTCACTGTCAGACTGAGACCAAAGTCCCCTGGTTGATCCAATATGTACAGGCTTTTTTTCCAGAAATCGGAAATTCAGCAAAATATTTTCAGAAGGGGAAAGCTTAAAGAGCCATATCTGATATAATAGCTCAAGTCCTCCTCTTCTTTCAATCGGGTGATGTTCAATTAAGAGCACAAGGAAGTGGAGCAGCGTCAGGACCAGGCAGGAGAAAGGGCAGAGGCGAAGAGAAGTGCGTTGACATGCTAGTGAGGAGCAGGGCTCCAAGTGGAAGTATCAGAGGGAGCCAGTTGGATGATTCGGAATTGGCAAAGGCGGAGTCTTTACAGACTGAGTGATGTGACACGGGGAGAGGCGGAGGAGCTGACAGGAGGAGCCGACGTTATTCCTACCATCCCGGGTAAAGGCGAAAAGGATGAGGCTGTCGCGGCTCTTCAAACAAGTTGCAGCCTGGGGCAAGTGTCCCAGGATGAGGCGCACACTTTGGTTTGGTGGATGGGGGCAATGGCTTACTTGGTGGAAGTATAATCCTTCCCAGGGTGACTGGTGTATGGGTAAAGCGGTATTTACTGAGCACTTTTTGGCTATTCATTTGAGTACTTTTACTCTTTGTTTCACTTCGCCATACTTCATTAAAACCCCTCACCGGACGATCAGTGTGGAGGGATGAAAATGTAATGGACTCCTGTTACTGGCATAGGACGAGGGAGAGTCTTACAGAGCTTTTTTCTTGGTCACAAAGGACGGTTGAGAGAGGGATCTCGTGGCATTCCCGGGCAGATGATCCTGTCCGGTAGATGACTCACTTCTGTGTTATTGGCGACAGGGTTCTGTACATCTTGGGACCGGATGTTTAAGACTCCCCATCTTCTGTTTTACCCAAGGGTGCTGTTCAGCTGCTAGGCGAGGATCAAAGAAGGCCTGCATACCTCGAATAGAGAACCCCAAGGAGAGAAATTAGATGTATAAGACTTAAAGAAACCCTTTGACATCTCTTGCCAATAAAAAAACCTTGCGTAAATCGGTAATCTGGTGTGGATGTGGTCTTACCTTCCTGTAACACCTCCCTTTAGTGGTTCAATGCAGATTGAGTGCAAAAACAAAGGTTAAAAAAAAAGCACGACAAATACAAAACTTCTTTTAATTTCAACAGGTCACCCGAAAAGTGAAGCACACAAGATGTTGCTATAGGAGGGCCCATTGCCCTGCAGATAATGTTTGCAATAGGACAAAGTGCTCATTCGGTTACTTTTGTGGTTGCTGCTGTATTGAATGGTCTAAACCAACCCTCGAGATGGCTCAAGAACGGCCTTATGATGGGAGTCCATCATAGATGCAGAACTTAAGGTCAAATCCATTGGTGCACAAACTATCAGGTTCCAAGCAGGGCTGAGGATTCAGCTTTTATTTCAGTGCTCCCTGAAGCAAGCACAACTCCCTCATGTACCTACAGTTCCACTTACGCAGAACAATACTACATTGTAAACAGGTGCGTTCGACAAATGTCACAAGGGAGGAAAAAGCCTCCAGAGGCAGCATTAAAACTATCTTTCAGAAAAACAAATAATGAATTGATGTGAAGATCTGCATCAAGAAGCTAAGTTACCCAGGTCTGATTATCTGGAATCAAGAGACATGCTGGAGAGAATTGCAGGAGATTCAGGAAAATCCTGAGGAAAAAAAAAAAAAAAACACACAATGGAACAAAAACTTTGCGATGGGGTCAAAGATTGATAAACAAAAAAATAAAATCTATTGGCTGCACTATGGTGCATCTTCCTCTGAATTCAGAAGGGTTTTATGCTAAGGAATAGGAAGTGACATCATAGGAATTGTAGGAGCCATCCTGGATTTAGACACAGCCAAAGAAATCCACTGTGCCCACCTCCTAGGATTGGGAATGAGGACACACTGCTTCTTGAAGAAATATGGGACAGAGAAAGCAACTTAAAACATATAACGCACGCATAGACAGTGAAGTGGTAGCAATGGTAAATGAACAAAATGCACTTCCCATAAGTGTCCCAATGTGTAAAGGTGGTGACCTCTTAATTCTGAGGTCCACTTAAGGTGCTAAATGGCTGTCTACCCTGCTACCAACAAATAGTGATATGCATAAAAATACATAATAGCTTCAAATATAATACAACCATAGCACACTGTAGATAGATCGTCAGGAGTCCAAGAATGTATCTCTTTGATTTATCCCAATGGTATTCTCAAGACTTCTGTGTTTCAAAAACGTTTTTATTTAACATACGTAGTCAATTCATATGTAGTTATCTTCTTTTATTCATAGGAAAAGTAGAGATGCAGTTCATATGTTAAATAAGTATCTTCATTCCAGATGTTTAAAAGGACAGCCATACACATGTTTCGCCAATAAAATGACTTTGTCAAGGATATAAAACTTCCAAAAGTAAGAAAAATGGAATTGGCATGAATCCAGAGGCAATAGCTTCTCTGTGAAATATGTCTGTCCACAAGAATTAAGTTCCACTTAGATGAGGGAATTCCACCTGTCCAAAAGTGCTTGCACAGTGGAGTAAATGTAATTAAATTTTCCCGAAGGTATGTAGGAAGAAATGTAAAACCGTAGAGTTCAATTCGCACGGGCCATGGTTGTATTGTGCCAACAGCGAAATACTCTTGACGGGCATCCTTACTAAGCGTCATCTCATTAATGTGTAGTACAGGGAAACAATTTGTCACTATATTTTGGTTAAGCGATCTCAGGTCTACACAAAACTGCAAGTTATCACCTTTTTTAGTCAATACAATGGGAGAAAGTCACTCCAATGCTTATACGGGGTCAATCACTCCATTGTTCACTATCTGGAGAAGCATATTCTTAACTTCTTGTTTAACCAGAAGTAGCAGGCCCTCTATGTATTGTACAAAGCTAGGCACACTGTGCAGAGAGCCCGGGCAACCATGTTGGTTTACAGAGGTAAAACTAGACCACCTTATGCTCTAATTTTTATGGTAGCTTGCTCGAGCAGTTAGGCTAATCCTGGTGAAGTGCAAATCATTTGTTGTACTCACAGTATCAATAAATGAAGAAATGAAGACACACACCAAAAAGAATAACAAGACCTATTTACAAAAATACTCCAGATTAAAAAATAATAATAATAATAATTAAGACCAAGATCATTAAAATCCGGTAAGTACTTTTTAAGTTGCAGCTTTTTGAATTTTTAATATAAATAGCCTTTTGTGCATAATTACGCACCATAGAAGTCAATGGAGAAAATATTTTGAAAATGCATATAAAAATCAATCAGTGTGTTTACCAATGGCTTCTTCTGCAGGTATGTCGAAATCTTTGGTGTGCACTATGGACCAGCTGGAGAAGTTTGGGTGGCTCTGGTTTCGGCAGGAGCAGCTGCAGAAAGTTGTTGGAGCTGCCGCCAGGCCACTGCGCGAGACCACTTGTAAAGGTGTTGCACAGATGGACTTAAATTTAAGTCCTGTGGGTCCCCACGGAGTGTCGAAATTGCACGGGGAGGAGCCTTAGGGCACAGCTGGATCTTCGGTGCAGGGCACTGGACGGCGGGTGCAGAGCGAATCAGTGAGCCAGGAGCTATGCGTAACAGCTGTGCGTAACAGTGCCCTTGGAAGCAGGAGGTAGGCCTCTTTGAGGGTTGCTTGCAGGTCAGCAGTGGCACTCTGGTGGGAGGTCCTGGTGGTTTCTGAAGTCCCTTGACACAGGCTTCCTCTTGGTCTTTTTACATTCTGGAATGGACTGTCCTTCTTGGTGTCCGGGGTGAGGTGACCAGTACCTGGGACTATTGCACGGTCTGGCCACTGGAGGGTGCAGTGCCACCAAGCTTGGCACACTGGCAGGGCTTGTCCTCATGGTCCGACGGGTGAAGTGTGGTCCCACTGCGGTGTCCAGTTCCTTGGTCAGCAGCAGGTCAGTAAAGTGCCCATCACTGGGTCTTTGGTTCCTTGTGGTTGTAGAGCAGAGTTCTTCAAACTGGGGAGCGGCCACTGTAGGAGGCTGGACTGGCTTGTAGTGAGTACCAAGGGGTACTTGCACCTTGCACCAGGCCCAGTTATCCCTTATTAGTGTATAGGGTGTCTAGCAGCTTAGGCTGATAGATAATGGTAGCTTAGCAGAGCAGCTTAGGCTGAACTAGGAGACGTGTGAAGCTACTACAGTACCACAAGTGTCACTTGCACAATATCATAAGAAAACCCAATACACAGTTATACTAAAACTAAAGGTACTTTATTTTTATGACAATATGCCAAAGTATTTCAGTGAGTACCCTCAGTATGAGGATAGCAATTATACACAAGTTATATGTACACAATACCAAAAATATGCAGTATAGTCTTAGAAAACAGTGCAAACAATGTATAGTTACAATAGGATGCAATGGGGACACATAGGGATAGGGGCAACACAAACCATATACTCCAAAAGTGGAATGCGAACCACGAATGGACCCCAAACCTATGTGACCTTGTAGAGGGTCGCTGGGACTATTAGAAAATAGTAAGGGTTAGGAAAATAGCCCTCCCCAAGACCCTGAAAAGTGAGTGCAAAGTGCACTAAAGTTCCCCAAAGGACAGAGAAGTCGTGATAGGGGAATTCTGCAGGAAAGACACAAACCAGCAATGCAACAACGATGGATTTCCAAACAAGGGTACCTGTGGAACAAGGGGACCAAGTACAAAAGTCACAAGCAAGTCGGAGATGGGCAGATGCCCAAGAAATGCCAACGGTGGATGCAAAGAAGCTGCTACTGGACAGTAGAAACTTAGGATTCTGCAGGAACGACAAGGGCTAGAAACTTCCCCTTTGGAGGATGGATCCCCCACGCCGTGGAGAGTCGTGCAGAAGTGTTTTCCTGTGGAAATACAGCCAACAAGCCTTGTTAGCTGCAAATCGTGCGAAAAGGGTTTTTGGACGCTTCTGTGGCCCAGGAGGGACCAGGATGTCGCCAATTGTGTCTGGGGACAGAGGGGACGTCGAGCAAGACAAGGAGCCCTCTCAGCAGCAGGTAGCACCCGCAGAAGTGCCAGAAACAGGCACTACGAGGATGCGTGAAACGGTGCTCGCCGAAGTTGCACAAAGGAGTCCCACGTCGCCGGAGACCAACTTAGAAAGTTGTGCAATGCAGGTTAGAGTGCCGTGGACCCAGGCTTGGCTGTGCACAAAGGATTTCCGCCGGAAGTGCACGGAAGCCGGAGTAGCTGCAAAAGTCGCGGTTCCCAGCAATGCAGTCTGGCGTGGGGAGGCAAGGACTTACCTCCACCAAACTTGGACTGAAGAGTCACTGGACTGTGGGAGTCACTTAGAAACAGTTGCTGGATTCAAGGGACCTCGCTCGTTGTGCTGAGAGGAGACCCAGGGGACTGGTGATGCAGTTCTTTGGTGCCTGCGGTTGCAGGGGGAAGATTCCGTCGACCCACGGGAGATTTCTTCGGAGCTTCTAGTGCAGAGAGGAGGCAGACTACCCCCACAGCATGCACCACCAGGAAAACAGTCGAGAAGGCGGCAGGATCAGCGTTACAGAGTTGCAGTAGTCGTCTTTGCTACTTTGTTGCAGTTTTGCAGGCTTCCAGCACGGTCAGCAGTCGATTCCTTGGCAGAAGGTGAAGAGAGAGATGCAGAGGAACTCTGATGAGCCCTTGCATTCGTTATCTAAAGTTTCCCCAGAGACAGAGACCCTAAATAGCCAGAAAAGAGGGTTTGGCTACCTAGGAGAGAGGATAGGCTAGCAACACCTGAAGGAGCCTATCAGAAGGAGTCTCTGACGTCACCTGGTGGCACTGGCCACTCAGAGCAGTCCAGTGTGCCAGCAGCACCTCTGTTTCCAAGATGGCAGAGGGCTGGAGCACACTGGAGGAGCTCTGGACACCTCCCAGGGGAGGTGCAGGTCAGGGGAGTGGTCACTCCCCTTTCCTTTGTCCAGTTTCGCGCCAGAGCAGGGCTAAGGGGTCCCTGAACCGGTGTAGACTGGCTTATGCAGAATTGGGCACAAATGTGCCAAAGAAAGCATTTCCAGAGGCTGGGGGAGACTACTCCTCCCCTGCCTTCACACCATTTTCCAAAGGGAGAGGGTGTAACACCCTCTCTCAGAGGAAGTCCTTTGTTCTGCCATCCTGGGACAAGCCTGGCTTGACCCCAGGGGGGCAGAAACCTGTCTGAGGGGTTGGCAGCAGCAGCAGCTGCAGTGAAACCCTTGAAAAGGCAGTTTGGCAGTACCCGGGTCTGAGCTACAGACCCGTGGGATCATGGGATTGTACCAACAATGCCAGGATGGCATAGAGGGGGCAATTCCATGATCTTAGACATGTTACATGGCCATATTCGGAGTTACCATTGTGAAGCTACACATAGGTAGTGACCTATGTGTAGTGCACGCATGTAATGGTGTCCCCGCACTCACAAAGTCCGGGGAATTGGCCCTGAACAATGTGGGGGCACCTTGGCTAGTGCCAGGGTGCCCTCACACTAAGTAACTTTGCACCTAACCTTTACCAGGTAAAGGTTAGACATATAGGTGACTTATAAGTTACATAAGTGCAGTGAAAATGGCTGTGAAATAATGTGTGCATTATTTCACTCAGGCTGCAGTGGCAGGCCTGTGTAAGAATTGTCAGAGCTCCCTATGGGTGGCAAAAGAAATGCTGCAGCCCATAGGGATCTCCTGGAACCCCAATACCCTGGGTACCTCAGTACCATATACTAGGGAATTATAAGGGTGTTCCAGTAAGCCAATGTAAATTGGTAAAATTGGTCACTAGCCTGTTAGTGACAATTTAAAAGAAATGAGAGAGCATAACCACTGAGGTTCTGGTTAGCAGAGCCTCAGTGAGACAGTTAGGCACCACACAGGGAACACATACATATAGGCCACAAACTTATGAGCACTGGGGTCCTGACTAGCAGGGTCCCAGTGACAAATAACAAACATACTGAAAACATAGGGTTTTCACTATGAGCACTGGGCCCTGGCTAGCAGGATCCCAGTGGGACAGTGAAAACACCCTGACATACACTCACAAACAGGCCAAAAGTGGGGGTAACAAGGCTAGAAAGAGGCTACTTTCTCACAGCCCCCCCCCTTAGGGGGCCTCAAGTGATCCTAGGGGGTGCGCCAGACTCTGGCCAAAAGCAACATTACACAGGTAACAGGCCTCAGTTTTAAGCAGAAGCATGTTATTGTATTTTTTATAAGGTAACAGTACTGACCTGCAATGTTTAAATAGGTCTAGACAGATTTAAACATTGCCATCTTTATAAAATAATTGTGAAAAATCCTGAGGGGGGGCCAATGATTTTTATTTTTGCAACGGGGGGGGGAAGGAGGGAAGTAGTAGAAAGTTTGGAGACCACTGTTGTAGAGCGATGCCTTTACTCGGGAGGAAGAACTTTAGTGATTTTTGAAGAGTGGAGTTCCTCTGAGGGTTTGTAGTGTCCGTCCAACACCCATGCAATCCCTCAGCGGTGGTTGTCGAATCCTGGGTGCAGCAGGCAGGGTTTGGCACCTTTTCTTGGTGCAGGAGGACTTTAGTTCTAGAGACATGGGTATTCTTTGTTGCTGGACTTCTTTTGTGCTTGGAATCTGATTTTTCTATCTAGGGATTTCCACCAAAAACCGAATTTAGAGGGTGTTTTGCGGGGTACCTAGTAGTGACAAATAGGCCATCTACCTTCAGGTGGTTACACCCACTAAGTGGTCACTTCCTGTGGGCAGAGGTCACTTCCCTACACCTGACTGGCTATTTTTCTTATATGCAAGATGAAGGAAAATGAAATGGAGGGGGGGTCACCTCACACGCAACCCATTGGGGGTGGTGCAAGCCAAGACTGACAACTCCTCCTGGCCTTTGTCTGGTTTCCCGCTGTTGCTCTTGCACAAAAGTGGGGGTTTCCAACAGGTGCAGCCGTCTGCTGCTAGCAGCAGGTCTGGGGGTTGAGTTTCAAGGTCAGTGAGCTAGCAGGGCACTGCACATTCTTGAGTTAGCACCTCCACCCAGGAAGGGCTTTGTTCTGAGTCCCAGAGAGCAGAATTTCGCACCCCAGGGGCTCAGAATTTTGTATGGTGGTGGCAGGCTGGTTGTGACCGGCAAGCAACCATGTCAAGGTAGTTAACTTTTGCAAGGGGCACCTCTAACCCCTGGGTACATTTTGTAATAAATCCAATACTGGTACCAGTTTGGATTTATCATTCTGAGTTGTTTGATAACAAACACCCCAAGATTCAGAGTAGCATTCATGCAGTTTTGAAACTCATACTGACCAGTGTCCAGCACGTGTATTAAAATGGCTGCCCTGTTCACTTACTATGTCCTAGGTTTGGAAAGGACACAGTAGAGGCATATTGCTCATACATCTATGCCCACACATACCACATAGTGCACCCTGCCTTAGGGCTGGAAGGCCTGCCAGAAAGATGACTTACCTATAGTGCATGCAGTGTGTAGGGGACAGGGCTGTGTGCCACGTCAAATTTGTTTTTAAGGATTGCACCATGACACTCAGACTGCAATGGCAGTGCTGGATGTATCTGGGTGCATGGCCCTTGAGGGTGGCACAATCTGTGCTGCTGCCCTCAGAGGCCTACCCTTGAAAACCCAAGCCCTGGGTACCTACGTACAATTTACTAGGGACTTACAATGGCAGCTAATGGTATTGCCAATTGTGTCAATGCATTACAACAGGTTTAGGGAAGGAGATCTGGCCCAGGGAACATGGTTAGCAGGGGCCCTGGGGACTAACAACTTTGAGACTACATCAAATACCAGGCTAACCATGACAAAAGAGGCCTTGTCCCACAGCAGAACTGGAATCCTTCTGATGTTGTGTCGAAGAGGGTAACACATTTCTTTTTAAACACTCTTATGTTTGTAACCCTTGACTGTACCCAAATTATCTTCAAACACGTTTTGAAAGCTTACAAAGCATGCCTCCTGTTCCCACATCGAATACCATCATAATTTGATCCGTGGCCCTGGGGTTTATAATTATTTTGGGATCATATCTGTGCACCTCTCAAGATTCCTTGGAACAGACAAGGCCACATATGCCTGACTGCACGATCAGGAAACTTGATCTCTGTCCACATGTAACCTACTACATCAATGATGAATTCTTGATACCCTCCGTGGGATTACTGTCCTTAGGAAGCATTTGTAGCCCAGGCCTTGTTCCTCTGAACATGGTATTCTGAAACTATGGTACATAAAGAGCCCAAATCCACCATAAGAGCTACTTCTTACCTCTCACTACAAACGCAGCTTTGAGCCTATTGATTCTGAATACTGGGCTCTGGAGCCTGTGCCAAAGCTGGGTGTATTGGAGCATGGTCCCATTCTTCTGTGCTGAGAATACAGGTGTTACCATCATCCTGCTCTGGTTCCACAGATGCTACTCTGCCGCTCCCTTCTGAACGGAGAGAAGCAAAATAGCAGTTCTGGACACATTTTCTACACTCCTTGTCTATTACAAAGCAGTTATTGGATTTGGAACCTGTGGCAGCCCCTTAGAGTTAATGCTCCTCCATCATTGTATTGTGCCTTGTCAAGAGTTGTACTTTTGTGCCACTGAGTGGTGATCTTTTCCTCTAAAATACTGACTCATGTACAGCTACTTCCTAGATATTCGACAACTACAGACATTCTTTCCTTCCTCTTATGCATGTTTGTGACTCCGATACTACTTTTGTTATGGTATCCTTAAGTGTGGGATTGCTAGTTACCTAAAGGCACTCCTGTACTTTCTTGCTGGAACACTGGATGATGAATTGATCCCTCATAGGTTCATTGGTCATAGTCCATGCTGGCATTTGGTAGTCAATTCTCTTAGTCTTAATGCAAACCCAATAATAGTTTCATCGGCCTTAGTGGGGACATAGACATACATTTGTCTAGTCATGGCAATACTGCCCAATTTGGAAAATCTCAAGTCTGTGCTTCACTTCTTTGTATCCATCTTTTTTATGGTACATTCAGCAGCTAACGCTTGTGGCAAAAATGTGAAGATGCGTTGCCCTTCTTTGCCTAAAGATATAAGAAGTATTTTTTCCTGGTAGAACGTTTAAGCCATCAATGGCTTTTAGATAATTCTCAAAATGATCTACCCATTCTTCCATTCAATATGGGAGGGGCTTGAATGAAAGCGAAATGCAGGTGGAGTATTTATGTTCTGTGAGCAACTCATATGAATTGGCAGACAGGTACATTTAGTGATGAATAATTGTTAAATTAGTTCAGTTGTCTAATACAGTGGTGCCCAAATGTTTTTGAATCATAACAAACATTTTAGAACAACACCCTTTTGCAACCTACCTACCATGAATGGACATGAGGAGGGGTGTTTTTTTAATGTAAATAAAGCATTGTGCGGTAGCGAGTCATCATTTACAGACAGCACATTTCAAGTGAAATTACCACTAACTTTGCACAGATGTACAGTTTTGCTGATAAAACTACACAACATACAGCACTCAAGTGATGTGTGGAAATGAGGTTTCAGTGAATATTTATCATTTGTATAGCACCAATTAAAGTGGCTTTATTATGTTGATCCTATTAAAATCTCTGTTTCCAGCACACTTCCGAAATTAAAAAAAGGAAACATATACTTCATTTGCTTTCCTAACTGCTGAAAGTATATGGTTTGTTTACAGGTAGTTACATTTTGTGCATGTTTAAAAAAAAACTACATGCTAAGTTGTTACATAATTCACTTTAAAAACTCACACCAATCCCATTGTAAAAAGAATAAGCAGGAACTTGGCAGAAGGCCCAGCCTGGCATTTGACCTGTCATTGAAGCACCGCAATGTCACCAGAAAAATAAAAAATTTAAAGTCATCTTTATTTCTTGCTTGGACTTTTCCGACCCACCAAAAATTGGCTTGCTTCCCACCAGAGAGTTGCAAACCACAGTTTGGGAAACACTGGTGTAATAGGTTTGAGATGCTGTAATTCACTATAAATGTGCTGCCACTGAAATGGTGTTTACAATCTGAACTTCCCAGCAGGAGGCAATGTTGAGGTGTTTATGTGACCACCCAGAATAAACTGCCCAGTTGGGGTGTCTGGAGATCGAGTTGCTGGCAAGTAAAAAACTACAATACTGCCCAGTTTATACTGTTGAATATTTGTAGTTTCTCTGTAAATTGTTCAGTGTAGCGCAAGCATATTTGTGCATGGTGCCTTTGCAGGCATTTAGTGCTGAAGCTCATGTTAGAACCATGCTCATGGTACACGTCTCTGGGTTTCTTTAGTGTGCACTGATGCATACCGGGAACAACTGTTAGCCTTAGAGCCAACCAATATATTTGCTAGGCAAGATCAACCATTAAAATTGTCCAGCAATTTGTAACACATATGCTATACAAAGCTTCCAAAAATATTGTCCTTACTTTCTGACAAGTTGGGTGAAAAGATACATCCAGGACACAGTTGTGGGCTTCCTTCAGGTCCTATTTCTTAATTGGCCTCCACTGATCATCATCATAAAATGTTGTAATAAAGAAGAAGTAGTGTTGATTTACTGAAAAGTCTATTTACAACAGGACCTCAGTGGTGCTTCCTGGAGGCCAGCGCAATCAACCAAGACATGAAGCAAAACATTCCATGTGCATCGTCTCTAAAATCTTCAAATTGAGAAAGTGGCCACAATAGCATTTAAAACACCAAAACCTCCGTACGGACTGCAACACTGGTGATAGGAAACTAAACTGCATCAGATGCGAGCATCACTGGTGAAACACTACAAGATCACCCCAGGCAGCCTTAGAGCTGAGGTGATTCATGCTCACACTGACACTAAATAAGGTTCTTCATAGCGCACTGAATCAGGACGGCACTGTAGGAAAGTACCATCCCGCCTAGTATGTTACCCCCTTTTTTACTTGTGTGCATGTTTGTTTGCCAGGCAGGGGCCCAGTGCTCATAAGTATGTGCCCTGTGTGAGTTCCCTCTATGGTGCCTAACTGTCTCACTGAGGCTCTGCTAACCAGAACCTCACTGTAGGAGGCTGGCCTGGCTTGTAGTGGGTACCAGAGGTACTTACACCTTGTGCCAGGTCCAGTTATCCCTTATTAGTGTAGAAGAGGTGTTTCTAGCAGCTTAGGCTGATAGAAGGTAGCTATAGCTGAGCAGCTTAGGCTGAACTAGGAGACATGTAAAGCTC
Organism: Pleurodeles waltl; assembly: GCF_031143425.1. Taxonomy (NCBI): domain Eukaryota; kingdom Metazoa; phylum Chordata; class Amphibia; order Caudata; family Salamandridae; genus Pleurodeles; species Pleurodeles waltl. Next base: position 1,346,555,595 of record NC_090437.1, on the reverse strand, counting down.
CTACTATACCACTGGTGTCATATGCACAATATCATAAGAAAACAAAATACACAGATATACTAAAAATAAAGGTACTTTATTTTTATGACAATATGCCACAAGTATCTCAGTGAGAACCCTCAGTAAGAAGGTAAGTAATATACATGTTATATATACACAAACCAAAATTAGGTAAGAGCAAGAAAAGGAATGCAAACAGTGTACAATTACAATAGGTTGCAATAGGCAAGCATAGGTATAGGGGCAACACAAACCATAAACTCCAAAAGTGGAATGCGAATCACGATTGGACCCCAAACCTATGTGACCTTGTAGAGGGTCGCTGGGACTGTAAGAAAACAGTGAGGGTTACCAAAATAGTCGCAACAGTGTTGGGGGGGGGGGGACCCGGGAACCCCGGATGCAGTGGAGACCCCGGAAAGGCAGTTTAGCAGTACCCGGGTTCTGTGCTAGAGACCCGGGGGGGGGGGGGGATCATGGAATTGTCATCCCAATACCAGAATTGTATTGGGGTGACAATTTTATGATCTTAGACATACAGTGGCAGGCCTGTGTAGGAATTGTCAGAGCTCCCTATGGGTGGCAAAATAAATGCTACAGCCCATAGGGATCTCCTGGAAACCCAATACCCTGGGTACCTCAGTACCATATACATGGAAATTATATGGGTGTATCAGTATGCCAATGTGAATTGGTAAATTTAGTCACTAGCCTGTAGTGACAAATTTGGAAAGCTGAGAAAGCATAACCACTGAGGTTCTGGTTAGCAGAGCCTCAGTGAGACAGTTAGTCACCACACAGGGAACACATACAGGGCACATACTATGAGCACTGGGGCCCTGCCTGGCAGGGTCCCAGTGACACAAGGACTAAAACAACATACATACAGTAAAATATGGGGGTAACATGCCAGGCAAGATGGTACTTTCCTACACTGTGTTTATGCTCTCTCTGTTTTTAAAATTGTCACTGCAGTCTAGTGACTAATTTTACCAATTCTCATTGGCACACTGGAACACCCTTATAATTCCCTAGTATATGGTGCCTAGGTACCCAGGGTATTGGGGTTCCAGGAGATCCCTATGGGCTGCAGCATTTCTTTTGTCACCCATAGGGAGCTCAGACAATTCTTACACAGACCTGCCACTGCAGCCTGCGTGAAATAACGTCCACGTTATTTCACAGCCATTTTCACTGCACTTAAGTAACTAATAAGTCACCTATATGTCCAAACCTCACCTAGTGAAGGTTAGGTGCAAAGTTACTAAGTGTGAGGGCACCCTGGCACTAGCCAAGGTGCCCCCACACCGTTCAGGGCAATTTCCCTGAACTTTGTGAGTGCGGGGACACCATTACATGCGTGCACTACATATAGGTCACTACCTATGTGTAGCTTCACAATGGTAACTCAGAACATGGACATGTAACATGTCTATGATCATGGAATTCTCACCCCACTACCATTCTGGTATTGGGGGGACAATTCCATGCATCCCCGGGGCTCTATCATAGAACCCGGGTACTGCCAAACTAGCTCTCTGGGGTTTTCTCTGCAGCTGCAGCTGCTGCCAACCCTCAGACAGGTTTCTGCCCTCCTGGGGTCTAGGCAGCCCAGTCCCAGGAAGGCAGAACAAAGAATTTCCTCTGAAAGAGGGTGTTACACCCTCTCCCTTTGGAAATAGGTGTGACGGGCTGGGGAGGAGTAGCCTCCCCCAGCCTCTGGAAATGCTTGGAAGGGCACAGATGGTGCCCTCCTTGCATAAGCCAGTCTACACCGGTTCAGGGATCCCCCCCCAGCCCTGCTCTGGTGCGAAACTGGACAAAGGAAAGGGGAGTGACCATTCCCCTGACCAGTACCTCCCAGGGGAGGTGCCCAGAGCTCCTCCAGTGTGTCACAGACCTCTGCCATCTTGTAAACAAAGGTGTTGGGGGCACACTGGACTGCTCTGAGTGGCCAGTGCCAGCATGTGACGTCAGAGGCTCCTTCTGATTGGCTACCAAGAGAGGTAAGAGCCTAACCTCCTATCTTGGTAGCCAAACCTCCTTTTCTGGCTATTTGGGGTCTCTGCTTTGGGGAATTCTTCAGATAACGAATGCAAGAGCTCACCAGAGTTCCTCTGCATCTCCCTCTTCACCTTCTGCCAAAGGATCGACCGCTGACTGCTCCAGGACGCCTGCAAAACCACAACAAAGTAGCAAGACGACTACTAGCAACATTGTAGCACCTAATCCTGCTGGCTTTCTCGACTGTTTCCAGGTGGTGCATGCTCTGGGGGTAGCCTGCCTTCACCCTGTACCAGAAGCTCCGAAGAAATCTCCTGTGGATCGACGCAATCTTCCCCCCTGCTAATGCAGGCACCAAAAGACTGCAACACTGGTCCTCTGGTTCCCCTCTCATCCTGACGAGCGTGGTCCCTGGAACACAGCAACTCTGTCCAAGTGACTCCCACAGTCCAGTGACTCTTCAGTCCAAGTTTGGTGGAGGTAAGTCCTTGCCTCCCCATGCTAGACAGCAAAGCTGTGTACTGCGTGCTTTGCAACGGCTCCTGTGCACTCTTCCAGGATTTCGTTCGTGCACAGTCAAGCCTGGGTCCCCAGCACTCTGTCCTTCATTGCCCAACTTGCTGAGTTGACCTCCGGCTTCGTGGGACCTTCTTTTGTGTTGTTGAGTCAACTGTCGTGTTCAGCTTTCCTGAACGCCTGTTCAAGTGCTTCTGCTGGTGCTGCCTGCTTCTGCGGGGGCTTCTCGTGTTGCTGGGCGCCCCCTCTGTCTCCTCTTCCAAGTGGCGACCTCCTGGTCCAACCTGTGCCTGGGCAGCACCATTTATCCTCAACCGCGACTCTTGCAGCTAGCAAGGCTTCTTTGCGGTCCTTCTGTGTAGAAACAACTCTGCATCCTCCAGCACTTTGTGGGACATCTCCTGACCAAAGGAGAAGTTTCTGGCACCTTCTGTTGTTGCAGAATCTTCGGCTTCTTCCACCCAGAGGCAGCCCTTTTGCACCTTCATCCGGGGTTTTATTGGGCTCCTGTCCTCCCCCCGGACACTTTTGTGACTTTTGGACTTGGTCCCCTTCCTTTACAGGTCCTCAGGTCCAGGAATCCGTCTTCAGTGCTTTGCAGTCAGTTGTTGTTCTTGCAGAATCCCCTATCTCGACTTTACTGTCTTTCTGGGGTAGTAGGGTAACTTTACTCCTACTTTTCAGGGTCTTGTGGTGGGGTATCTTGGACACCCTTAGTGTTTTCTTACACTCCCAGTGACCCTCTACACACTACACTAGGCCTGGGGTCCATTCGTGGTTCGCATTCCACTTTTGGAGTATATGGTTTGTGTTGCCTCTAGGCCTATTGTCTCCTATTGCATTCTATTGTGTCCTACAGTGTTTGCTCTAACTTTCTAAGTGTATTACTTACCTGATTTTGGTCTGTGTGTATATTTTGTGTATTTTACTTACCTCCTAAGGGAGTATATCCTCTGAGATACTTTTGGCATATTGTCACTAAAATAAAGTACCTTTATTTTTAGTAACTCCGAGTATTGTGTTTCTTATGATATAGTACCTATATGATATAAGTGGTATAGTAGGAGCTTTGCATGTCACCTAGTTCAGCCTAAGCTGCTCTGCTATAGCTACCTCTAACAGCCTAAGCTGCTAGAACACCTCTAATCTACTAATAAGGGATAACTGGACCTGGCACAGGGTGTAAGTAACACTTGGTACCCACTATAAGCCAGGCCAGCCTCCTACAGGCACTAATGAAGGATGATACGTGATGTCTCACAGAAATATTTATTCTTCACTGCCAACTCAGTACACTCCAGCATCTGTTGTGGTCAGCTGAAACTTCTCAGTGACACTAAAAAGATGCAAACACTTTGTATTGTATCCTCGTTGCCACTTGTAGCGAAGACGCAAATACTGTATAACTCATCTTCCTCGCCAATTGTAACAAATTAACAAATACTTTGTATCACATGCTCGATGCCACTTGTAAGAAATACTTTGCATCCCATCCTGAGTACCAGTTGTAACAAAGAAACAAATACTTTGCATTGTATCCTCATCACCACTTGTAGTAAAGAAACAAATACTTCACATCCCATCTTCATTGTCACTTGTAACGCAGAAACAAATACTTTTCATACTATTGTTGTTACCACTTGCAATGAAGAAAAAAAGGTACTTTGCATCCTATTCTTGTCACCACATGTAACGAAGAAATCCTTTACATCCCCTCCTCATCACCAACCACAAGAAATCCTTTGCATCCCATTCTTGTCACCACTTGTAGCGAAGCAACAAATACTTAACATCCCATCCTCCTCATCACTTGCAGCAAACAAACAATTAACATCCCATCCTCTTCTTGTAACGAAGATGCAAATACGTTGTATGAGGTATAAAATTTCTTTCCTGGAGAAGCACCTGATCCATTATGCCAGGGATAGCTCCCCAGGTGCTCCACGCCCCTCCTGCCCACTGCTGACAGCTCTGCCTGCATTCTTCAACCTGATTGAGACAGCTCCGCCCACATTCCTGAGCCTGACTGCAACATCTCTGCCCAAATTCCTGAGCCTGACTGCAACATCTCCGCCCACATTCCTGAGCCTGACTGCAACATCTCCTCCCGCATTCCCGAGCTTGATTGCGACAGCTCCTCCCGCATTCCTGAGTCTGATTGCGACAGCTCCTCCCGCATTCCTGAGTCTGATTGCGACAGATCCTTCTGCTTTCCTGAGCAGGATTGTGACAGCTGTGCCTGCATTCCCGAGCCTGAATGCATCTGCTGATGCCGCTGCCAATGCCTCCTTTGCGCTATTGCCGCTCCTGCCCTCCTGCTTCCCACCCTGGCACCTCCCAGAACATATAATGGAGGCCGCAGCATGGTCTGGGTGAGAAGTGCCTGACCATTGGGCCAGTCACAATTCTTCCGTCACTCTACGGCCCCCCTGCTGGCCGCTCACAGCTCCGTCTGCATTCCTGAGCCTAACTGCGACAGTTCCATCCACATTTCGCAGCCGGACTGCAACAGCTCTGTCCACATTCCTGAGCCTGATTGAGTCTGCTGATGTCCCTGCCGGCACCTCCTACATGCCACTGCCGTTCCCAAACTCATGCTTCCCACCCTGGACCCTCCCTAGACATATAATGGAGAGTTCAGCATTGCCGCGCCAAAGGCAAGCCCATCTGCGTAAGTCTGTGTGTGGACGCGCCCAGTGCCAGAACCCATAGTCCTCCCACCCCCCACTAAGGCGCTCCAGGCCCTGAACGTTGGACACCCCATTATCAGCTGCTTCACAGCCTTCCCACGCTCAACTAAAGGACCCTCATCTGCCTACACTGCAGTTTCTCCTGCAAAGTGGGCCGACCTGCGCAAATCAATACCCGCACAGAAGATGGCGTTCAACCAAGCACCACTCCAGTGCATCATGCTAAACTCCTGCTCCTTATGCAAACATGGCACAGAAATCTGGGACACCATCACCACCCACGACCCGAATGTTACCTTCATTACTGAAACATAGCTAACACGTTTCTCAAACCCTGACATTGGTACAGCCACCCCTGACGGCTACAAGATGATACACCAAGACCACACCAACAAACATGGCGGGGCACTAACCATCCCTCCACTAAGTCCTACATGGCGATCTCAATTTCCACCTTAAGGACACCAACTCCACTTCCCTCAGAGAATTTCAGCAACATCAGCATCACCCAACTGTTCAACAAACCCACGCACAAAGACAGACACACACTGGATGCCATCTTCACTTCTAGAATCAGAATCAATTTCACCCATGAAACTGAACTCACATCAGCATCTACATTACCATCTTCAATTTCCAGCACACTAATTCTAAGCACCCTCCAAGGACGCTGGAACAAGGGTACTGAGACCCTATGGGCACAGGCCTTGAGCCAACAGCAGACCTCAACCAAGCTGTCCAAAACTTCACCACCTGGATCAGCAAATCCACTGAGAGAGCCCACCCATGAAACCAGCACCAGTAAAATTGTACACTCCGGAGTTCAGAAATTCTAAATGCGACTGCCACCGACTTGAGAAACAATGGCACGTGAGCAAGGACCCCTTTGACAGAGCCGTCTACAAGGCAGCCCTCAACAACTACCACCACCACATGAAGGCAGCAAAAAGAGCAGCAATCACTGCTCGCATTGACAACACAGCCAACTGCACGAAAGAACGCTTTAGAATCATCAAGGAATTCTCTAACTCAGTAGCTACAGAGATCACCATCCACCCATCCCAGGAACTCTGTGACACCCTCTCAGACTATTTCCACAGCAAGATCACTACAATAAACAACAGCTTCGACCCCCTACCCTCCACCTCCAGCCTAGATAACATTCCTTCAGCAGCAAACACCAGCCGCACGATAGCCTCCTGGTCCCTGATTACCATACAGACCACCGCAACCATCATGTCATCCATCCACTCTGGGGCACCCACCGACCATGTTTTCAACCTCAGAGCCAACACCATTAGCATGGAACTAATCTGCATCCTCAACACCTCCATCTCCACGGCAACCTTCCCAGACGAATGGAAGCATGCAGTGGTCAGACCCCTCCTAAATAAACCATCCGCCGACCCCAGTGACCTAAAAAACCATGGACCGATCTCCCTGCTCCCCCTCCCAGCCAAAGTGCCCGAGAAAGAAACCACCTTCTAGATACCTCACAATCAGGATTCCGGGCCAACCACAGCACGGAGAATGCACTGACAGCCGCCACGGACAGCATCAGGACTCTCTTCAACCGAAGAGAGTCTGTAGCACTGATCCGTCTGGACCACTCTGCAGCATTCAATACAATCTTCCACCAAACTCTAGTCAACAGACTGCACAACTTAGGTATTCAACAAAACGCCCTTAAATGGCTCGCCTCTTTCCTCTCAGGCCACACACAGAGCATCTGCCTTCCTCACTTCACTTCTAAACCCAGGTACATCAGTTGCAGCCTACCCCAAAGATCCTCCCTCAGCCCAACCCTGTTCAACATCTACATGACCCCCTAGCAGACGTTGTCAGATCACACAGACTCAATATAGTCCCCTACGCCGACAACACTCAACTAATCCTCTCACTCACCAAAGCCTTTCACAAAACGAATGCCAACTTACGCAATCCCATGACCAATGTAGCAACATGGATGAAAAACAGCTTCCTCAAACTAAACATCAACACAACGGAAGACCTCGGAAGAACACCTGCGTATGGGACCACAGCTGGTGGCCAGCAGATCTCGGAGCAACGCCCACTCCATCAGACCATGCACAAAACATTGGCATCATCCTTAGCTGCCAACTATCCATGAATCGACAAGTAAACTCAGTCGCCTCCTCCTGCTTCTACATTCTCTGTATGCACTGAATCTTCAAATGGATCCCTACCAACACCAGTAAAACAGTCATTCACGCCCTGGTCTCCAGCCGCCTCAAATATGGCAACACTCTCTATGGTGCGGTGTCCTCCCAGCTACTTAAAAGTCTCCATTTTCTACAGAACATCAAAGTCATACTCATCCTCAACCGCCCCAAGCATCACCCCACTCTTCAGGAACCTCCATCAGCTCCCCGTCCAGAAGAGAAGCCAATTCAAAATCCTCTCACTTGCATACAAGGCTCTCCACAACCTAGGACCATCCTACATCAACCATTGACGGAGCTTCTGTGGTCCTGCAAGACAACTATACTCCGCCTCACTAAAGCTTGCACACACCCCACATTCATCAGAGCGGAGGCTGCTTCTTTTCCTACATGGCAGCCAAGTCCAGGAACAGCCTGCCCCTCCACCTCCGAACAGCTCCCTCCTTGGCGGACTTCGGAAGGAGACTCAAGACCTGACTTGTCGACAGACACACAGCACCCGCAGCGCCAAGATACCCAGTCACTATTCATGCAGTGAGGTGGCCACAAACCCTGAGTCTAGGAAACAGCTGAGGTGGAGACACAACAGGGGTGGAGGTGAGGCACCTGAAAGCACTGGGAGCCAGGCACAAAGTGTGGGCCCAGGGGCATGAGATCACATCAGCATGGGCTTCATGGGAGTGATGGGGAGCTCCTCTGTCTCCCTCACAGGCGAGGGGTGCTGAGGTGACATCTGAGAGCACTGGAAGCCATGCACAGAGTGTGGGCCCAAGACCAGGAGATCAGCATGCTGTATCCAGTACAACCATCTCCTGAGAACGGTTGATGCTTCCCGCTGCATGTGACACCACAGTCACTGTTCATGCAGCACCAAGGTGGCCACAAAACCTGAGTCCAGGCAACAGTGAAAAGAGAAGGTGTAGACACAACAAAAGAGGAGGGTGAGGCATCTGAGGGCCGTGGGAGCCAGGATCAGAGGGTGAGCCCAGGGGCAGGAGATCACCATTAGCATGGGTGTGAAGGGAGTGATGGGGGCCCCTCCTCCCATCCCCCCCCTCACACACACACACCAGCGGCCCTGAGGTGACATCTGAGGGCCGTGGGAGCCAGGATCAGAGGGTGAGCCCAGGGCAGGAGATCACCTCAGCATGGGGGTGAAGGGAGTGGTGGTGACTCGTCTCTCTCCCACACACACCAGGGGCCCTGAGGTGACATCTGAGGGCCGTGGGAGTCAGGGACGTAGTGTGAGCCCAGGGCAGGAGATCACCTCAGCATGGCTGTCACTGGGGTGGGGGGTTGGGATATCTATGCTCTCTTCTTCGCACACCAGGGGCCCTGAGGTGACATCTGAGGGCCGTGGGGGCCAGGGGCAGAGAGTGAACCCACAGTTCACATCAGCCTGGCTGTGGTGCTTCGGGAAGGAGGTTCTGTCTCTCTCCTCCTCCCCCGAAGGTAATCCCGGGGACAGGGGGGGCAGCTGCCCGCAGGGGGTGACACACGAGACGTTCACTCATCGCACAAGGTCCACACAGCTCAGTGCAGGGGGTCCCCGCGGGTCTCTGGTTTACAGAGACAGCGCACGCTTCTGACCTGTCTCCGCGCCCTCCATGTCGTCTTGTAGGGCCGCTCCGGGCCAGACTCCCTCCCCGAGACCGGTGGACTCCGGGCTATGGACCTGAGTATCCAGGGAGCAGAGCTCGGCACTGGCGCACAAAGGGCAGCCCGGCCGAAGGACCCTCAACTCTGCGCAGGCGCACACGGGGCAGCCCGGCCGAAGGACCCTCAACTGTGCGCAGGCGCGCGAAGACTATTCCCGCGTAAAAGGACCCCTAGAGTAAGCGTCCATCAGCGCTAGCGCAGCGCTCCAGGCGGCCATCTTTGTGAGGGATCGGGAGTCTTCGGCGCTAGCTTGTACAACAAGCGGCCATCTTTGTGAGGGGCCCGGGAGCCTTCGGCGCTTGCTGGGACCACAAGCGGCCATCTTTGAGAGGGGCCCCTGAGCCTTCGGCCATAGCTCGGACAACAAGAGGCCATCTTTGTGAAGGGCACTTCGTCCTTCGGCGCCAGCTCATGGGGCAGGCAGCCATGTTTGTGAGGGAGCTTGGGCGCCTCAGGGGGCACGCCATTGGTTGGGTGAAGTGCCTGGGGGTCTTGCATGGGGCTGCCCCATCGCGCCTGCACGGAACGGTCACTGGGGTCCTTGTACCGAGGGCTCCACGTGCGGCGCCTGCTTAGTGTTTGTTGACCTTTAGGACAGAGTTCTGTTGGGGCCGATTTACAGCTTCTGTAGCCGAGAAGAAAGGTGTGATCACTGCCTTGCGAAGGTAGGAGCGCCTCCTGGGAAACGCACCTTACTGCAGCAGGGAGAGCAGCGCTGCCTCTAGCTCACTGGTCTTCAAACTGGGGGGCGGCCCCCCTAGGAAGGCCTGAAGTGATCCGGGGGGGGGGGGGCAGGCTCTGCCCAAAAGACTCATTACACAGACAACAGTGTTTTGTTTTAAGAAGAAACATGTTATTGCACCTTTAGAAAGGTAACAGTACTTTACTGCAATGTTTAAATACGTTTAGACATATTTAAACATTGCCATCTTTATAAAATAATTGTGAAAAATTCTGAGGGGGGCCCCAATAATTGTTATTTTTCAACTGAGGGGGCGTGGCGTTAAAAAGGTTGGAGACCACTGCTCTAGCTCATTGACTCATAGCGCTTACACCCCTCAGTGGCTACTTCACTTCGGTTCTTCTCTGTTCTCTTCTGTTCTTCTGTGTTCTTCTCTTCTGCTCTTCTGGTCTTCTTCTGTTCTTCGGTCCTCTCCGACTCCTGTCTCTTCCCGCCCCTGTCTCTGCCCTCCTGCCTCACCCCCCTCTATCTCTCCACCTATCTCTCACTATCACCCACGTCTACCCTTTCGCTACCTGCCTCCCTCACTCCTCTACCCATCTCTACACCTAACTCCCTCACTCCCTCCTATCTACCTATTTTTCTATCTCTCCATCTATTTTCCTATCTCTCCCCCCGTCCCGACACCCCCTCTGTTACCTATCTCCCTATCCTCTCACTCTACCTCTCACCCACCTCTGTCACCCCCCCCTCCCCTATCTTTTCAACCCTACTCCTATCTATCTCCCTATTCTCCTAAAACTCTAACACTCACCCCCCTCCACCCTTAAATCCCCCTCCCCCAGCTCTTCTCACTCTACCTGTCCCCCCCCTCGCGCTTTCCTGCAGCGACCTCCTGCACGCCCCGCCCCCCAGCTCCCATTCGCCCCCAGCTGACCCCTCCCCCCCCTCCTCCCTCTTATGGCGGCCGCTGCGCGACAGTGGTAGCAACCCTTGACCCAAGGTTAGGTCGCTCCCCCTGCCGCTGCAGCTCCTCCAGCTTCTCGAGTTCCTGAGACCCACCTCACAGTAAGTACCTCCCAGCCCCTCGCCCTGCCCCGCGCTACTCACCCTCTCTCCTGCTTCTTTTCCTCCTCTCTGTCTCTTCCTCCTCGCTCCTCCTCTGCAATCTTCTTCTGTACTCTTCTTCTCCCCGTCTTCTCTCTTCTGTGCGCTCCTCAGCCTCTCCTCTCGCCTCTCTTCTTCCTCATCTTGCTCTGTGGTCTTCTGCTCTTCGTCTTCTGTATCTTCCTTGTTGATCTGCTGTTCGTCTGCTCTTCTGCTTCTTCGTCCCCCGCATCTTCCTCTGTGTTCTTCTGTGTTCTCCTCTTCTGTTCTTCTGTGTTCTTCTCTTCGGTTCTTCTGTGTTCCTCTGTTCTTCTGTGTTCTTCTCTTCGGTTCTTCTGTGTTCCTCTGTTCTTCTGTGTTCTTCTCTTCGGTTCTTCTGTGTTCTTCTGTTCTTCCGTGTTCTCCTCTTCTGCTCTTCTGTGTTCTTCTCTTCAGTTCTTCTGTGCTCCTGTGTTCTTCTCTTCCGGTCCTCTTCTGTTCTTCTGTGTTCTTCTCTTCTGCTCTTCCGGTCTTCTTCTGTTCTTCGGTCCTCTCCGACTCCTGTCTCTTCCCGCCCCTGTCTCTGCCCTTCTGCTCCTGCCTCACCCCCCTCTATCTCTCCACCTATCTCTCACTATCACCCACATCTACCCTTTCGCTACCTGCCTCACTCACTCCTCTACCTATCTCTCCACCTAACTCCCTCACTCACCCCCTCCTTCTATCTACCTATTTTTCTATCTCTCCACCTATCTCTCCATCTATCTATTTCCCTATCTCTCCCCCCGTCCCGACACCCCCTCTGTTACCTATCTCCCTATCCTCTCACTCTACCTCTCACCCACCTCTACCACCCCCCTCCCCTATCTTTTCAACCCTACTCCTATCTATCTCCCTATTCTCCTAAAACTCTAACACTCACCCCCCTCCACCCTTAAACTGCCCTCCCCCAGCTCTTCTCACTCTACCTGTCCCCCCCCTCCCTCGCGCTTTCCCGCCGCGACCTCCTGCACGCCCCCGCCCCCCAGCTCCCATTCGCCCCCAGCTGACCCCTCCCCCCCCCTACCTCTTATGGTGGCCGCTGCGCCACCTCTGGTGCGCCGGAGGCGCACCAGAGGCAAGCCCGTCTGCGCCTGGCCCGCGCCCAGCGCCACGACCCCTGGTCCCCAGCCCTCCCCTACCCCGCTGACCCGCTACGACCCCACCACCCTCCATGCCCTCAACCCCGGGCGCTCCAACACCTGCTTCCAAGCGCACCCATGGACCCTTTGCCTGTAACTCCTGCAAACGCATCTTCCACCACGCAACTACCACGACCACCAGCCCACGCGCCATCAACCACCTCAAGTGCATCCTGGTCAACGCTCGCTCTGTCCACAAGCACACCGTTGAACTCTGGGACCTCCTGGACTCCATAGCTGCGGATGTCGCCTTCATCACGGAAACCTGGATGAACGCCTCATCAGCTCCAGACATCGCCACTGCCATCCCCGAAGGCTACAAGATCTCCAGAAAAGACTGCACCAACCAAGTAGGAGGAGGTATCGCTATCGTCTTCAAAGACTCCATCAGCGTCACCACCTCCACCGAAGACACCCCTCTCGCCGCTGAACATCTGCATTTTCAAATTCGCACCGACCCCAGGACCACCCTCAGAGGATCCCTCGTCTACCGTCCCCCCGGACCGCGCACCCCTTTCAGCGACGCCATCGCCGACTTCATCTCCCCGCACGCCCTCGCCTCGCCGGACTACATCCTCCTAGGCGACCTCAACTTCCATCTGGAACAGAACAACGACCCCAACACCACCGCCCTGCTCGCCAACCTCGGCCTCAAGCAACTGGTGAACACCGCCACCCACATCGCCGGACACACGCTCAACCCTATCTTCTCCGCCAGCAAACACATCTTCTTCAGCCACACCTCCGCTCTACACTGGACCGACCACAGCTGTGTCCACTTCACATTCCGACGCGAGACCCGCCATCTCCGCACTCAACCCATCCCTCGTCGACAGTGGAACAAGATCCCCGAAGAACAACTCTTCTCCGCACTCGCCGCCAACCAACCCACCCTCACCATCGACCCCAACGACGCAGCCCTCAGCCTCACAAACTGGATCTCCAACTGCGCAGACAACCTTGCACGCATCGACAGACCAACGCCAAGAAACCTCTCTGGTTCTCTGACACCCTCAAAGAATCAAAGAAAACTTGTCGCACCCTCGAGAAGGCCTGGCGCAAGGACCACACCGCTGACAACATGACCGCCCTCAAGAACGCTACCCGCGAACACCACCACCTGATCCGCGCTGCCAAAAGGAACTTTTTCACCGACAGACTGGACAAAAACAGCCACAACAGCAGAGAACTTTTCAGCATCGTCAAGGAGTTCTCCAACCCCAACGCCGTCACGCCCTCACCGGATTTGTGCAATTCCTCGCCACCTTCTTCCATCGCAAGATCAGCGACCTCCACGACAGCTTCGGACACAAGACCCAACCAAACATCACCGAACCCGCACCCCCAGCCTCCACCCTCAACAACTGGACCCACATCAACACTGAAGAAACCAAATCCATCATGAACTCTATCCACTCCGGCGCCCCTTCGGACCCCTGCCCTCACTTCATCTTTAATAAAGCCGACGACATCATCGCCCCGCACCTCCAGGCCGTCATCAACTCTTCTTTTTCTTCTGCTACCTTCCCCGAATGCTGGAAACACGCCGAAGTCAACGGCCACCTAAAGAAACCTACGGCTGACCTGAGCGACCTGAAAAACTTCCGCCCCATCTCTCTCCTGCCTTTCCCAGCCAAGGTAATAGAGAAGACCGTCAACAAACAGCTGACCACCTTCCTGGAAAACAACAACCTGCTCGACCCTTCACAAACCGGATTCCGAACCAACCACAGCACGGAAACCGCCCTCATCTCAATCACAGACGACATCAGAACCATGATGGACAACGGTGAAACAGTCGCCCTCATCCTCCTCGACCTCTTGGCTGCCTTCGACACCGTCTGTCACCGCACCCTAATCACCCGCCTCCCCTCCACCACGATCCAAGGCCAGGCCCTGGACTGGATCGCCTCCTTCCTCTCAAACCATTCCCAAAGAGTTTGCCTCCCACCGTTCTGCTCAGACCCCACCGAGATCATCTGCGGCGTACCTCAAGGCTCATCGCTCAGCCCGACACTCTTCAATGTCTACATGAGCCCCCTCGCCAACATCGTACGCAAGCACGACATTATCATCACCTCCTACGCCGACGACACCCAACTTATACTCTCCCTCACCAAGGACCCCGCCAGCGCCAAGACCAACCTACAAGAGGGCATGAAGGACGTCGCAGATTGGATGAGACTCAGCCGCCTAAAACTGAACTCTGACAAAACGGAAGTCCTCATCCTCGGCAACACCCGGTCCGCCTGGGATGACTCCTGGTGGCCCACGGCACCGCACCGACCCCCACAGACCACGCCTGCAACCTCGGCTTCATCTTGGTCCCCCTTCTCACCATGACCAAGCAAGTCAACGCCGTGTCCCCCGCCTGCTTCCTCACCCTCCGCATGCTCCGCAAGATCTTCCGCTGGATCCCTGCCGACACTAGAAAAACCGTGACCCACGCCCTCTTCACGAGTCGCCTGGACTACGGCAACACCCTCTACGCTGGGACCACCGCCAAACTCCAAAATCGCCTGCAACGCATTCAAAACGCCTCGGCCCGCCTCATCCTCGACGTACCCCGCAACAGCCACATCTCCGCACACCTGAGACACCTGCATTGGCTCCCAGTCAGCAAAAGGATCACCTTTCGACTTCTCACCCACGCACACAAAGTCCTCCACAACAAGGGACCAGAATACCTCAACCGACGCCTCAGCTTCTACGTCCCCACCCGCCTCCTCCGTTCCTCTGGCCTCGCGCTCGCTGCCGTCCCTCGCATCCGCCGCTCCACGGCGGGTGGGAGGTCTTTCTCCTTCCTGGCAGCCAAGACCTGGAACTCCCTCCCCACCAGCCTCAGGACCACTCCGCATTCCGGAGACTCCTAAAAACCTGGCTTTTCGAGCAGCAGTAACTTCCCCCCTTTTTTCCCCTAGCGCCTTGAGACCCGCACGGGTGAGTAGCGCGCTTTATAAATGTTAATGATTTGATTTGATTTGATACACCTCAGTGTGAGAAAGTGCCTCTTTCTAGCCTTGTTACCCCCACTTTTGGCCTGTTTGTGAGTGTATGTCAGGGTGTTTTCACTGTCTCACTGGGGTCCTGCTAGCCAGGGCCCAATACTCATATTGAAAACCCTATGTTTTCAGTATGTTTATGTGTCACTGGGACCCTGCTAGCCAGGACCCCAGTGCTCAAAAGTTTGTGGCCTATATGTATGTGTTCCCTGTGTGATGCCTAACTGTCTCACTGAGGCTCTGCTAACCAGAACCTCAGTGGTTATGCTCTCTCTGTACAAATTGTCACTAACAGGCTAGTAACCAATTTCACCAATTCACATTGGCATACTGGTAAACTCTTATAATTCCCTAGTATATGGTACTGAGGTACCCAGGGTATTGGGGTTCCAGGAGATCCCTATGGGCTGCAGCATTTCTTTTGCCACCCATAGGGAGCTCTGACAATTCT
The DNA here is from genome assembly GCF_031143425.1 of Pleurodeles waltl. NCBI lineage: Eukaryota > Metazoa > Chordata > Amphibia > Caudata > Salamandridae > Pleurodeles > Pleurodeles waltl. Next base: position 1,346,540,141 of record NC_090437.1, on the reverse strand, counting down.
TTCACAGGCCTGCCACTGCAGCCTGAGTGAAATAACGTCCACATTATTTCACAGACATTTACCACTGCGCTTAAGTAACTTATAAGTCACCTATATGTCTAACCTTTACTTAGTACAGGCTGGGTGCTAAGTTACTTAGTGTGTGGGCACCCTGGCACTAGCCAAGGTGCTCCCACATTGTTCAGGGCAAATTCCCTGGACTTTGTGAGTGCGGGGACACCATTTCACGCGTGCACTATACATAGGTCACTACCTATGTATAGCTTCACAATGGTAACTCCGAACATGGCCATGTAACATGTCTAAGATCATGGAATTGTCACCCCAATGCCATTCTCGCATTGGGGAGACAATTCCATGATCCCCCGAGTCTCTAGCACAGACCCGGGTACTGCAAAACTACCTTTCCAGGGGTTTCACTGTAGCTGCTGCTGCTGCCAACCCCTCAGACATGTTTCTGCCCTCCTGGGGTCCAGCCAGGCCTGGCCCAGGAAGGCAGAACAAAGGACTTCCTTACAGAGAAGGTGTTACACCCTCTCCCTTTGGAAAAAGGTGTCAGGGCTGGGTAGGAGTAGCCTCCCCCAGCCTCTGCAAATGCTTTGATGGGCACAGATGGTGCCCATCTCTGCATAAGCCAGTCTATACCGGTTCAGGGATCCCCCAGCCCTGCTCTGGTGCGAAACTGGACAAATGAAAGGGGAGTGACCACTCCCCTGACCTGCACCTCCCAGGGGAGGTGCCCAGAGCTCCTCCAGTGTGCTCCAGACCTCTGCCATCTTGGAAACAGAGGTGCTGCTGGCACACTGGACTGCTCTGAGTGGCCAGTGCCAGAAGGTGACGTCAGAGACTCCTTCTGACCTCCTTTTCTGGCTATTTAGGGTCTCTGCTTTGGGGAATTCTTTAGATAACAAATGCAAGAGCTCACCAGAGTTCATTTGCATCTCCCTCTTCACCTTCTACCAAAAGATCGACCGCTGACTGCTCCAGGACGCCTGCAAAACCGCAACAAAGTAGCAAGACGACTACCAGCAACATTGTAGTGCCTAATCCTGCCGGCTTTCTCGACTGTTTCCAGGTGATGCATGGTCTGGGGCTAGCCTGCCTCCACCCTGCACCAGAAACTCAGAAGAAATCTCCTGTGGGTCGAAGGAATCTTCCCCCTGCTAATGCAGGCACCAAAAGACTGCAACACTGGTCCTCTGGGTCCCCTCTCATCCTGACGAGCGTGGTCCCTGGAACACAGCAACTCTGTCCAAGTGACTCCCACAGTCCAGTGACTCTTCAGTCCAAGTTTGGTGGAGGTAAGTCCTTGCCTCCCCACGCTAGACTGCAAAGCTGTATACCGAGTGATTTGCAGCTGCTCCGGCTCCTGTGCACCCTTCCAGGATTTCCTTCGTGCACAGCCAAGCCTGGGTCCCCAGCACTCCGTCCTGTAGTACACAACCTTCTGAGTTGTCCTCCGGCGTCGTGGGACTCAGTTTTGTGACTTTGCGTGGACTCCGGTTCACTTTTCTTCTAAGTGCCTGTTGGGGTACTTCTGCGGGTGCTGCCTGCTTCTGTGAGGGCTCTCTGAGTTGCTGAGCGCCCCCTCTGTCTCCTCCTCCAAGTGGCGACATCCTGGGCCACACCAGCACCCAAAAACCTCTACCGTGACCCTTGCAGCTAGCAAGGCTTGTTTGCGGTCTTTCTGCGTGGGAACACTTCTGCAAGCTTCATCGCGACGTGGGACATCCGTCTTCCAAAGGAGAAGTTCCTAGTTCTCTTCTTTCTTACAGAACTCCAAGCTTCTTCCAACCGGTGGCAGCTTCCTTGACCCTTCAGCTGGCATTTCCTGGGCTCCTGCCCACTCTCGACACTGTCGCGACTATTGGACTTGGTCCCCTTGTCTTACAGGTACTCAGGTCTGGAAATCCGTTGTCAGTGCACTGCTGGTGTTTGTTCTTCCTGTAGAATCCCCCTATCATGACTTCTGTGCTTTCTGGGGGTAGTGTAGGAAAGTACCATCTTGCCTGGCATGTTACCCCCATTTTTTCACTGTATATATGTTGTTTTAGTTGTATGTGTCACTGGGACCCTGCCAGCCAGGGCCCCAGTGCTCATAAGTGTGCCCTGAATGTGTTACCTGTGTTATGACTAACTGTCTCACTGAGGCTCTGCTATCCAGAACCTCAGTGGTTATGCTCTCTCATTTCTTTCCAAATTGTCACTAACAGGCTAGTGACCAATTTTACCAACTTACATTGGCATACTGGAACACCCTTATAATTCCCTAGTATATGGTACTGAGGTACCCAGGGTATTGGGGTTCCAGGAGATCCCTATGGGCTGCAGCATTTCTTTTGCCACCCATAGGGAGCTCCGACAATTCTTACACAGGCCTGCCACTGCAGCCTGAGTGAAATAACGTCCACGTTATTTCACAGCCATTTACCACTGCACTTAAGTAACTTATAAGTCACCTATATGTCTAATCTTTACTTAGTAAAGGTTGGGTGCTAAGTTACTTAGTGTGAGGGCACCCTGGCACTAGCCAAGGTGCCCCCACATTGTTCAGGGCAGAATCCCCGGACTTTGTGAGTGCGGGGACACCATTACACACGTGCACTACACATAGGTCACTACCTATGTGTAGCTTCACAATGGTAACTCCGAATATAGCCATGTAACATGTCTAAGATCATGGAATTGCCCCCTCTATGCCATCCTGGCATTGTTGGCACAATCCCATGACCCCACGGGTCTGTAGCACAGACCCTGGTACTGCCAAACTGCCTTTTTCAGGGGTTTCACTGCAGCTGCTGCTGCTGCCAACTCCTCAGACAGGTTTCTGCCCTCCTGGGGTCCAGCCAGGCTTGACCCAGGATGGCAGAACAAAGGACCTCCTCTGAGAGAGGGTGTTACACCCTCTCCCTTTGGAAAAAGGTGTTAAGGCAGGGGAGGAGTAACCTCCCCCAGGCTCTGGAAATGCTTTCATGGGCACAGATGGTGCCCATTTCTGCATAAGCCAGTCTACACCGGTTCAGGGACCCCTCAGCCCTGCTCTGGCGCGAAACTGGACAAAGGAAAGGGGAGTGACCACTCCCCTGACCTGCACCTCCCCTGGGAGGTGCCCAGAGCTCCTCCAGTGTGCTCCAGACCTCTGCCATGTTGGAAACAGAGGTGCTGCTGGCACACTGGACTGCTCTGAGTGGCCAGGGCCAGCAGGTGACTTCAGAGACTCCTGATAGGCTCCTTCAGGTGTTGGTAGCCTATCCTCTCTCCTAAGTAACCAAACCCTCTTTTCTGGCTATTTAGGGTCTCTCCTTTGGGGAATTCCTTAAATAATGAATGCAAGAGCTCATCAGAGTTCCTCTGCATCTCTCTCTTCACCTTCTGCCAAGGAATCGACTGCTGACCGCGCTGGAAGCCTGCAAAACTGCAACCAAGTAGCAAAGACGACTACTGCAACTCTATAACGCTGATCCTGCCGCCTTCTCGACTGTTTTCCTGGTGGTGCATGCTGTGGGGGTAGTCTGCCTCCTCTCTGCACTAGAAGCTCTGAAGAAATCTCCCGTGGGTCGACGGAATCTTCCCCCTGCTACCGCAGGCACCAAAGAACTGCATCACCGGTCCCCTGGGTCTCCTCTCAGCACGACGAGCGAGGTCCCTTGAATCCAGCAACTCTGTCCAAGTGACTCCCACAGTCCAGTGGCTCTTCAGTACAAGTTTGGTGGAGGTAAGTCCTTGCCTCCCCACGCCAGACTGCATTGCTGGGAAATGCGTCTTTTGCAGCTACTCCGGCCTCTGTCCACTTCCGGCGGAAATCCTTTGTACACAGCCAAGCCTGGGTCCACTGCACTCTAACCTGCATTGCACGACTTTCTAAGTTGTCCTCCGGCGGCGTGGGACTCCTTTGTGCAACTTCGGGTGAGCACCGTTTCACTCCTCTTCGTAGTGCCTGTTCCGGCACTTCTGCGGGTGCTGCCTGCTTCTGAGAGGGCTCCTTGTCTTGCTCGACGCCCCCTCTGTCCCCAGACGCAATTGGCGACATCCTGGTCCCCCCTGGGCCACAGCAGCATCCAAAAACCCTAACCTCACGATTTGCAGCTAGCAAGGCTTGTTGGCGGTCTTTCTTCAGGAAAACACTTCTGCACGACTCTCCACGGCGTGGGGGATCCGTCCTCCAAAGGGGAAGTCTCTAGCCCTTGTCGTTCCTGCAGAATCCTCAGCTTCTACTGTCCAGTAGCAGCTTCTTTGCACCCACAGCTGGCATTTCCTGGGCATCAGCCCATCTCCGAAATGCTTGTGACTTTTGGACTTGGTCCCCTTGTTCCACAGGTACCCTCGACTGGAAATCCATCGTTGTTGCATTGCTGGTTTGTGTCTTTCCTGCAGAATTCCCCTATCACGACTTCTATGTCCTTTGGGGAACTTTAGTGCACTTTGCACTCACTTTTCAGGGTCTTAGGGTGGGCTATTTTTCTAACCCTCACTGTTTTCTTACAGTCCCAGCGACCCTCTAAAAGGTCACATAGGTTTGGGGTCCATTCGTGGTTCGCATTCCACTTTTGGAGTATATGGTTTGTGTTGCCCCTATCCCTATGTGTCCCCATTGCATCCTATTGTAACTATACATTGTTTGCACTGTTTTCTAAGACTATACTGCATATTTTTGGTATTGTGTACATATATCTTGTGTATATTTGCTATCCTCATACTGAGGGTACTCACTGAGATACTTTGGCATATTGTCATAAAAACAAAGTACCTTTTATTTTTAGTATATCTGTGTATTGTGTTTTCTTATGATATTGTGCAAGTGACACTAGTGGTACTGTAGGAGCTTCACTCGTCTCCTAGTTCAGCCTAAGCTGCTCTGCTAAGCTACCATTATCTATCAGCCTAAGCTGCTTGACACCCTATACACTAATAAGGGATACCTGGGCCTGGTGTAAGGTGTAAGTACCCCTTGGTACTCACTACAAGCCAGTCCAGCCTCCTACAGGTAGTAGGTGTACTTTACTTTTACTTTTCAGGGTCTTGGGGTGGGCTATTTTTCTAACCCTCACTGTTTTCTTACAGTCCCAGCGACCCTCTACAAGCTCACTTAGGTCTGGGGTCCATTCGGGGTTCGCATTCCACTTCTAGAGTAGATGGTTTGTGTTGCCCCTATACCTATGTGCTCCTATTGCAACCTACTGTGATTCTACACTGTTTGGATTACTTTTCTTGCTATTACTTACCTAATTTTGGTTTGTGTACATATAACTTGTGTATATATATTACCTTCTTACTGAGGGTACTCACTGAGATAATTTTGGCACATTGTCATAAAAATAAAGTACCTTTATTTTTAGTAACTCTGTGTATTGTGTTTTCTTATGATATTGTGCATATGATATAAGTGGTATAGTAGGAGCTTTACATGTCTCCTACTTCAGCTTAAGCTGCTTTGCCATAGCTACCTTCTATCAGTCTAAGCTGCTAGAAACACCTCTTCTACACTAATAAGGGATAACTGGGCCTGGCACAAGGTGTAAGTACCTCTGGTACCCTCTAAAGGCCAGCCTCCTACAGATACCCCTCAGTGACTGCTTCCTGCTCACAGATCCCCAGTCTGCAGATAGCCCTCAGTGAATGCTTTCTGCTCCAGAACCCCAGTCTGCAGATACCGCTCAGTGACTTCTTCCTGCTCTCAGGTCCACGGTCTGGAGATACCCCTCAGTGACTGCTTCCTACTTGCTCATCCACTGTGTGCAGATACCCCTCACTCACTGCTTCCTGCTCACAGATCCACAGTCTGTAGACACCCTTAGTGACTGCTTCCTGCTCACATATTCACAGACTCCAGATACCCCTCAGTAACTGCTTCCTTCTCATAGATCCCTGGTTTGCAGATACCCCTCAGTGACTGCTTCCTGCTTACATATCCAGCGTCTGCAGATAGCCCTCACAGGGCTGCGTCCTGCTCACAGATTCGCAGTCTGCAGATATCCCTCAGTGACTGCTTAATGGTGACAGAACCAGGGTATGCAGATACCCCTCAGTGACTGCTTCATGCTCACAGATCCCCAGTCTGCAGATATCCGTCACTGGCTGCTTCCTGCTCCTAGACCCACAGTCTGCAGCTATCCCTCAGTGACTGTTTCCTGTTCACAGATCCAGTGTCTGCAGATACTCTCTCAGTGACTGCCTCCTGCTCACAGATGCAGGGTCTGCAGATACCCCTCAGTGATTGCTTCATCCTCACAGATGCAGGGTCTGCCAGTACCCCTTATTGACTTCTTCCTGCTCATAGATTCACAGTCTGCAGATACCCCTCAGTGAGTGCTTCCTGCTCACAGATGCAGGATCCGCATGCTCCCCTCAGTGATGAGTTCCTGCTCATAGATCCACAGACTGCAGGTATCCCTGAGTGACTGCTTCCTGTTCACAGATCTAGAATCTCTAGATACCCCTCAGAGACTGCTTCCTGCTACCTAGATCCATGGTCTTCAGATACCCCTTAGTGACTCCTTCCTGCTCACAGGTTCAGTCTGCAGATACCCCCCAGTGACTGCTTCCTGCTCACAGATGAAGGGTCTGCAGATAAACCCTCAGTGACTGGTCCTTCTCACAGATGCAGGACCTGCAGATCCCCCTCAGTGGCTGCTTCCTGCTCACAGATCCAGGGTTTGCAGATACCCCTTAGTGACTGATCCTGGGCCACAGATCTACAGTCTGCAAATTCCCCTCAGTGACTGCTCCCTGCTCACAGGTGCAGGGGCATAGATACCCCTCAATGACTACTTTCTACTTACAGATCTAGGGTCTGTATAAACCCCTCAGTGACTGCTTCCTGCTCACAGATCCACAGATTGCGGATACTCCTTAGTGACCGCTTCCTTCTCACAGATCCAGGGTCTGCAGATACCCCTCGGTGACTGCTTCCTACTCACTGATGCAAGGTCTGCAGATACCCCTCAGTGACCACTTCCTGCTCACACATTCACAGTCTGCATATACCCCTCAGTGACTGCTTCTTGCTCACAGGTGCAGGGTCTGCAGATACATTCTCAGTGACTGCTTCCTGCTCACAGATTCACAGTCTGCAGATACTCCTCAGTGACTGCTTCCTGCTCACAAATCCAGGATCGGCTGATACCCCTCAGTGACTGCTTCCTGGTTACAGATCCATGGTCTGCAGATGTCACTCTGTAACTGCTTCCTGCACACAGGTCTACAGGCGGAGATACCCCTCAGTGACTACTTCCTGCTCACATATCCAGGGTCTGCATATAACCCTCAGGGACTGCTTTCTGCTCCCAAATCTACAGACTGCAGCTCCCCTTCAGTGACTACTTCCTGTGTACAGATGCAGGGTCTACAGATAAACCCTCAGCGACTGATTCCTGGTCACAGATTCACAGTTTGCATCTACCCTTCAGTGACCGCTTCCCGCTCACAGATTTATGGTCGGCAGAGACCCCTCAGAGACTGCTTCCTGGTCAGAGACCAGGGTGTGCAGATACCCCCAACGACTGCTTATTGGTCACAGATCCACAGTTTGCAGATACCCCTCAGTGACTGCTTCCTGCTCACAGTTCTAGGGTCTGCAAATGCCCCTCTTTGACTTTCCCTGCTCACAGAGCCATAGTGTGTAGATAACTCTAAGTGACTGCTGCCTGCTCCAGTCTACAGATACCCCTCAGTGACTGCTACCTGCTCACAGAACCAGGGCCTGCAGATACTCCTCAGTGACTGCTTCCTGCTCACAGATCCAGGATCTGCAGAGACCCCTCAGTGACTGCTTCCTGGTCAGAGACCAGGGTGTGCAGATACCCCCAACGACTGCTTATTGGTCACAGATCCACAGTTTGCTGCTACCCCTCAGTGACTGCTTCCTGCTCACAGATCCACAGTCTGCAGATAAAGCTGAGTGACTACTTCCTTCCCACAGATGGAGAGTCTGCAGATACCCCTCGGTGTTGGTTTCCTGCTCTTAGATCCAGAGTCTGCAGCTGTCCCTCAGTGACTGCTTCCTGTTCACAGATCCAGGATCTACAGATACCCCTCAGTGACTGCTTCCTGCTCACAGATCCAGGATCTGCAGAGACCCCTCAGTGACTGTTTCCTGGTCAGAGACCAGGGTGTGCAGATACCCCCAACGACTGCTTATTGGTCACAGATCCACAGTTTGCTGCTACACCTCAGTGACTGCTTCCTGCTCACAGATCCACAGTCTGCAGATAAAGCTGAGTGACTACTTCCTTCTCACAGATGCAGAGAATGCAGATACCCCTCGGTGTTGGTTTCCTGCTCTTAGATCCAGAGTCTGCAGCTGTCCCTCAGTGACTGCTTCCTGTTCACAGACCCAGGATCTACAGATACCCCTCAGTGACTGCCTCCTGCTCACAGATGAAGGGTCTGCAGACAAACCTTCAGTGACTGTTTCCTCCTCAAAGATCTAGGCTCTGCAGACACCCCTCATTGACTGCTTCCTAGTCATAGATTCACGGTCTGCAGATACCCCTCAGTGACTGCTTCCTGCTCCAGTCTACAGATACCCATCAGTGACTGCTTCCTGGTCAGAGATCCACAGTCTGCAGATACCCCTCCGTGACTTGTTCCTGCTCACAGGTCGAGTCTGCAGATACCCCGCAGGGACTGATTCCTGTTCACAGATCCAGGTCTGCAGATACCCCTCAGTGACTGCCTCCTCCTCACAGATGAAGGGTCTGCATATACCCTTTAGTGACTGATTCCTGGTCACAGATCCATGATCTGCAAATACCACTTAGTGACTGCTTCCTGTTCACAGATTCAGGGTCTGCATACACCCCTCCTTGACTCACAGATAAGGGGCTGCAGATTCCCCTCAGTGACTGCTTCCTGCTCACAGGTCCACGGTCTGCAGATACCCCTCAGCGACTGCTTCCTGCTCACAGATGCAGGGTGAGCAGATACCCCTCAGTGACTGTAGGAAAGTACCATCTTGCCTGGCATGTTACCCCCATTTTTCACTGTATATATGTTGTTTTAGTTGTATGTGTCACTGGGACCCTGCCAGCCAGGGCCCCAGTTCTCATAAGTGTGCCCTGTATGTGTTACCTGTGTTATGACTAACTGTCTCACTGAGGCTCTGCTATCCAGAACCTCAGTGGTTATGCTCTCTCATTTCTTTCCAAATTGTCACTAACAGGCTAGTGACCAATTTCACCAATTTACATTGGCATACTGTAACACCCTTATAATTCCCTAGTATATGGTACTGAGGTACCCAGGGTATTGGGGTTCCAGGAGATCCCTATGGGCTGCAGCATTTCTTTTGCCACCCATAAAGAGCTCTGACAATTCTTACACAGGCCTGCCACTGCAGCCTGAGTGAAATAACGTCCACGTTATTTCACAGCCATTTACCACTGCACTTAAGTAACTTATAAGTCACCTATATGTCTAACCTTTACCTGGTAAAGGTTAGGTGCAAAGTTACTTAGTGTGTGGGCACCCTGGCACTAGCCAAGGTGCCCCCACATTGTTCAGGGCAAATTCCCCGGACTTTGTGAGTGCGGGGACACCATTACACGCGTGCACTACACATAGGTCACTACCTATGGGTAGCTTCACAATGGTAACTCCGAATATGGTCATGTAACATGTCTAAGATCATGGAATTGCCCCCTCAATGCCATCCTGGCATTGTTGGCACAATCCCATGATTCCACGGGTCTCTAGCACAGACCCGGGTACTGCCAAACTGCCTTTTCCGGGGTTTCACTGCAGCTGCTGCTGCTGCCAACCCCTCAGACAGGTTTCTGCCCTCCTGGGGTCCAGCCAGGCTTGGCCCAGGAAGGCAGAAGAAAGGACTTCCTCAGAGAGAGGGTGTTACACCCTCTCCCTTTGGAAAAAGGTGTTAAGGCAGGGGAGGAGTAGCCTACCCCAGCCTCTGGAAATGCTTTCATGGGCACAGATGGTGCCCATTTCTGCATAAGCCAGTCTACACCGGTTCAGAGACCCCTCAGCCCTGCTCTAGCGCGAAACTGGACAAAGGAAAGGGGAGTGACCACTCCCCTGACCTGCACCTCCCCTGGGAGGTGCCCAGAGCTCCTCCAGTGTGCTCCAGACCTCTGCCATCTTGGAAACAGAGGTGCTGCTGGCACACTGGACTGCTCAGAGTGGCCAGGACCAGCAGGTGACGTCAGAGACTCCTTCTGATAGGCTCCTTCAGGTGTTGCTAGCCCATCCTCTCTCCTAAGTAGCCAAACCCTCTTTTCTGGCTATTTAGGGTCTCTGCTTTGGGGAATTCCTTAGATAACTAATGCAGGAGCTCATCAGAGTTCCTCTGCATCTCTCTCTTCACCTTCTGCCAAGGAATCGACTGCTGACCGCACTGGAAGCCTGCAAAACTGAAACAAAGTAGCAAAGACGACTACTGCAACTCTGTAACGCTGATCCTGCCGCCTTCTCGACTGTTTTCCTGGTGGTGCATGCTGTGGGGGTAGTCTGCCTCCTCTCTGCACTAGAAGCTCCGAAGAAATCTCCCGTGGGTCGACGGAATCGTCCCCCTGCTACCGCAGGCACCAAAGAACTGCATCACCGGTCCCCTGGGTCTCCTCTCAGCACGACGAGCGAGGTCCCTTGAATCCAGCAACTCTGTCCAAGTGACTCCCACAGTCCAGTGACTCTTCAGTCCAAGTTTGGTGGAGGTAAGTCCTTGCCTTCCCACGCCAGACTGCATTGCTGGGAACCGCGTCTTTTGCAGCTACTCCGGCTCCTGTGCACTTTTCCAGGATTTCCTTTGTGCACAGCCAAGCCTGGGTCCACGGCACTCTAACCTGCATTGCACGACCTCCTGAGTTGTCCTCCGGCGGCGTGGGACTCTCTTGTGCAACTTCGGGTGAGCACTGTTTCACTCCACTTCGTAGTGCCTGTTCCGGCACTTCTCCGGGTTCTGCTTGCTTCTGAGAGGGCTCCTTGTCTTGCTGGACGCCCCCCTCTGTCCCCTCACGCAATTTGCGACATCCTGGGCCACAGCAGCATCCAAAACCCCTAAACCGCAAGCTTGCAGCTAGCAAGGCTTGTTTGCGGTCTTTCGGCGGGAAAACACTTCTGCACGACTCTTCACGACGTGGGACCTCCATCCTCCAAAGGGGAAGTTTCTAGCCCTTGTCGTTCCTGCAGAATCCTCAGCTTCTACTGCCTAGTAGCAGCTTCTTTGCACCCACAGCTGGCATTTCCTGGGCATCTGCCCACTCTCGACTTGATCGTGACTTTTGGACTTGGTCCCCTTGTTCCACAGGTACTCTAGTCTGGAAATCCATCGTTGTTGCATTGCTGGTGTTGGTCTTTCCTGCAGAATTCCCCTATCTCGACTTCTGTGCTCTTTGGGGAACTTTAGTGCACTTTGCACTCACTTTTCAGGGTCTTGGGGTGGGCTATTTTTCTAACCCTCACTGTTTTCTTACAGTCCCAGCGACCCTCTACAAGGTCACATAGGTTTGGGGTCCATTCGTGGTTCGCATTCCACTTTTGGAGTATATGGTTTGTGTTGCCCCTATCCCTATGTGTCCCCATTGCATCCTATTGTAACTATACATTGTTTGCACTGTTTTCTAAGATTATACTGCATATTTTTGGTATTGTGTACATATATCTTGTGTATGTTTGCTATCCTCATACTGAGGGTACTCACTGAGATACTTTGGCATATTGTCATAAAAATAAAGTACCTTTATTTTTAGTATATCTGTGTATTGTGTTTTCTTATGATATTGTGCAAGTGACACTAGTGGTACTGTAGGAGCTTCACTCGTCTCCTAGTTCAGCCTAATCTGCTCTGCTAAGCTACCTTTTCTATCAGCCTAAGCTGCTAGACACCCCTCTACACTAATAAGGGATACCTGGGCCTGGTGCAAGGTGTAAGTACCCCTTGGTACTCACTACAAGCCAGTCCAGCCTCCTACAGTGACTGACTGCTTCCTGCTCACAGATCCACAGTCTGCAGATACCCCTCAGTAACTGCTTTCTGCTCACAGATGAAGGGTCTGCAGATAACCCTTAGTGACTGCCTCCTGCTCACAGATGGAGGGTCTGCAGATAACCCCTCAGTGACTACTTCCTGCTCACAGATGCAGGGTGAGCAGATACCCCTCAGTGACTGCTTCCTGCTTACAGATGGTAGGTCTGCAGACACCCCTCAGTGACTGCTTTCTGCGCACAGATGGAGGGTCTGCAGATACCCATCAGTGACTGCTTCCTGTTCACATACCCGCAGCCTGCAGATACCCCTCAGTGACTGTTTCTTCCTCACAGATCTAGGGTCTGCAGATACCCTCAGGGACTGCTTCCTGCTCACAGATCCAGGGCCCGCATATATCCTTCAGGGACTTCTCCCTGCTCACAGATCCAGGGTCTCCAGATACCCCTCAGTGACTGCTTCCTGCTCACAGATCCACAGTCTGCAGATACCCCTCAGTGACTGGTTCCTGCTCACAGATCCACAGTCTGCAGATACCCCTCAGTGACTGCTACCTGCTCACAGATCCACGGACTGCAGATACCCCTCAGGGACTGCTTCCTGCTCTCAGATCCACGGACTGCAGATACCCCTCAGGGACTGCTTCCTGCTCTCAGATCCACAGTCTGCAGATATCCCTCAGTGACTGGTACCTGCTCACAGATCCAGGGACTGCAGATAAACCCTCAGTGACTGATTCCTGGACACAGATCCACGGTCTGCAGATATCCCTCAGTAACTGCTTCTGTCGCGTAGGCTCTTCTTTTTTTAATGAAACTACTGGATTTGAGCGGCAGAATCAACTGTGGTGTGGGGGGCTGAGTCTAACCCACTACAGGTGACACCTGTCTGGCTAATCCACGTTTTGCTCAGGCTAACTAGCAGTGCCTCATCTCCACCCAAGAGCAGGGATGATTGGGCAGCCGAGTGCATGACACAATTGACTCCGTGGAAATCGTGGTCGCTCAGATCTCATCCGTTTCTCTCAGTTGCATTAGTCCCACATATACAAGGACAAGCAGAGGCAGTATACGTTTCATTAAGGTTTTTAATGAAGCAACGGCATCTTAGACAATAAAGCATGTACTACAATAACCAGGACGATAAAGCTAGACAGGATTAAAATTGTGACACAGAGAGTAAAGCATAGAAAGAACGCTACCATATTGTCACTAGAGTCAATAGGCTAATTCCTACCTAGGCTATATTAGAACACAGTATGTTAAGGTCTAGTTCTGTCCTTCAGGTTCCCCTGGGAAGACATCATCCCCCATACCTGAGTAAAGGCCTGAGGTCTGTATAAGAAGCTGTAGCGAAGCGTTCAGCAATCAGCACACCGTTGTGGCATCTGGCTGGAATCTCCCTCTAACGTGTATGGGACAGGAAAGTGTTTTTTATAATAAAACAGCTGATGTTCTGAGAAAATGTCCCTACGTAAGGATGCGTATGCTTCTATGAATGAATATCAGAGACAAAGCGTTACCACGTTTTACTGGCCACCTATCTTACTGCAGCCTTGAGAGAAGCACATAGTGAACAAGAATGTCTCGTTTAAGAACATGGTGCTGGCCTAGGCAAAGAAAAGCTAGATAGAGAGAAATAAACAAGACCACAAATGTGGCTATTGCTAAAATGATAAATGAGGCTGAATAAAATATATCTAGGTTAAAGTGCAGTGTCAGGCCTAGTGTGCTAAAATAACGTGCATGGAGCTACAACTAAAATGGCTACACAACACCCTCCTCTTGCCGGTTCAAAGCTGGTTCAAACCCTAATTATGAATAAAAGCTACTAAAGTTCAACCTATGATATATATAAAAGATGGCAATAATGACAAGTCAAAAAGACACCTTAGCGTATATAAAAGGACAGTTTAATTTTTTTAAAATTTGTGGCATAAAAAAAGGCTGAATTTCAAGAGTCAGTCCTTTTGGAAGTTTCCAATCGAATCGGGCCAATTGAAGACAGGAAATTTTCCACTTCAGCAGGTAGTAAAGTATGAAATGCTTCACCAAGAAGGACCAAGGAGCATTCATGTTCCATAGCCTGAGCTTCAGCCAAGGCAGCAGCATTCCGTGGTGTGCCCAATAATGAGTTCAAAGCCGCATCCTGCACGAAGGACAACTCCTAAACAGCTACCTGTAGCAAACGCACCTTCAACGTGCATGTCTGGTAATGAGCCCTCAGCGAGAACATCAACAGATCAGCTTCCAATAAAAGCAAGCACTGCATAGAAAGACAAACTTTCAATGCATGTTTGAATGAGCACCATAGGCACCGAAACACAGGCTGCACACAATGCAAAACCGGTCTGAATGACAGAGACCAGTCACATTCCAGTTGTTCCAGGAGTGTTGCTCCGAAGTACTGCATCATACATTCACGACACAGCTGCGCTGATCGGAGCGCTTTCATTCTTCCTTGTTGCGGCGGGCAGCCATTGCACAGAAAAAGTAGCAATAGCAAAATGCAACCTATTATAGCCATAGTTATCGGAAATCCCCTGAAAATACTAGAGAATATCGAATGAATGGCTGATGGTATTAAACAGAATATAGAGGAGAAGGTGTGAACGAAACCAGAACCAACATCCTTAAAGAAATTTGCAATTCCAGTAGTACTGGACGGATTAAATATTCATCCTACGAGCTCACCAAAGTGTCTTGGAAAGTTGGTACTATAAAGGGACTATATCTCTGCTGATGACCTTGACACCTGAAGTGCGTAGGTCTTGCGTGCAGATGTGAGCGCCACGTGTTTTCTGAACAATAAAGCCTTAAGTCTGCTCAACTTGTCAAAATTCACATTAGAAGTAGCAATATGGGGCCAAATGTCAGCTACCTCTCTTTGTCTAGTGGGAGGAAAGAGTATGTTCCCGGAGCATGTAACAATCTTAGAGACCGAAACAACATAAACTATTCCGGCTCGCATCCCACAACAGTCTTCACTATTAAGGAGAATATAGCTGCCATTTGAAAGCACCTGGATCGCAGGTCTAATTAAGGGGACTGGAACTCCCTTCAGATAACAAGCCAAGTTCGTTCCCAAAGCGTTAAATGCCCCATGAAAGGACAGCTGTTTACAAACCATGAAATGGCTGACAGAAGTCTTGCATTCACTACCACTAAGAAAGACCTCTTTCATACCACTGAGACATTTGTAGGAGAAGGGCAGCTCCCACACCTCATGGATATAACTATCTCCCAGGCTTTCATATCTGCCTACCGCATTTTGTTTTAAACAGGACATGAATAAGAGTGTTGAAATAGGCAGATTTATGACCCCGCGTATTAACCATTCAGCAGATGATATTTCAGCCACAGTAAAAGGCAGCTTTTCTAACTTTTCGATGTTTAACATAAGCCCCTTCTTTCTTAGCCATTAGTAGTTGTTGTCGCGTTAAATTAAATGTAGAAAATATGTCCCTTGCGCTAACGTGTTGACAGGGAACAAAACATAAAACAACAGCTCCAGACGGAGGGGCCCAAAACCACTAATCTCCTGTATTAGATGCCTATTTCATGAGATAGGGGACTTGACCAGAGGACAGGGACCCACATCCTCTAAAGCAGAACAGTATACAAAAGAGGTGAAGTCCCACTCCGGAGGTTCATGAGATTGTGAAAGTACAGATTAATTTTATTGTTGTACAGGCATTATAGTCCCATATATGCAAAAAGTCACTGGTTAATAGGACAAAGTACAAGATCCAACTATGATGACCAAAGGAGAAGAGAGAATCAGCCAACACATGTTTCGCCCCCTCTGGCTATATATAAGCCGGGGCTTTCTCAAGGCTGAAAATAAACAGAAATATCAAGTTGCAAGTAGAGTTATTCATATAAACAGGTAAGATGTCATCAAAGGCACCATCAAGAGAGTGAGCAGAGAGAAAATCCCATGCAAAGGTCGTTGAAGGTGTAATAATCCAAGATGTGAAGTGATTGTAACCAAATACTTAACAAGGAATTAGTGAAGTAAATGCAATAAGTGAATACAATCAGACCCAAATGCTTTGAGAGTCCAAGGAAACAGAGAGGCAACCAGTGGCATGTCATTCATTTTCCCAAGATAAGGTAATAATAGAGAAGGTGGTGGGGTGTAGAAGGAGAGTTTATTAAAAGGAAAGCAGTCCGCAATTACTTCCAGTGTCTCCAATCCCAGATTAAATTAAGGAATCCCCTAGAAAAGTTTGTGCTCGAGAATGAAGTATAAAAGTGCTACGATGCTAACAAACATACCACGGGAAATAAGGCAGACGTGTCAAATAAAAACTGAAATAGTCCTTTTCTGTAAGAAAACAATAATCTATTGGTTGGAACATTCTGGATTTTACAAGGATATAAAAGAGAGTATTGTAAGGCTCATTTCTAGTCGTATAGACTAAGGAAGCAAATGATAAAGCAAGTTAAGGGGTGCATACAAATTATTTAGCAACAAGTTGAACACAACAATAATCATACATAGATTTACTGAGAGAAACCACCATATAGCTAATAAGTAGATAGGAATTTAAAGGTACGAAAGAGGAAACTAATCTGGGGAGCTAGATCAAGTAAAAGGGAATGCTGCATAGTAAACTATTAGTTGTGGCATACTAGACTTAAAATTATAATATAAAGAGGCTTATGTCGGTCAAGCAATTATAACGCAAGTAATTCGTAAATTAAACAGTGCAGTCACATTATATATAAGCGTATTTTAAATAAGGCAGTAGGCAGTCACGATGTTTGGTGCAGAAGTCCACCTTCATAAAAAGGCAAAGTTGCAGAATTCAAAGAGAACCAAAATTCGCTTGTAAATGAGTCTACCAGCGGATAGCAACAGTGTTCCTGGCCCTTACCTTGCAGCAGAATCAAAATGCCGTGCAAATACGGCCGAGAGCAGAGAAAAACACGGGGAACGGGATGGACGCATACGCGTCTTAGGTCGCGTTAAAATACCTGTGTCAGAGTAAGTAAAGTGAACATAAAGGAAGGACTCACATGCTACGCGATGGGCAGCGCCATTTTGGTAAATAATGAGGAAAATAGCTGTCATCTTGAAAAAGTCAAATTAGAACGTGGGTGTAGAAGGCTCCGTCTTACCGGAACCTTATTTAGGCAAGGTCTTATATGATAGGTAAATATTCAGTAAAGATTACAATAAGCTAATTGGTGAACAGCAGTGCAAAATGAGAAACAGCATTATTACTTGAAAATTAGGGGTATCGCTAATACATAAGAAAGAAAATAAGAGCAGTAAAACAGGCATATGCATTTTCACGAACAGGACTGAAGTTAGATTTTACATAAGGTCAAACATGTACTTATTGTAGAACCTGAAAGGCAGTGGAGAAAAAGAAAAGGAAAAAGACACTGGGTCGCAAGTTATTTACAATAGCCAAAAATGCCATTCATGGTCTTTGTTGAGGCCATTGTTAACAGTATCATATTTAATTATTAAGCGGCTCTCTTCTTGGCGTAGTCGCAGTGATGTGTTGCCTCCTCTTGGGGAGGGTGTAATGCGTCGTAACCCACAGAAAGTAAAGGTACGTTGATATTGGTGACACTTGATAAAATGTTCAACCATAGGTGCTTGAGTATCAGACTTGTGTATGTTCCGAAAGTGTTCTTGTATTCGAGTTTTTAAAGGGCGGACCGTACTGCCAATATAGGTTAAGTTACAGGGACACCAAATGGCATAAACAACAAAGGTACTGGAACAGTTAATGAAGTCGGTGATCCGATAGGTACAGTTGTTGATACTGACTGCTGTAGATTTGGACAGGCCCAATTTGCATATAGAACATTTACTGCAGGTATAGAAACCTTTGGGTTTGGGTGGTAAGAAAGTGGTGGAAGACTTTCGTTGAAAAAATGAGGGGCACAGTTTATTGCGTAAATTGGGTGCCCTCCTAAACCCTATTTGTGGATGGCTAGTGATGTGTTGGTTAATCGAAGAGTTGTTCACCAGTAGGAACCAAAATTTACTGAGTGATTTGCGAATATGATTATGACCATTGTGAAAGGCCGTAATAAAGCGAATAGTCGTGTTCTTGTTGATGTTATTAGGTTTATTAAACAGAGAATTTCGATCCATATTTCTCACTTCATTTCTGATGGTGTTGAGAGACCTGGTTGTACCCCCTGGATACTAGTCTCATAGTCATTTCAGAGGACGTTCTGTCATAGTCATAAGTATTAGAGCAATTGAGTCTAGCACGTCGGAATTCTCCTTTAGGTATATTCCGAATAGTACTGGCCGAGTGACAGCTGGTGGCATGAAGAATCGAATTAGCAGATGTCTGTTTGCGAAAGAACTTTGTCTGAAGTTTGTTATCCTCAACATAAATCAATAAGTCTAGATATTCAATAGAGGAATTAGAAATTTGATAGGTTACCTCAATCTCCCAAGGATTAGGTGTTAGGGACTGAATACATTTGTGAAGGTGAGCCTCTGAGCCTTGCCAAATGAGCAAAATGTCATCAATATATCATCCCCAAAAGATGATATGTTTGAATTGTTCTGAACGGTCTGACCAGAGCCCAATAGTTTTCAACAGCTCTGTAGGAGGCTGGACTGGCTTGTAGTGAGTACCAAGGGGTACTTACACCTTGCACCAGGCCCAGGTATCCCTTATTAGTGTATAGGGTGTCTAGCAGCTTAGGCTGATAGATAATGGTAGCTTAGCAGAGCAGCTTAGGCTGAACTAGGAGACGAGAGAAGCTCCTACAGTACCACTAGTGTCACTTGCACAATATCATAAGAAAACACAATACACAGATATACTAAAAATAAAGGTACTTTATTTTTATGACAATATGCCAAAAGTATCTCAGTGAGTACCCTCAGTAGGAGGATAGCAAATATACACAAGATATTTGTACACAATACCCAAAAATATGCAGTATAGTCTTAGAAAACAGTGCAAACAATGTATAGTTACAACAGGATGAAATGGGGACACATAGGGATAGGGGCAACACAAATCATATACTCCAAAAGTGGAATGCGAACCACGAATGGACCCCAAACCTATGTGACCTTGGAGAGGGTCGCTGGGACTGTAAGAAAACAGTGAGGGTTAGAAAAATAGCCCACCCCAAGACCCTGAAAAGTGAGTGCAAAGTGCACTAAAGTTCCCCAAAGAGCACAGAAGTCGTGATAGGGGAATTCTGCAGAAAAGACCAACACCAGCAATGCAACAACGATGGATTTCCAGACTAGAGTACCTGTGGAACAAGGGGACCAAGTCCAAAAGTCACGATCAAGTCGAGAGTGGGCAGATGCCCAGGAAATGCCAGCTGTGGGTGCAAAGGAGCTGCTACTAGGCAGTAGAAGCTGAGGATTCTGCAGGAACGACAAGGGCTAGGAACTTCCCCTTTGGAGGATGGATGTCCCATGTCGTGAAGAGTCGTGCAGAAGTGTTTTCCTGAAGAAAGACCGCAAACAAGCCTGGCTAGCTGCAAATCGTGCGGTTAGGGTTTTTGGATGCTGCTGTGGCCCAGGAGGGACCAGGATGTCGCCAATTGCGTCAGGGGACAGAGGGGGCGCCCAGCAGGACAAGCAGCCCTCTCAGAAGCAAGCAGCACCCGGAGAAGTGCCGAAACAGGCACTACGAAGTGGAGTGAAACGGTGCTCACCCGAAGTTGCACAAGAGAGTCCCACGCCGCCGGAGGACAACTCAGGAGGTCGTGCAATGCAGGTTAGAGTGCCGTGGACCTAGGCTTGGCTGTGCACAAAGGATTTCCGCCAGAAGTGCACAGAGGCCGGAGTAGCTGCAAAAGACGCGGTTCCCAGCAATGTAGTCTGGCGTGGGGAGGCAAGGACTTACCTCCACCAAACTTGGACTGAAGAGTCACTGGACTGTGGGAGTCACTTGGACAGAGTTGCTGGATTCAAGGGACCTCGCTCGTCGCGCTGAGAGGAGACCCAGGGGACCGGTGATGCAGTTCTTAGGTGCCTGCGGTTTCAGGAGGACGATTCCGTCGACCCACAGGAGATTTCTTCAGAGCTTCTAGTGCAGAGAGGAGGCAGACTACCCCCACAGCATGCACCACCAGGAAAACAGTTGAGAAGGCGGCAGGATCAGCATTACAGAGTTGCAGTAGTCGTCTTTGCTACTTTGTTGTAGTTTTGCAGGCTTCCAGCGCGGTCAGCAGTCGATTCCTTGACAGAAGGTGAAGAGAGAGATGCAGAGGAACTCTGATGAGCTCTTGCATTCGTTATCTAAGAAATTCCCCAAAGCAGAGACCCTAAATAGCCAGAAAAGAGGGTTTGGCTACTTAGGAGAGAGAGGATAGGCTAGCAACACCTGAAGGAGCCTATCAGAAGGAGTCTCTGACGTCACCTGCTGGCCCATGCCACTCAGAGCAGTCCAGTGTGCCAGCAGCACCTCTGTTTCCAAGATGGCAGAGGTCTGGAGCACACTGGAGGAGCTCTGGGCACCTCCCAGGGGAGGTGCAGGTCAGGGGAGTGGTCACTCCTCTTTCCTTTGTCCAGTTTCACGCCAGACCAGGGCAGAGGGGTCCCTGAACTGGTGTAGACTGGCTTATGCAGAAATGGGCACCATCTGTGCCCCTGAAAGCATTTCGAGAGGCTGGGGGAGGCTACTCCTCCCCTGCCTTAACACTTTTTTCCAAAGGGAGAGGGTGTAACACCCTCTCTCTGAGGAAGTCATTTGTTCTGCCTTCCTGGGCCAGGCCTGGCCGGACCCCAGGAGGGCAGAAACCTGTCTGAGGGGTTGGCAGCAGTAGCAGCAGCTGCAGTGAAACCCCTGAAAAGGCAGTTTGGCAGTACCCGGGTCTGTGCTAGAGACCCGTGGGATCATGGGATTGTGCCAACAATGCCAGGATGGCATAGAGGGCGCAATTCCATGATCTTAGACATGTTACATGGCCATATTCGGAGTTACCATTGTGAAGCTATACATAGGTAGTGACTTATGTATAGTACACGCGTGTAATGGTGTCCCCGCACTCACAAAGTCCAGGGAATTTGCCCTGAACAATGTGGGAGCACCTTGGCTAGTGCCAGGGTGCCCACACACTAAGTAACTTAGCACCCAGCCTGTACTAAGTAAAGGTTAGACATATAGGTGACTTATAAGTTACTTAAGTGCAGTGAAAATGGCTGTGAAATAATGTGTGCATTATTTCACTCAGGCTGCAGTGGCAGGCCTGTGTAAGAATTGTCAGAGCTCCCTATGTGGGTGGCAAAAGAAATGCTGCAGCCCATAGGGATCTCCTGGAACCCCAATACCCTGGGTACCTCAGTACCATATACTAGGGAATTATAAGGGTGTTCCAGTATGCCAATGTGAATTGGTGAAATTGGTCACTAGCCTGTTAGTGACAATTTGGAAAGAAATGAGAGAGCATAACCACTGAGGTTCTGGATAGCAGAGCCTCAGTGAGACAGTTAGTCATAACACAGGTAACACATACAGGGCACATTTATGAGCACTGGGGCCCTGGCTGGCAGGGTCCCAGTGACGCATACAACTAAAACACCATATATACAGTGAAACATGGGGGTAACATGCCAGGCAAGATGGTACTTTCCTACAAGCTCCCATCAGGATGCAGGCATAGGGTCAATACCTGCCTTCAATGTTTGAAGTGTCCAACCCAACTGCATAATAGATCTTAGTTGACTTTGCCAAAAGTGTAACAAGGACATATCACTTTGTATTATGTCTATTGCAGAAGAGACAATGTTATTTAGGGTGTATATCCGGTCAGAGTGGGTATTAATCCCATTATCTACAACAGCTAACGCCTTCAATAAGTTTTCCTGGTCTGTTTGCTTTAACCGGGCATCAGCTTCTTGTTGGGAAAGCTTCCAAATTTCATTGTATACTGCATATAAGAAGCGCTTTCTGCGTTGTTTTCTGGGGCCTAACAGGAAATCCTGTAAGTCAGTGTTATTAGACAGGAGACTGAGGTGGTCTCTAACCCAATCTAGTAAGGAACTCTTCAACCATTGCTGGCATAGTTGCCCTACACTGTATGTTGTTACCAGTCCTGCATGTTCGGATGACACATAGCGAGGGTCCGGCCTATTAGTTTGAAAACCCTTGTGGAGTTTATAAAACGTTTGTGACACCCATTGGTATCTATTGGCCACAACAACCACCCGCCAGGACGTGACAGTGAAGCATTAAACGTGCCATTCAGGACCCATTCATCGAGCTGATCTTCAGTTGCATTTATATATTTTTGCCATGTGTGAAATTTTGCAGGGGCAGGAATACTGGGTGCATTCAATTACTTAATCTTTGCTGAGCCTAAACAACTTGTTTGTTGTACAGTTTCATTTAAAATATCAATTGAACAGGTATCAGGCATGCTCTAAACAAAGCTTCCTTCCCCCTCATTTGCCGATTTCTAGTTCCCCACACACTTTTTAAGTCAATTGACTTTAGCCAATATTCATAGCTTTCTATAGCCAACCAAGGAATCCGAATAAATACATTTCGTATCCGTCAATAGTATATGAACATTTTCCATTGATGGCAATTGAAAATAATGACTCAGCATTTTTAGCATTGTGCCCATAGAAATATGCAAACGTTTCAGAATATGTTTAGCACTCCCTGTGGTGGAGTCGGACAATGTTCCCATTGTGTGTAATTAAAAACAGTCTTTGGGGTACTTGCTCTGTGAATGAATTGGTGCCCATAATATTTATAGTAAAACATATCACCATAATTCTCTTCAGATTGATAAACATCTTCACTTTCAAATACAGTATAATACTGCAATTCCGTCATCATGGAATCAACTGTTTTCACATCCCAGTCATCAGGAACAACTCCGGGTATTATTACATTGTTCATTGAAAGTTCAAACACATATGGTACTTGAATGACCTCTGTCTGGCCTTATATATCAAATGTTACTTTATACCAAACAATCCCATCAGGAATTGGTATAGCGGAAATGTTCACAAAAGACCAGTCTCTACGGACCTTGTGAGAAGGAAAATGGGGTTTTAGGACCTCATCCACCAGTTTAACTGTGGATCATTCAGGAAGAAAATTACCATGTATTGATAAAAAGAATGTTATAATAAAACCAATCCAAAGGAGGAAGGCTAGTACAGTCAAAGAAAGCCACAGATAGTTCCATGGGAAAATAAAGTAATTTGTTTTAAGCCAGTTTATCAGCTAACATGTTGTTGACAGTTCAGATGTAGAAGAGGTGAATGAGTCCGAAAAGTTGTCGTTGACGTCGGCAAAGTATCCAGAAGCAGTTCGCGCAAAAGCTGGAGCTGTATCCGTAGGTGGAGAACCAGTGGGGGTTTGCCCGCGGTGGTTCAGAATAAATTACGCCATCCGTCTGTGTTGAAGTTGTGTCAAATCGATCAGTTATTTCTGTACTGTTTGTTGAAACAGATGTCAGTGAAACTAATGCAAGATCAGTGTCCACCCTCCCGAAGCTCGGAGAGTTGTCAGTGTTGCTGCTCACAACTTGTAGAGGGATAGAGGGACTTATTGACAAGTAGTGAGAGGGATTTGGGAACTACTGGCTGTTCCTCTTGGTCTGCTGTGCAGGATCGGCCACATGGTGTAACTTGACATTGTTGATAGGTACAAAGCGGTTTTTCTTAGCACCAGGCAACGGTGGTAGAATGACAGTTCTAGTACTGCGTATTACCAAGCCTGGGACCGTTCCACGATAGGAAGGGCCGAACTCCTTTTTCACAACAACCTTTTCATGTACTAGATCTCCAACGTTTGTAATCCAGCGAGTAGGTGTTACTTGTACATCCTTAATTCCTGTGGAGGCAGCCCTGGCAGAACCGTTGTCATCATTGAGCTGTTGTAATTCCTGTAAGACAGTGACACGTTCTTTTAAATCAAAGGGTGTTTCTGCCGCATCCATGCCAGGGCAGTCAAGAACATACTTTCGAGTTCCAAACAGGCACGATGTACGACCCCCACAGGGACCTTCTAGGCAGATTGTTAAGTGCTCTCTAGGTATGGGTCGTAGGTGGTTAAGCCAACTACGACCCATATCTAAGACTCTGGCTATTATTGACTGCTTTAAATCACTGTTTTGTCGCTCCACAACACTATTTCCCTCGGGATGAAATGGAGACGAGTAATAGAGTTGGACCCCTAATGAAGCCATGGTGTCTCTCAATGCCCTTGAGGTGAAAGCAGGGCCCTGGTCCGAATGGAACACCGCAACTGCATATGTACCTATAAAGACTCGCAAATCTTTAATAGCAGTCCGAGCGTGAGCCGAGCGTTGTGGCCACACCAATAGAAATCTGGAGCAGGAGTCAACAGTGACTAAAATGTATTTGTATGTACTACCCGGTGTTAGGGGACCACAGTGGTCCAAGTACACACATTGCAATGGTTTGTTGGAAATTAGGAGGGGTGTCTGTGGTGGGCGTTTGGCGGTAGAACCCTTAATTTATTGGCAGATATCACAACAAAGGACATACTGCTTGGCCTGTTTGTATAGACCAGGCCAACGATAATGTGTTTGCAACAATGTTATAGTGTGCACTACACCAGCATGGGCAGATGCTACCCCATCATGCGCTGCTTTAATCAACTCTGATCTTATGTCTGTTGGGAATTACTCAAACCCCCACGCCTGGTATTTACTACTTCGGTGTCTAGGAAGCCTCCCATTCGGTAGGTATATTTGGCAGGAAATACTTTTGGATAGAGCTTGCCTTCAGCCGTAGCTTTCACGGCAGCCCATATGTCATCTTCCGGTTTCGCTCCTGAGCGGGTTACTGCAGCAACAGTAGCGTTGCTACAGCTGATTTTGCCGCTTCATCACCCGGTGTATTTCCAGCATTGTGTATTCCAATGCGCTGATGTCCAAGTGTATGTACAGCATGGACGTTTGGTAGCGTTTCCTTCAGATCCCCCACAGAAGTATGTGTTTGATGGTGTTGCCTTTAGAATCTCTGAACCCATTCTGACGCCATTAATGCAGGTATGCATTGAAGGACTGAACATAGTAGTACGAATCACAGACAATCAGTGTTAGCTGTGTAGGATCCGTATGTTCCAGTGCCGTCACCAGAGCCTTTAGCTCTGCTAATTGTGTTGTGCAATCCCCTAGGGTTTGCGTGTATGTATGCTGGGGACAAAATGTATTATCCTCCATGTAGCCACTTGCTACTGCACAAGCAGAGGAGTGTTGGTGTTTTGTGCCAATTGCAGGTTGTGCTGAGCCATCGGTGTACATGACTCTTTGAGATTGATCAATAGGCAGTGTGTTTGTTTGGACTGGGTATTCTAGTTCATGTGGCAAAAATTCTTGAGTTTGTAATTTTGGGTAAAAAATGTAGTCTACATCAGTGGCTGTCAAACACGTTGCTCATTGAATCTAACGTGGATGTAATGCTTTATCGTCTGGAACGCTGACTTTGGTAACAGCCTCAAGTGCTGGAATTGGAGAGACAACAATAATGCGTTTGCCTTGGGCTAGTGGTCTTTCTTTAATGATCGCCATCTGAACAGCAGTGAGAATTTTCTCAGTGGGAGCAAAGCGTTGTTCTGCTGCTGAGTGCAAATGTGATTTGTATGCAATCAGGACAGTCTCACCCTCATTGAAAGTTACATAGGTGAAACCAATGGCACCAGCAATTACTCTGATGACCAGATGTGTTTTGTTGTCCTTTGTTGTAGATGTTGTGCTGCAAGCATGTCTGTTTGCAAAGCTCTGAAAATGCGTGTATGTTCGACTGTCCAAAATTGACTTGAAAAGTCGGGACGTGTTAAGTTATATAAAGGTTTATGCGTGATGCGTAATCTGGAATGTAAGTTCTGCCAAAATTTAGGAAACCCAATAGGGATTGGAGTTTTTTAATGGTATTTGGAGATTGTAACTGCGTATTTCTCCAGGAATTGTGGCACTAGGCTCTTTCCTTCACTTGATAGCTCATATCCCAGAAAAAGGACGCTAAGAAACGCTAGTTTTTTAAAAAAATTTTATTGAATTTGTAGCCAACTCGGGAAATCCCACAACAATGCGGGCAACCCGTCTTAAATGTTGCAGCAATTCATCATCCATGAGATAGATATCCTCTTCATAGGACAAAGCTTCATGGTTAATGTCGTGCAATATTGAAGTCACACGAGCTGCGAACAGTCCTGGACTGTTCTTATACAACTGGGGTAAAAAACATTATTTTTTCCAGGAGCCTAGTTGTGAGAAGGTAGCCTCTTTCTAGCCTTGTTACCCCCACTTTTGGCCTGTTTGTGAGTGTATGTCTGGGTGTTTGTCACTGTTTTCACTGTCTCACTGGGATCCTGATAGCCAAGCCTCAGTGCTCATAGTGAAAACACTATGTTTTCAGTATGTTTGTTATGTGTCACTGGGATCCTGCTGGTCAGGACCCCAGTGCTCATAGGTTTGTGGCCTATATGTATGTGTCACTGGGACCCTGTCACACAGGGCCCCAGTGCTCATAGGTGTGCATGTATGTGTTCCCTGTGTGGTGCCTAACTGTCTCACTGAGGCTCTGCTAACCAGAACCTCAGTGGTTATGCTCTCTCATTACTTTTAAATTGTCACTAACAGGCTAGTGACCAATTTTACCAATTTACATTGGCTTACTGGAACACCCTTATAATTCCCTAGTATATGGTACTGAGGTATCCAGGGTATTGGGGTTCCAGGAGATCCCTATGGGCTGCAGCATTTCTTTTGCCACCCATAGGGAGCTCTGACAATTCTTACACAGGCCTGCCACTGCAGCCTGAGTGAAATAACGTCCACGTTATTTCACAGCCATTTTACACTGCACTTAAGTAACTTATAAGTCACCTATATGTCTAACCTTTACCTGGTAAAGGTTAGGTGCAAAGTTACTTAGTGTGAGGGCACCCTGGCACTAGCCAAGGTGCCCCCACATTGTTCAGAGCCAATTCCCTGAACTTTGTGAGTGCGGGGACACCATTACACGTGTGCACTACATATAGGTCACTACCTATATGTAGCTTCACAATGGTAACTCCGAATATGGCCATGTAACATGTCTATGATCATGGAATTGCCCCCTCTATGCCATCCTGGCATAGTTGGCACAATCCCATGATCCCAGTGGTTTGTAGCACAGACCCTGGTACTGCCAAACTGCCCTTCCTGGGGTTTCACTGCAGCTGCTGCTGCTGCCAACCCCTCTGACAGGCATCTGCCCTCCTGGGGTCCAGCCAGGCCTGGCCCAGGATGGCAGAACAAAGAACTTCCTCTGAGAGAGGGTGTGACACCCTCTCCCTTTGAAAAATGGTGTGAAGGCAGGGGAGGAGTAGCCTCCCCCAGCCTCTGGAAATGCTTTCTTGGGCACAGATGTGCCCAATTCTGCATAAGCCAGTCTACACCGGTTCAGGGACCCCTTAGCCCCTGCTCTGGCGTGAAACTGGACAAAGGAAAGGGGAGGGACCACTCCCCTGACCTGCACCTCCCCTGGGAGGTGTCCAGAGCTCCTCCAGTGTGCTCCAGACCTCTGCCATCTTGGAAACAGAGGTGCTGCTGGCACACTGGACTGCTCTGAGTGGCCAGTGCCACCAGGTGACGTCAGAGACTCCTGCTGATAGGCTCCTTCAGGTGTTAGTAGCCTATCCTCTCTCCTAGGTAGCCAAACCCTCTTTTCTGGCTATTTAGGGTCTCTGTCTCTGGGGAAACGTCAGATAACGAATGCAAGAGCTCATCCGAGTTCCTCTGCATCTCTCTCTTCACCTTCTGATAAGGAATCGACTGCTGACCGCGCTGGAAGCCTGCAAACCTGCAACATAGTAGCAAACACGACTACTGCAACTCTGTAACGCTGATCCTGCCGCCTTCTCGACTGTTTTCCTGCTTGTGCATGCTGTGGGGGTAGCCTGCCTCCTCTCTGCACCAGAAGCTCCGAAGAAATCTCCCGTGGGTCGACGGAATCTTCCCCCTGCAACCGCAGGCACCAAAAAGCTGCATTACCGGTCCCTTGGGTCTCCTCTCAGCACGACGAGCGAGGTCCCTCGAATCCAGCGACTCTGTCCAAGTGACCCCCACAGTCCAGTGACTCTTCAGCCCAAGTTTGGTGGAGGTAAGTCCTTGCCTCACCTCGCTGGGCTGCATTGCTGGGAACCGCGACTTTGCAGCTACTCCGGCCCCTGTGCACTTCCGGCGGAAATCCTTTGTGCACAGCCAAGCCTGGGTCCACGGCACTCTAACCTGCATTGCACGACTTTCTAAGTTGGTCTCCGGCGACGTGGGACTCCTTTGTGCAACTTCGGCGAGCACCGTTTCTCTGCATCCTCGTAGTGCCTGTTTCTGGCACTTCTCTGGGTGCTACCTGCTTCAGTGAGGGCTCTTTGTCTTGCTCGACGTCCCCTCTCTCTTCAGGTCCAATTTGCGACCTCCTGGTCCCTCCTGGGCCCCAGCAGTGTCCAAAAACGCCAAACGCACGATTTGCAGCTAGCAAGGCTTGTTGGCGTTCTTTCGGCGGGAAAACACTTCTGCACGACTCTCCACGGCGAGAGGGATCCGTCCACCAAAGGGGAAGTCTCTAGCCCTTTTCGTTCCTGCAGAAACCTCAGCTTCTTCTGCCCAGTCGAAGCTTCTTTGCACCCGCAGCTGGCATTTCCTGGGCATCTGCCCATCTCAGACTTGCTTGTGACTTTTGGACTTGGTCCCCTTGTTCCACAGGTACCCTAGATTGGAAATCCACAGTTGTTGCATTGCTGGTTTGTGTCTTTCCTGCATTATTCCTCTAACATGACTTCTTTGTCCTTAGGGGAACTTTAGTGCACTTTGCACTCACTTTTCAGGGTCTTGGGGAGGGTTATTTTTCTAACTCTCACTATTTTCTAATAGTCCCAGCGACCCTCTACAAGGTCACATAGGTTTGGGGTCCATTCGTGGTTCGCATTCCACTTTTGGAGTATATGGTTTGTGTTGCCCCTATCCCTATGTTTCCCCATTGCATCCTATTGTAACTATACATTGTTTGCACTGTTTTCTAAGACTATACTGCATATTTTTGCTATTGTGTATATATATCTTGTGTATATTTCCTATCCTCTCACTGAGGGTACACTCTAAGATACTTTGGCATATTGTCATAAAAATAAAGTACCTTTATTTTTAGTATAACTGTGTATTGTGTTTTCTTATGATATTGTGCATATGACACTAAGTGGTACTGTAGTAGCTTCACACGTCTCCTAGTTCAGCCTAAGCTGCTCTGCTAAGCTACCATTATCTATCAGCCTAAGCTGCTAGACACCCTATACACTAATAAGGGATAACTGGGCCTGGTGCAAGGTGCAAGTACCCCTTGGTACTCACTACAAGCCAGTCCAGCCTCCTACACTAGTACACTGAAACTTGCTAAGTCTGTACTCTCAGGTGCTATATTTTAGCAGAAGAAGCCATTGGAAATGTCCAATGTTGTTTTGTATTTTTTGCGCACTGTGTTGTTCATGAGTGCTGTGCTATGTGAGTTTTGTATGGCATATGTGTGTGTATGATAGTTTAAATGTCTGTAGTCTAAAACTATTCTGTACAAATGGTCCGGTTTGGCTACTGGGAATAAGGGATTATTCATTGGTGAGACACAGGGTCCGATTACGCCCTAGTACTCTAGTATGTGAGGATTTCCCTCACGGGTACTTTAGCATCATGTTTAATTGGATATTGGGGTTGTGGTTGGGGTTGATTTTTAATAGGGATTATATGATAAGGGGAATCTTTGTCCCATCCTATGTGGTTGGGATATAATACGGGTGCCTACGCCAATGCCCAATCGATGGCGTAGGACTCTGTGAGCTCCTTGGGAACAAGGGGCGCGAAAGAAGGTTTAATAACATCTTCCCCATATGGGCATGTACAGACAAATTCAGGTGGCCAATCCTTTTCGACCAGAAAAATATATATGTTTACAACGCATTCCCAAAAGATTTCGTCTGTTGTGCGCTCTGTATCTCCTAACTGTAGCTTTACTTTGTACACCCTATCAGGCGTGGAGACACGCAAGTCCGCAATTTCTACTTGTAGGAAGTCATAAGTTGCTTTCACCTCCAGCTGCTCTAGAAGATTCCGGCAAACTATTGTGACCTCTGCCGCGCTGTCTAATAGCGCCAGTGCCCATGTGTTGTTCGTCAAGAGAGCACTTTTCTTGAGTGGCATGTCGAACTGCAACTGCTGCCACCTTTTTCTTTTTGAATTGTGGTTTTTGTTGGGGAAGGAACATCTGTTGAGCGTTGTTGTTAGAAATGGGTCTTTGACAGGTTACCCCCTGTTCAAGCAAGGACCCTCACTCTAGTCAGGGTAAAAGAGAATCACCCTCAGCTAACCCCTGCTTACCCCCTTGGCAGCTTGGCACGAGCAGTAGGCTTAACTTCAGAGTGCTAGGTGCAAAAGTGTTTGTACCAACACACAAAGTAACTTAATGAAAACACTTCAAAATGACACAACACAGGTTTAGAAAAATAGAGAACATTTATCTAAGCAAAACAAGACCAAAACGACAAAAATACACAAGTCAAGTTATCAATAAAAATGCAAAAAGAGTCTTCATGCAATTTTAAACACACACTAACACTGTTAGCGTGAAAATGTACCTTGGGTGTGTCAAAAATAACCCCGCACGGGCGAGTGTTCCTCAAAAAGGGCTTGCGATGCGTCAATTTCACTCACGAGCGAGACCCTGCGTAGTTTCTCCTTTCGTCGGGTCAGAGCGCGTTGTTTCTTCTCTCCGCAGGAGAGCGATGCATCGATCCGGGCAGCACTCTCGGGTCCAAGCAGGCCTTGCGTTGTTCTTTCTCACCCAGCTGTATCTGCGTTGGAAATCCAGCCGCACGATGATCCGAAAACCACACATCGCGGGTTACAATCTCCCCAGCCTCCGTCAGCGATGATGCGCGTCGTTTCTCCAGCTCCGTGCGTCGATTCTTCGGTCACCTTGCAGGCGAGCGTCGATTTTTCAGCCGGGAAGCGACCAGCGTGTTGATTTTTCAGCTGCAGATCAGAGTTGCGTCGATCTTTTCCCCGCACGGCGTTGTGTGTGTGGATTTCTTCCTCTTAGGCTGCCAGCTTCTCCTTTCAGGGTCCCAGCAACTGGATAGGCACCACTTGGCAGAGTAGGAGTCTCTCCAGAGACTCCAGGTGCTTGCAGAGAGAAGTCTTTGCTGTCCCTGAGACTTCAAATAACAGGAGGCAAGCTCTAAATCAAGCCCTTGGAGATCTTCACAAGAAGGGAGGCAATACAAAGTCCAGTCTTTGTCCTCTAGCACAGGCAGAAGCAGCAACTGCAAGATAGCCCCACAAAGCACAGTCAAAGGCAAGGCAGCTCTTCTTCCTCAGCTCTACAGCTCTTCTCCAGGCAGAGGTTCCTCTTGGTTTCCAGAAGTGTTCTAAAGTCTGTGGTTTTGGGTGCCCTTCTCATACCCAATTTCCCCTTTGAAGTAGGCCTACTTCGAAGCAAAGTCTCTCTTGATTGTGAAATCCTGCCTTGCCCAGGCCAGGCCCCAGATACTCACCAGGGGGTTGGAGATTGCATTGTGTGAGGGCAGGCACAGCCCTTTCAGTTGTGAGTAACCACTCCTCCCCTCCCTCCTAACACAGAGGGTTCATCAGGAAATGCAGACTACACCCCAGCTCCCTTTGTGTCACTGTCTGGTGAGAGGTGCAACCAGCCCAACTGTCAAACTGACCCAGACAGGGAATCCACAAACAGGCAGAATCACAGAAATGGTTTAAGCAAGAAAATGCTCACTTTCTAAAAGTGGAATTTCCAAACACACAATCTTAAAATCAACTTTTCTAAAAGATGTATTTTTAAATTGTGATCCCGGAGACCCCAAGCTCCACATGTCCATCCGCTCCCAAAGGGAATCTACACTTTAATCATATTTAAGGGTCGCCCCTATGTTAACCTATGAGATGGACAGGCAGTGAAAAACGAATTTAGCAATATTTCACTGTTAGGACATATAAAACACACCTTAACCATACACTGCACCCTGCCCTTGGGGCTACTTAGGGCCTACCTTGGGGGTGCCTTAAGTGTAAGAAAAAGGAAGGTTTATGTCACGATCTGAATGCTTCTTGTTTGTCAGTCTCGAGGCACCACCTGCTCTCTTGCTGGTTCTGGACTGACCAAGGTAAGGGTGACCCTTTCCAGTAGCCACGGTGCTGCTGATCGAGTAACACCAATAAGGCAGTGACCTCCAGAAGGAGTCCCAGAGGAAAAAGCCCAGTCCTGGGAAAAATCTCAGAAGCAAGGAACTCCTGGAAAGGAAGTAAGAAAAAAGAGAAGCGTAATATAAACTGGAAACAGCAATACTGTAGCCAAGAAAAAACAGGAGAAGTCCAAAAATCACCGGAAACAGGAGCGAGGAGCACCACCAGAACAGAAGTGTTTGCAATGCGAGGAACAGAAGACCAACTGTGCTTATATACTGGAAAACAGGAAGTGACACACAGGAAGTTCCAAAGACATCATCTTGAATTGGGAAAAGCCACATTTGAGTGAATGGAAAAATAGCCATGGTGTAAAAGAGGAAGCAAAGCATGCAGGGAAGGAAACACAGACTCCTGGGACGAAGAAAAGATGGCTAAGAGGAAAACCATAAAGAAAGAGAAAACAAGAAAAAAGGCAGAAAGAATAGGAAAGAGAGATTATAAGGTGAAAAGCGGGCACAGAGCGAAGCAGCACCCAAAGAAAGATTGACTGGTCACGCTGTGGAACGAAAAATAGGCAGCTGCTCAAAACGTGGCCTGCGGCAGAAATGGCTGTCCAGGACTCGGACCGCCGATCTGACCGCGTTCTGCAAGTGGAGCGCCACAGGTCCTCGCGGCATCACAGTTTAGGCCTGGCAAGTGGGTACACTTGCCAAGTCGAATTTACACTTAAAACTGCACACACAGACACTGCAGTGGCAGGTCTGAAACATGATTACAGAGCTACTTATGTGGGTGGCACAATCAGTGCTGCAGGCCCACTAGTAGCATTTGGTTTACAGACCCTGGGCACCTCTAGTGCACTTTACTAGGGACTTACTAGTAAATCAAAAATGCCAATCATGGATAAACCAATCAACCATACAATTTACACAGAGAGCATATGCTCTTTAACTCTGGTTAGCAGTGGTAAAGTGCTCAGAGTTCAAAAGCCAACAGCAATAGGTCAGAAAAAATAGGAGGCAAAAAGATTGGGGATGACCCTGCATAAACTCAAAAGTCTAACAGTTGTGATTCCTGTCTCTGTTTCATGTACTCAGTTCTTCGCTCTGACTGCCCACCTCTCTCACTGCGTTTTTCCAATGAGTCCTGAAAGGTACGAGATTGGCGTGTATCAGTATTTTGATATCTGTCAGGCGTTATTATATTATCTCTGTTTCTGAGATTATATCAATTCTGTGGGGTCGCCTTCTAGATTGTCCCCTTCCTTTTTTGGGTGTTTGTTGTTTTTTATCCCAGCGTTTCTTAGCCTGCTTGGTAGAATCTTTATTAAATTTACCCTGAAATTGTGGTTTTGTTGGTCTGGTCCCCAGACTATCTCGACCAATGCTGGAATAGGTCTACGCGATAATCTTTGCAGCTCACGTTCTTGATCCTGTGGAGGAACGTCCCGGAGCCGCATGCACACCCTTAGTGCGACAGCTTCCCCTTTAAGGTTACTTAGTATAATTGAAGATACTGTGGCAAAATTTCCCATTTGCATCCCCAAGTCCAGGGCTGGAGCAGCCCCGTATTCATCTTGAATTTGTTTCAAGCCTTCCGGTAAATTGGCAAGTGTTGGTGTACCATGTGTGATAGTATAGAGCTTGGCAAATACTGTGCCCCATGTATTGCAATTATCTACAGTGGGAATCATCCCAAGCGCAAGCACATAGTTAATATTCTATGTTTACCTTGGGTCCAGTATGGGGAAACACTTCTTCCAGTGCGTTTATTTTTTGAGCTAACCAAAACTGATTTTTTTCCCGTTTGGCGGGTACCTTACCCATGATCGAATGTACAGTCGCAGGATTAATGCCTGGCATTACTACATGCGGTTGTGCCAGAGCAGCACATGCTGGGTTTGTATTTAATATTTGTGTTACAAACTGTACTAATTATCTGTATATTGCCGTCATATCAGCATATATGCGACGGACTTCAGCTACCGTTAGTTTCACTGCAGCAGGTTGAGGTGTATAAGTGGCCAATAAAGGCCAGGCAGGGCCATCATTACTTAGAGGCCCTAACCTAACATGTACAATTGTGTGGGATAGGGTGCCATCAAGCCCATTATTATGTTCTTGATAAGATAGAGGTATTTCTAAATATGCATGTGCTCTGTGTTGTGCAGGTACGTTTGCAGGTGTATAGTGATGAAATGTATTTGTGTTCCCATCAACCTCTGGAAATGTGACCCAATAATAAAAAAGTTGTGTTCTATAGGCTGGGTGAGCGTCAACAACAAATGTGACTGGACCCCCCAGGCCGTTAGGCCAGGTGCCAGTAAATGTGCAGTAAGTGGTGGTCTCATATTGACTGCAATTGCTACCTGTTGTGGATTCGCCATAATGAATGGTAAATTTGTTCAGAGATAAGCACACCAAATGGGGATTATCTTTTTAGAGTTGAAGCTTGAACAACCTACAGCGTTAGTTAGGTACTCCCTACTTAGCTGAGGAGAAAATCCTCAATACCACGGACGTCTCCGTATATAGTACTGAGGTGTATTTGTATGTAGTGAGACAGATACTCAAGAGGACCCGAAAATTAGAGCCTGACCAAATGTTGGCGGCGCCATGTAGCATAGACTTTCATTATTCTAATGAGACTACTGTATTTGAGCAGCAGAATCACCTGTGGTGTGGGGGACTGAGTCTAACCCACTACAGGTGACACCTGTCGGGCTAATCCAGGTTTTGTTCAGGCTAACTAGATGTGCCTCATCTCCACCCAAGAGCAGGGATGATTGGGCAGCTGAGCACTTGACACAATTGACTCCTCAGGGAAATCG
This sequence comes from Pleurodeles waltl, assembly GCF_031143425.1. NCBI lineage: Eukaryota > Metazoa > Chordata > Amphibia > Caudata > Salamandridae > Pleurodeles > Pleurodeles waltl. The sequence goes on along the minus strand of NC_090437.1, from coordinate 1,346,505,211 downwards.
TGGTCACTCAGATCTCATCCGTTTCTCTCAAGTTGCATTAGTCTCACATATACAAGGACAAGCAGAGGCAGTATATGTTTCACTAAGGTTTTTAATGAAGCAACGGCATCTTAGACAATAAAGCATGTACTGCAATAACTAGGACAATAAAGCTTGACAGGATTAAAATTGTGACACGGAGAGTAAAGCATAGAAATAATGCTACCATATTGTCACTGGAGTCAATAGGCTAATTCCTACCTAGGCTATATTAGAACACAGTATGTTAAGGTCTAGTTCTGCCCTCCAGGTTCCCCTGCAAAGACATCATCCCCCATACCTGAGTAAAGGCCTGAAGTCTGTATAAGCCAGCTGTAGCGAAGCGTTCAGCAATCCGCACACAGTTGTGGTCATCTGGCTGGAATCTCCCTCTTACGTGTATGGGACAGGGAAGTGTTTTTATAATAAAACAGCTGATGTTCTGAGAAAAGGTCCCTACGTAAGGATGCGTATGCTTCTATGAATATCAGAGACAAAGCGTTACCACGTTTTACCGGCCACCTATCTTACTGCAGCCTTGAGAGAAGCACATAGTGAACAAGAATGTCTTGTTTAAGAACGTGGTGCTGGCCTAGGCAAAGAAAACCTAGATAGAGAGAAATAAACAAGACAGCAAATGTGGCCATTGGTAAAATGATAAATGAGGCTGAATAAAATATATCTAGGTTAAAGTGCACAGTGGCAGGCCTAGTGTTCTAAAATAACGTGCATGGAGCTACAACTAAAATGGCTACACAACCCTTCCTGCTCACAGATTCACAGTCAGCAGGTTCCCCTCAGTGAGTGCTTCCTGCTCAGAGATCCAGGGTGTGCAGATACCCCCCAATGACTGCTTACTGGTCACAGATCCATAGCTTGTTGAGACCCCTCAGTGGCCACTTTATGGTCACAGAACCAAGGTCTGCAGATACCCATCAGGGACTGCTTCCTGCTCACAGGTCTAGGGTCTGCAAATGCTCCTGTTTGACTGCTTCCTGCCCACAGATCTACAGACTGCAGCTACCCCTCAGTGACTGCTTCCTGCTCACAGATCCACAGTCTGAAGATACCCCTCAGGGACTGCTTCCTGCTCACAGATCCACAGTCTGCAGATACCCCTCGGGGACTGCTTCCTGCTCACAGATGCAGGGTCTACAAATAAACCCTCAGTGACTGCTTGCTCCTCACAGATCCACAGACTGCAGCTACCCCTCAGTGACTGCTTCCTGCTCACAGATGCAGGGTCTGCAAATAAACCCTCAGTGACAGCCTCCTGCTCACAGATCCAGGATCTACAGATACCCCTCAGTGACTGCTTCCTGCTCACAGATGCAGGGTCTACAAATAAACCCTCAGTGTAGGAAAGTACCATCTTGCCTGGCATGTTACCCCCATAATTCACTGTATATATGTTGTTTTAGTTGTATGTGTCACTGGGACCCTGCCAGCCAGGGCCCCAGTGCTCATAAGTGTGCCTTGTATGTGTTACCTGTGTTATGACTAACTGTCTCACTGAGGCTCTGCTAACCAGAACCTCAGTGGTTATGCTCTCTCATTTCTTTCCAAATTGTCACTAACAGGCTAGTGACCAATTTCACCAATTCACATTGGCATACTGGAACACCCTTATAATTCCCTATTTTATGGTACTGAGGTACCCAGGGTATTGGGGTTCCAGGAGATCCCTATTGGCTGCAGCATTTCTTTTGCCACACAAAGGGAGCTCTGACAATTCTTACACAGGCCTGCCCTTGCAGCCTGAGTGAAATAACGTCCACGTTATTTCACAGCCATTTACCACTGCACTTAAGTAACTTATAAGTCACCTATATGTCTAACCTTTACCTGGTAAAGGTTGGGTGCTAAGTTACTTAGTGTGTGGGCACCCTGGCACTAGCCAAGGTGCTCCCACATTGTTCAGGGCAAATTCCCCGGACTTTGTGAGTGCGGGGACACCATTACACGCGTGCACTATACATATGTCACGACATATGTATAGCGTCACAATGGTAACTCCGAACATGGCCATGTAACATGTCTAAGATCACAAGAGACAATTCCATGATCACCCGAGTCTCTAGCTCAGACCCGGGTACTTCCAAACTACCTTGCCCGGGGTTTCACTGCAGCTGCTGCCAACCCCTCAGACAGGTTTCTGCCCTCCTGGGGTCCAGCCAGGCTTGGCCCAGGAATGCAGAACAAAGGTCTTCCTCAGAGAGAGGGTGTTACACCCTCTCCCTTTGGAAAAAGGTGTCAGGGGTGGGGAGGAGTAGCCTCCCCCAGCCTCTGGAAATGCTTTGATGGGCACAGATGGTGCCCATCTCTGCATAAGCCAGTCTACACCGGTTCAGGGATGCCCCAGTCCTGCTCTGGTGCGAAACTGGACAGAGTGACCACTCCCCTGACCTGCACCTCCCCTGGGAGGTGCCCAGAGCTCCTCCAGTGTGCTCCAGACCTCTGTCATCTTGGAAGCAGAGGTGCTGCTGGCACACTGGACTGCTTTGAGTGGCCAGTGCCAGCAGGTGACGTCAGAGACTCCTTCTGATAGGCTCCTCCAGGTGTTGCTAGCCTATCCTCTCTCCTAAGTAGCCAAACCTCCTTTTCTGGCTATTTAGGGTCTCTGCTTTGGGGAATTCTTTAGATACCGAATGCAAGAGCTCATCAGAGTTCCTCTGCATCTCTGTCTTCACCTTCTGCCAAGGAATCGACTGCTGACAGCGTTGGAAGCCTGCAAAACTGCAACAAAGTAGCAAAGACGACTACTGCGACCTTGTAACGCTGATCCTGCCGCCTTCTCGACTGTTTTCCTGGTGGTGCATGCTGTGGGGGTAGTCTGCCTCCTCTTTGCACTAGAAGCTCCGAAGAAATCTCCCGTGGGTCGACGGAATCTTCCCCCTGCAACCGCAGGCACCAAAGAACTGCATCACCGGTCCTCTGGGTCACCTCTCAGCACGACGAGCGAGGTCCCTTGAACTCAGCAACTCTGTCCAAGTGACTCCCACAGTCCAGTGACTTTTCAGTCCAAGTTTGGTGGAGGTAAGTCCTTGCCTCCCCACGCTAGACTGCATTGCTGGGAACCGCGTGTTTTGCAGCTACTCCGGCTCCTGTGCACTCTTCCAGGATTTCCTTTGTGCACAGCCAAGCCTGGGTCCCCGGCACTCTAACCTGCAGTGCACGACCTCCTGAGTTGTCCTCCGGCGTCGTGGGACCCTCTTTTGTGACTTCGGGTGAGCTCCGGTTCACTCCACTTCGTAGTGCCTGTTCCGGCACTTCTGCTGGTGCTGCTTGCTTCTGAGTGGGCTCTTTGTCTTGCTGGACGCCCTCTCTGTCTCCTCACGCAATTGGTGACATCCTGGGCCACAGCAACATCCAAAAACCCTAACCGAGACCCTTGCAGCTAGCAAGGCTTGTTTGCGGTCTTTCTGCACAGAAACACCTCTGCACGACTCTTCACGACGTGGGACATCCATCCTCCAAAGGGGAAGTTTCTAGCCCTTGTCGTTCTTGCAGAATCCACAGCTTCTACCATCCGGTGGCAGCTTCTTTGCACCCACAGCTGGCATTTCCTGGGCATCTGCCCACTCCCGACTTGATCGTGACTTTGGGACTTGGACCCCTTGTTCCACAGCTACTCTCGTCAGGAAATCCATCGTTGTTGCATTGCTGGTGTTGGTCTTCCTTGCAGAATTCCCCTATCACGACTTCTGTGCTCTCTGGGGAACTTAGGTGCACTTTGCACCCACTTTTCAGGGTCTTGGGGTGGGCTATTTTTCTAACCCTCACTGTTTTCTTACAGTCCCAGCGACCCTCTACAAGGTCACATAGGTTTGGGGTCCATTTGTGGTTCGCATTCCACTTCTAGAGTATATGGTTTGTGTTGCCCCTCTTCCTATGTGCCCCCATTGCATTCTAGTGTGACTATACATTGTTTGCACTGTTTTCTATTGCTATTACTGCATATTTTGGTATTGTGTACATATATCTTGTGTATATTTGCTATCCTCATACTGAGGGTACTCACTGAGATACTTTGGCATATTGTCATAAAAATAAAGTACCTTTATTTTTAGTATATCTGTGTATTGTGTTTTCTTATGATATTGTGCATATGACACCAGTGGTATAGTAGGAGCTTTGCATGTCTCCTAGTTCAGCCTAAGCTGCTCTGCTATAGCTACCTTCTATCAGCCTAAGCTGCTAGAAACACCTCTTCTCCACTAATAAGGGATAACTGGACCTGGTGCAGTGTGTAAGTACCCCTTAGTACCACTACAAACCAGGCCAGCCTCCTACACTCAGAGACTGCTTCCTGCTCACAGATCTACAGACTGCAGCTACCCCTCAGTGACTGCTTCCTGCTCACATATCCAGGGTCTGCGGATACCGCTTAGTGACTGATTCCAGGTCACAGATCTACGGTCTACAGATACCCCTCAGTGACTGCTTCCTGCTCACAGATTAATAGTTGGCAGAGACCCCTCAGTGACTGCTTCCTGCTCAGAGATCAAGGTGTGCAGATACCCCCAACGACTGCTTATTGGATCCACAGTTTGCTGATAGCCCTAAGTGACTGCTTCCTCGGCACAGAACCAGGGACAGCAGATGCCCCTCAGTGACTGCTTCCTGGTCGGAGAGCCACAGTCTGCAGACACTCCTTAGTGACTGCTACCTGCTCACAGAATCAGGGTCTGCAGATACTCCTTAGTGACTGCTTCCTGCTCGCAGATACAGGGTCTGCAGATAAACCCTCAGTGACTGCTTCCTGATCACAGATGAAGGGTCTGCAGATACCCCTCAGTGACTGCTTCCTAGTTAAAGATTCACGGTCTGCAGATACCCCTCAGTGACTGCTTCCTGCTCATAGATTCAGGATCTGCAGATATCCCTGTGTGACTGCTTCCTGCTCACAGGTCCACGGGCAGAGATAACCCTCAGCAACTACTTCCTGCTCACAGATGTAGGATCTGCAGATACCCCTCAGGTTTGGTTTCCTGCTCTTAGATCCACAGTCTGCAGCTATCCCTCAGTGCCTGATTCCTGTTCACAGATCCAGGGTCTGCAGATATCCCTCAGTGACTGCCTCCTGCTCCCAGATTAAGGGTCTGGAGATAAACCCTCAGTGACTGCTTCCTGGTCACAGATCCAGGATCTACAGATACCCCTCACTGACTGCCTCCTGCTCACAGATGAAGGGTCTGCAGATAACCCTCAGTGCTTGCTCCCACCTCACAAATCTAGGATCTGCAGATAGCCCTTAGTGACTGCTTCCTAGTTAAAGATTCACAGTCTGCAGATACCCCTCAGTGACTGCTTCCTGCTCCAGTCTACAGATACCCCTCAGTGACTGCTTCCTAGTTAAAGATTCACGGTCTGCAGATACGCCTCAGTGACTGCTTCCTCCTCCAGTCTACAGACACCCCTCAGTGACCGCTTCCTGGTCAGAAGTCCACAGTCTGAAGATACCACTCTGTGACTTGTTCCTGCTCACAGATTCACAGACTGTAGATATCCATCAGTGATTATAGATTCATAGTCTGCAGTTACCCTCCGTTACTGGTTCCTGCTCACAGGTCCACAGACTGCAGATACTTCTCAATCAATCAATCAGTTATTTGTTAAGCGTGCTATTCACCCGGTAGGGTCTCAGGGTGCTGGGGGGGGTGCTACTGCTCAAAGAGCCAGATCTTGAGTCGTTTCCTGACGGTCAGGAGGTCCTGGGTCAGGCATAGGTTGATGGGGAGGGAGTTCCAGGTCTTGGCGGCAAGGTGGGAGAAGGATCTGCCGACAGCTGTGGTACGGTGAATGCGGGGCACGGTGGCGAGGGCAAGGTTGGCGGAGCGGAGCTGGTGAGTCGGGATGTGGAATTTGAGACGCTCGTTGAGGTAGGCAGTTCCGGCGTCGTGGAGAGCCTTGTGAGCATGGATCAGGAGTTTGAAGATGATCCTTTTGTTGACGGGGAGCCAGTGGAGGTCTCTGAGGTGGGCTGAGATGTGTTAGTGGTGAAGGAGGTTGAGGATGAGTCGTGCTGAGGCGTTCTGAATGCGCTGAAGTTTTTGCTGGAGCTTGGCTGTTCTTCCCGCGTAGTGACTACTTCCTGCTCACAGATCCAAAGTCTACATATACAGATCCAGCGTCTACATATACCCCTCAGGGACTGCTTCCTGCTCACAGATCCAGGGTCTCCAGGTACCCCTCAGTGACCCTTTCCTGCTCACAGATCCTCAGTCTGCAGCTATCCCTCAGTGACGTCTTTCTGTTCACAGATCCAGGGTCTGCAGATACCCCAGTGACTGCCTCCTGCTCACGGATGAAGGGTCTGCAGATAAACCCTCAGTGGCTGCTTCCTGCTCACAGATGCAGGATCTGCAGATACCCCTCAGTGACTGCTCCTTCCTCCCAGATCTAGGGTCTGCAGACACCCCTTAGTGACCGCTTCCTAGTCACAGATCTAGGGTCTGCAGACACCCCTTAGTGACTGCTTCCTAGTCACAGATTCATGGTCTGCAGATACCCCTCAGTGACTGTTTCCTGCTCCAGTCTACAGATACCCGTCAGTGACTGCTTCATGGTCAGAGATCCACAGTCTGCAGATACCCCTCAGTGGCTGCTTCCTGCTCCAGTCTACAGATACCCGTCAGTGACTGCTTCCTGGTCAGAGATCCACAGTCTGCAAATACTCCTTAGTGACTGCTACTTGCTCACAGATCCAGCTTCTGCTGTCAAAGGCACGTATTTGTAGATACTTACAAATGCATTTACAAAGGAGTTTTGACACGGAAAGCCGGAGTGAAAAATCAATGACCAAAGGTCTGTTTATTTTTGCTGCAGCAAAAGAGGACAGGTTTACCACTGGCATCCCTGGCCCGAAGTAAAGTGTGCTGGCATGAAGCGTTTAACAGTGATATTTATACTCCTACATCAAAGGATACATAAAGTATGTAAATAATGATATACGTCATACAGATATTTTAAGGAGGTAATCAGTTTCCACACACCGGTTCCATTCCCAGCTTTGTCCTCGACTCCCTTCTGCAGCTGCCTGACTCCCCACATTCTTGAGACCCTTCAAAGGATTGCGTGGTTCAAAGGTATAGATATCAGCCTTTCCCTCCCCAAAATACAACAGCAGAGGTCGGTTAGTTATTTTGACCACATGATTATAATGAGTAACGTGCCCCAGTTAGGGAAAGAAACCAGCTGCAAGCCTGTGGTGTGGAGCCAGGCTTATTTTACTTAAACAAATATACATAAGAAAACATATGTGATAGGCAGTGCGTTCTGAGAGAAAAGAGCTCAGACCTACACGTGTTCAAGGAAAAGGAGCAATTCAAAATGGATTCTTACACTGCAGACACCCCTTAGTGACTGCTTCCTGCTCACTGATGCAGGGTCTGCAGATATCCTTCAGTGGCTGCTTCTTGCTCAGAGGTCCAGGGTTTCCAGATACATCTCAGTGACTGCTTTATGTTCACGGATTGACAGCCTGCAGATACCCCTCAGTGACTGATTCCTTCTCACAGATGCAGAGTCTGCAGATACCCCTCAGTGGCTCATTCCTGCTCACAGATCAAGGGTCTGCAGATATCCCTCAGTGACTGCTTCTTGCTCACAGGTCCAGGGTGTCCAGATACATCTCAGTGACTGCTTCCTTCTCACAGATGCAGGGTCTGCAAATAACTTTTTAAGTTAAAGATCACTTTCAATATCGAAGGAAAGATTAGCATTTAATGCAAGTTGAGACCACTAAGAGCACCTACACTGTTGAACTGTGCACATGTTGTCAGGAAAAATCATGATATACAAGTTTTGAAAGTGGAGAAGTTGTTGCTTTCTGTCCTCTCGAAGATTAGCGTCCCTGTCTCGGTGGTTAAGAATGTGAGTGATCGCCGAGCATGCCGGAGCTCTGGGCGGTGGTTGTCCGGTCAAGGACCTATGAAGAAAGTTGGCTCTGTATGTACTATTTCAAAGTAAGAATTAGTGTGCACAGAGTCCAAGGGTTCCCCTTAGAGGTACGATAGTGGCAACAATAGATAATACTAATGCTCTATTTTGTGGTAGTGTGGTCGAGCAGTTGGCTTATCAGAGGGTAGTGTTAAGCATTTGTTGTACACACACAGGCAATACATGAGAAACACACACTCAAACACTTGCTCCAGGCCAATAGGTTTTTATATTGAAAAATATATTTTCTTAGTTTATTTTAAGAACCACATGTTCAAGATTTACATTCAACACTTTAAATGTAAGGTACTTTAGGAACTTTGAATGAACACAATATCATGTACAGTCTTTGTAAAAATGGCAATAAGCTATTTCAAAAGTGGAAACAGTGCAAAAATCAACAGTTCCTGGGGGAGGTAAGTAAAGGTTAGTTTTGTATGTAGGTAAAACACTTACAAGTCTCAAGTTTGGGGCATAGGCAGCGCACCGTTCAGGGTTCAAGGCAACCCCAAAGTTACCACACCAGCAGCTCAGGGCCTGTCAGGTGCAGAGGTCAAAGAGGTGCCCAAAACACTTAGGCGCCTATGGAGAACAGGGGTGCCCCGGTTCCAGTCTGCCAGCAGGTAAGTACCAGCGTCCTCGGGGGGCAGACCCGAAGGGTTTTGTAGAGCACCGGGGGGACACAAGAAGGCACAAAAGTACACCCTCTTCGGCACAGGGGCAGCCGGGTGCAGTGTGCAAACAGGCATCGGGTTTTGTAGTGATTTCAATGGAGGGACCCGGGGGGTCACTGTAGCAGGCAGGCACAAGGCGGGCTTCTCGGGACAGCCACCACCTGGGCAAGGCAGAGGGTCGCCTGGGGGTTGCTCCTGCGTCGAAGTTCGGTTCCTTCAGGTTGTGGGGGCTGCGGGTGCAGTGTTGGTTCCAGGCGTCCGGTCCCTTGTTACAAGCAGTCACGGTCAGGGGGAGCCTCTGGATTCTCTCTGCAGGCGTCGCTGTGGGGGCTCATGGGGGTCGTCTCTGGTTACTCACGGGCTCGCAGATGCCGGGGAGTCCTCCCTGAGGTGTTGGTTTTCTGCAGGTCGAGCCGGGGGCGTCGGGTACAGAGTGTTGAGTCTCACGCCCTCCGGCGGGAAACGTGAAGTCTTTGGAAGTTGCTTCTTTGTTTCAAAGAAGTAGCTGGTTTTGAACAGGGCTGCTGTTCACAGGAGTTTCTTGGTCCTGTAGTACAGGGCAGTCCTCTGAGGCTTCAGAGGTCGCTGGTCCCTGTCAGATGCGTCGCTGGAGCAGGTTTTCGAAGTTGGAGACAGGCCGGTAGGGCTGGGGGCAATTCAGTTGTCGGCTTCCTCCTTCTCTGCTGGCTTGTAGGTCAGCAGTCCTTTTTCTTTCTTCAGGTTGCAGGAATCTGATTTCCTGGGATCTGGGGTGCCCCTAAATACAGAATTTAGGGGTGTGTTTAAGTCTGGGGGGGCAGTAGCCAATGGCTACGGTCCTTAAGGGTGGCTACACCCTCTTTGTGCCTCCTCCCTGTGGGGAGGGGGTGTAGGAGGCTGGACTGGCTTGTAGTGAGTACCAAGGGGTACTTACACCTTGCACCAGGCCCAGGTATGCCTTATTAATGTATAGGGTGTCTAGCAGCTTAGGCTGATAGATAATGGTAGCTTAGCAGAGCAGCTTAGGCTGAACTAGGAGACGAGTGAAGCTCCTACAGTACCACTAGTGTCACTTGCACAATATCATAAGAAAACACAATACACAGATATACTAAAAATAAAGGTACTTTATTTTTATGACAATATGCCAAAGTATCTCAGTGAGTACCCTCAGTATGAGGATAGCAAATATACACAAGATATATGTACACAATACCAAAAATATGCAGTATAGTAATAGAAAACAGTGCAAACAATGTATAGTTACAATAGGATGCAATGGGGACACATAGGGATAGGGGCAACACAAACCATATACTCCAAAAGTGGAATGCGAACCACGAATGGACCCCAAACCTATGTGACCTTGTAGAGGGTCGCTGGGACTGTAAGAAAACAGTGTGGGTTAGAAAAATAGCCCACCCCAAGACCCTGAAAAGTGAGTGCAAAGTGTACTAAAGTTCCCCAAAGAGCACAGAAGTCGTGATAGGGGAATTCTGCAGGAAAGACCAAAACCAGCAATGCAACAACGATGGATTTCCAGACGAGGGTACCTGTGGAACAAGGGGACCAAGTCCAAAAGTCACGACCAAGTCGAGAGTGGGCACATGCCCAGGAAATGCCAGCTGTGGGTGCAAAGAAGCTGCTACTAGGCAGTAGAAGCTGAGGATTCTGCAGGAACGACAAGGGCTAGAAACGTCCCCTTTGGAGGATGGATGTCCCACGTCGTGAAGAGTCGTGCAGAAGTGTTTTCCCGCCGAAAGACCGCAAACAAGCCTTGCTAGCTGCAAGCTCGCGGTTTAGGGTTTTTGGATGCTGCTGTGGCCCAGGAGGGACCAGGATGTCGCAAATTGCGTGAGGGGACAGAGGGGACGCCCAGCAAGACAAGGAGCCCTCTCAGAAGCAAGCAGCACCCACAGAAGTGCCGGAACAGGCACTACGAAGTGGAGTGAAACGGTGCTCACCCGAAGTTGCACAAGAGAGTCCCACGCCGCCGGAGGACAACTCAGGAGGTCGTGCAATGCAGGTTAGAGTGCCGTGGACCCAGGCTTGGCTGTGCACAAAGGAAATCCTGGAAAAGTGCACAGGAGCCGGAGTAGCTGCAAAAGACGCGGTTCCCAGCAATGCAGTCTGGCGTGGGGAGGCAAGGACTTACCTCCACCAAACTTGGACTGAAGAGTCACTGGACTGTGGGAGTCACTTGGACAGAGTTGCTGGATTCAAGGGACCTCGCTCGTCGTGCTGAGAGGGGACCCAGGGGACCGGTGATGCAGTTCTTTGGTGCCTGTGGTTGCAGGGGGACGATTCCGTCGACCCACGAGAGATTTCTTTGGAGATTCTAGTGCAGAGAGGAGGCAGACTACCCCCACAGCATGCACCACCAGGAAAACAGTCGAGAAGGCGGCAGGATCAGCGTTACAGAGTTGCAGTAGTTGTCTTCCCTACTTTGTTGCAGTTTTGCAGGCTTCCAACGCGGTCAGCAGTCGATTCCTTTGCAGAAGGTGAAGAGAGAGATGCAGAGGAACTCTGATGAGCTCTTGCATTCGTTATCTAAAGAATTCCCCGAAGCAGAGACCCTAAATAGCCAGAAAAGAGGGTTTGGCTACTTAGGAGAGAGGATAGGCTAGCAATACCTTAAGGAGCCTATCAGAAGGAGTCTCTGACGTCACCTGCTGGCCCTGGCCACTCAGAGCAGTCCAGTGTGCCAGCAGCACCTCTGTTTCCAAGATGGCAGAGGTCTGGAGCACACTGGAGGAGCTCTGGGCACCTCCCAGGGGAGGTGCAGATCCGGGGAGTGGTCACTCGCCTTTCCTTTGTCCCGTTTCGCGCCAGACCAGGGCTGAGGGGTCCCGGAACCGGTGTAGACTGGCTTATGCAGAAATGGGCACCATCTGTGCCCAATAAAAGCATTTCCAGAGGCTGGGGGAGGCTACTCCTCCCCTGCCTTAACACCTTTTTCCAAAGGGAGAGGGTGTAACACCCTCTCTCTGAGGAAGTCCTTTGTTCTGCCTTCCTGGGCCATGCTTGGCTGGAACCCAGGAGGGCAAAAACCTGTCTGAGGGGTTGGCAGGAGCTGCAGTGAAACCCCTGAAAAGGCAGTTTGGCAGTACCCGGGTCTGTGCTAGAGACCCATGGGATCATGGGATTGTGCCAACAATGCCAGGATGGCATAGAGGGGGCAATTCCATGATTATAGACATGTTACATGGCCATATTCGGAGTTACCATTGTGAAGCTACACATAGGTAGTGACCAATGTGTAGTGCACGCGTGTAATGGTGTCCCCGCACTCACAAAGTCCGGGGAATTTGCCCTGAACAATGTGGGGGCACCTTGGCTAGTGCCAGGGTGCTCACACTAAGTAACTTTGCACCTAACCTTTACCAGGTAAAGGTTAGACATACAGGTGACTTATAAGTTACTTAAGTGCAGTGGTAAATGGCTGTGAAATAACGTGGACGTTATTTCACTCAGGCTGCAGTGGCAGGCCTGTGTAAGAATTGTCAGAGCTCCCTATGGGTGGCAAAAGAAATGCTGCAGCCCATAGGGATCTCCTGGAACCCCAATACCCCTGGTACCTCAGTACCATATACTAGGGAATTATAAGGGTGTTCCAGTATGCCAATGTGAATTGGTGAAATTGGTCACTAGCCTGTTCGTGACAATTTGGAGAGAAATGAGAGAGCATAACCACTGAGGTTCTGGATAGCAGAGCCTCAGTGAGACAGTTAGTCATAACACAGGTAACACATTCAGGGCACACTTATGAGCACTGGGGCCCTGGCTGGCAGGGTCCCAGTGACACATGCAATTAAAACAACATATATACAGTGAAAAAATGGTGGTAACATGCCAGGCAAGATGGTACTTTCCTACAGGGGGGCACATCCCTAATCCTATTCGGGGAATCCTCTAAACTCAGAATGGAGGATTTCTCAAGGCAGGGGTCACCTCAGCTCAGTGCACCTTAGGGGCTGTCCTGACTGGTTGGTGACTCCTCCTTGTTTTTCTCATTATCTCCTCCAACCTTGCTGCCATAAACTGGGGGCAGTGGCCGGAGGGGCGGGCATCTCCACTAGCTGGGATGCCCTGGGGCGCTGTAACAAAAGGGGTGTGCCTTTGAGGCTCACCGCCAGGTGTTACAGTTCTTGCAGGGGGAGGTGAAAAGCACCTCCACCCAGTACAGGCTTTGTTCCTGGCCACAGAGTGACAAAGTCACTCTCAACATGTGGCCAGCAACATGTCTGGTGTGTGGCAGGCTGGCAAAAACTAGTCAGCCTACACTAGAAGTCGGGTTGGCATTCAGGGGGCATCTCTAAGATGCCCTCTGGGTGTATGTTACAATAAATTGCACACTGGCATCAGTGTGCATTTATTGTGCTGAGAAGTTTGATACCAAACTTCCCAGATTTCAGTGTAGCCATTATGGAACTGTGGAGTTCGTGTTTGACAAACTCTCAGACCATATACTCTTATGGCTACCCTGCACTTACAATGTCTAAGGTTTTGCTTAGGCACTGTAGGGGCATAGTGCTCATGCACATATGCCCTCACCTGTGGTATAGTGCACCCTGCCTTAGGGCTGTAAGGCCTGCTAGAGGGGAGACTTACCTATGCCATAGGCAGTGTGAGGTTGGCATGGCACTCTGAGGGGATTGCCATGTCGACTTAGTCATTTTCTCCCTACCAGCAAACACAAGCTGGCAAGCAGTGTGTCTGTGCTGAGTGAGGGGTACCCAGGGTGGCATAAGACATTCTGCAGCCCTTAGAGACCTTCCCTGGCATCAGGGCCCTTGGTTCCAGGGGTACCAGTTACAAGGGACTTACCTGAGTGCCAGAGTTGTGCCAATTGTGGAGACAAAGGTACAGTTTAGGTAAAGAACACAGGTGCTGGGTCCTGGTTAGCAGGCCTCAGCACACTTTCAAATCAAAACTTAGCATCAGCAAAGGCAAAAAGTTAGGGGGTAACCATGCCAAGGAGGCATTTCCTTACAACCTATGAGCGTGTTCAACCACAAACCATGACGACAGCTTATTGTCCGGGACCCATGACAGCACTCAATCCTCCGGAAGGGCTCCGTGTCAGGCCTTGGCGCTCTCAGGGAACCAGACAGACAAGAGGTTATTCCTGCATGATCTATGTTCAGCATCTTTGGAACTTTCCTCGTGCACTGCTATTGTCGAGCGCCATTTGGAGAGCTGAGCTTTTAGAGTGGCTACTTTGTCCTCCACTGAGTACGCTTGGCTTTTTGCATCCATCACCTGACTGGCGACATTCCTGCAGCAGTGAGACATCCATTTTGACTACGCCCACCTTAGTCTCCACTGTCTCTATCGAGTCCTATATTGCCTTAGGATAGGGGCAAAGTCAGATTGTCAGGAGTGCCTCTGCGATACCCCGGGGTTGTGGCCTTCAAGGCCGATATCGTATAATAGTATTACATACAGGGGGAATGGGTTTGTCTCTCCCCATTTGGTCCAATGCACCTAGGGTCCAATGCGAAGCGCCCACTCTCCATGGCCTGCTTACCTCCTGAGGCAGTTTGAGCAACCAGGGCCAAGGCCTACTTCATGTAAGTTGAGGGCGTAACTAGACCTGGCAAACCCAGATGTAGGCAGGTAAGGCAGGCTGCAGGTGGAAAGGCCCCGGTCCGCTGGGTCCGCAACCCAGGCGTCTCCCACTACAGAGGATCCAGTACTGAACAGTCCAAGATCCCAAGACGGCAGCCATAGTTGATTTCCAGGAAAACACAAAGCAGGGGCTCGAGTCTGCAGGGGTACTCTGTAGTTAACCACTGGCGTGGAGTCTGGTGGTTCCTTTGTCCAACCATACAGGGAGCGATTGACCCCTACACGTCCCAAGGTGTCTACTCAAAAAGCTCTGGAAACCTCTACGCTTGATGCAGTGTTCATATCCTTGAGAAGAAAGCATAAAGTTGATGGGGACAATGGCTACACAGGTATTGAAGCATAGGTTCACATTTGTTGAACTATTCAAATGAAGCCAAGTTCAAAGATGTAGTCTTACCCACAGTGTGCACTCCCCTGCTTGCACTGTAACTTTTAAGTGGTAGCAGTCAAGGTAGTGTCACACTAGTCATTGGTGCTGAAACTCGTGACTAGTGTTTGTGCAAGGCCTCCTTGGCTGATGTCTCACGGTGTAAGCTGTCCTGTGATTGGGACTTAAAGGGGTTGAAAATGCCCCGCTCCTCCTGCCACAGTCACTGCCCTCCAGCCCATGGCCTACAGAAGTCACCGCCAGGTACCATTTCACAGCAAACACGAAGCCTCCTGCCCCAGGGCAATCTCCTCGCCTCAATGACAGCCAACAAAATCCCTCCGCCCCAGGGCAGTCTCATTGCCTCTCCACAGCCAACACAGTCCTTCCTGCTCCAGGGCACTTGCCTCTCCCACAGCCAACACAATCCCTCCTTGTAGGAAGTTGGCTCTGTATATACTATTTCAAAGTAAGAAATAGTGTGCACAGAGTCCAAGGGTTCCCCTTAGAGGTAAGATAGTGGCAAAAATAGATAATTCTAATGCTCTATTTTGTGGTAGTGTGGTCGAGCAGTTGGCTTATCAGAGGGTAGTGTTAAGCATTTGTTGTACACACACAGGCAATACATGAGAAACACGCTTGATGCAGTGTTCATATAATTGAAAATGCCCCGCTCCTCCTGCCACAGTCACTGCCCTCCAGCCCATAGCCTACAGCAGTCCCCGCCAGGTACCATGGCCCTCGGTCAGCCCTTCTACCTTGGACCTAGCACTACATGTTGCCGTGCCAACAAGCCAGAAGCGCTCGCATCGCAGGAGAAACCCAGGTGATGCCCCAATTGTCTGAGCCTGGTCGGGCCTTCTGCTAGGCACCGCTGAAGGTGTCAGCCTACTCTCACGTAGCCTTCTGTTTTGCTTCTACTTCATACTGAGAGGAAACACGAATAAAAGGAATTCCAACAATGCAGAGCTCTTAGTCTGCGTAATAAATTTATTAAGGCACTTTTTAACGTTCGAATAGAGGAAACATGCAGGTCAAATGCAGTAACACGAATACACTTCCAAAAAAGATCACAGCAGTAGAATAATAATGATCATAGAAACAAACAATGAAAATACACTACTTTAATCTTGGATTATATATCTGCATATACTGTGATTATATATTCATTCACAATGCAAAGCTAAAAATAAGAATTAAAAATGCATCATCCTGGGGCGAAGTACTGACATCACCTCTTTGCCATCTTCAAGCCGGGAACCCAGATGACTGATGAAAGAAAGAATTAACCTTGATGGGAAAGAACCAGGCATAGGCGCCACCCCCCCTCTCCTGGAATGAGTTCGATCTCTAACCCCAGTCATTAGATTTCCCTCTTAAATACCTTAAACAAGCTACAGAGGAGAATTCTAGAAACACCCCCCCTCCCATATTGTGAGTTGTTGTTCAAACGCTGCCCATACCAGTCCGTGTTGAGAGAGCACTTTAGAGATTTGGCCACATACCAAGGTGCACTCCCAAGACTGAGCTATTCCCTTCCATGCAATAAACATTCTTCTGGTACATCCTTAACTTACCCTCACTCCTCCATCTTATATCCCTGCCCGTGGTGAGAAAGAGCATGAAGGTTGAAAATATGAATGAAAAACATTTTGCATAAGTTGTACGCGGAAAAATTCCTGCATCTCCAAAGTGATGGTGTTTGATTCTAAGTTAAGCACAAAATGGAGTCCGTGGTCAAGATGGAGCAGTGGTTAAATACAGAAATCATTATACCAGCTTCACCTGGGCCTCTCCCACAGCCACCACAATCCCTCCTGCGCAGGGTAGTCTCCTCACCTCTCCCACGGCCGACACAATCCCTCCTGCCCCAGGGCAGTTTCCTCACCTCTCCTCCCGTGGCAGGTCCAGGTCCGCTCCCACATTCAACACAATCCTTCCTGCCCCAAGGCAGTCTCCTCACCTCTCCCACGGCCAACACAATCCCTCCTGCCCCAGGGCAGTCTCCTCACCTCTCCCAGGGCCAACACAATCCCTCCTGCCCCAGGGCAGTTTCCTCACCTCTCCTCCCGTGGCAGGTCCAGGTCCGCTCCCACATCCAACACAATCCCTCCTGCCCCAAGGCAGTCTCCTCACCTCTCCCACGGCCAACACAATCTCTCTTGCCCCAGGGCAGTCTCCTCACCTCTCCCACGGCCAACACAATCCCTCCTGCCCCAGGGCAGTTTCCTCACCTCTCCTCCCGTGGCAGGTCCAGGTCCGCTCCCACATCCAACACAATCCTTCCTGCCGCAGGGCAGTCTCCTGGCCTATCCTCCCGCGGCAGGTCCGAGAACTCTTTCACAGCAAACACGAAGCCTCCTGCCCAGGGCAATCTCCTCGCCTCTCTGACAGCCAACAAAATCCCTACGCCCCAGGGCAGTCTCATTGCCTCTCCACAGCCAACACAATCCTTCCTGCTCCAGGGCACTTGCCTCTCCCAAAGCCAACACAATCCCTCCTTGTAGGAAGTTTGCTCTGTATATACTATTTCAAAGTAAGGAACAGTATGCACAGAGTCCAAGGGTTCCCCTTAGAGGTAAGATAGTGGCAAAATTAGATAATTCTAATGCTCTATTTTGTGGTAGTGTGGTTGAGCAGTTGGCTTAATAGAGGGTAGTGTTAAGCATTTGTTGTATACACAGGCAATAAATGAGGAACACACACTCATAGACTTACTCCAGGCAATAGGTTTTTATATAGAAAAATATATTTTCTTAGTTTATTTTGAGAACCACAGGTTCAGGATTTGCAGTAAACACTTCAAATGCAAGGTACTTCACTTGGATACTTTAGGAACTTTGAATAAAAGCAATATCATATACAGTCTTTGTAAAAATAGCAATAAGCTATTTTCAAAGTGGACACAGTGCAAAAATCCACAGTTCCTGGGGGAGGTAAGTAAAGGTTAGTTTGTGAGGTAAATAAAACACTTACAAGTCTCAGTCCTGGGGCATAGGCAGCCCACCGTTGGGGGTTCAAGGCAACCCCAAAGTTACCACACCAGCAGCTCAGGGCCGGTCAGGTGCAAAGGTCAAAGAGGTGCCCAAAGCACTTAGGCGCCTATGGAGAACAGGGGTGCTTCGGTTCTAGTCTGCCTGCAGGTAGGTACCTGCGTCCCCGGGGAGCAGACCAGGGGGGGGTTTGTAGAGCACTGGGGGGGACACAAGTAGGCACACAAAACACACCCTCAGCGGCACAGGGGTGGCCGGGTGCAGTGTGCAAAGCAGGCATCGAGTTTAGTAGCGATTTCAGTGGAGGGACCAGGGGCGATGCAGGGAGGCACGGGGGGGCTTCTCGGGACAGCCACCACCTGCGCTAGGCAGAGGGTGGCCTGGGGGGTCACTCCTGCGCTGAAGTTCAGTTCCTTCAGGTCCTGGGGGCTGCGGGGGCAGTGCTGGTTCCAGGAGTCGGGAACCTTGTTACAGGCAGTCGCAGTCAGGGGGAGCCTTTGGATTCTCTCTGCAGGCGTCGTAGTAGAGGTTCAGAGGGGTTGTCTCTGGCTACTCACGGGCTTGCAGTCGCCGGGGAGTCCTCCCTGTGGTGGTTGTTCTCTGGATCTCGAGCCGGGGGCGTTGGGTGCAGAGTGTGAAGTCTCACCTGCAGTCTTTGGAAGTTACTTCTTTGTAGCAAAGAAGTAGCTGGTTTTGAACAGGGCTGCTGAGGGGAGTTTCTTGGTCCTTTAGTCCAGGGCAGTCCTCTGAGGCTTTAGAGGTCGCTGGTCCCTGTCGGATGCATCGCTGGTTGCAGGTTTTCGAAGTTGGAGACAGGCCGGTAGGGCTGGGGCCAAAGCAGTTGTCGTCTTCCTCCTTCTCTGCAGGCTTGTAGGTCAGCAGTCCTTCTTGTTTCTTCAGGTTGCAGGAATCTAGTTTCCTAGGTTCTGGGGTGCCCCTAAATACTGAATTTAGGGGGGTGTTTAGGTCTGGGATGGCAGTAGCCAATGGCTACTGTCCTTGAGGGTGGCTACACCCTCTTTGTGCCTCCTCCCTAATCCTATTGGGGGAATCCTCCAAACTCAAGATGGAGGATTTCTAAAGGCAGGGGTCACCTTAGCTCAGGACACCTTAGGGGCTGTCCTGACTGGTGGGTGACTCCTCCTTGTTTTTCTCATTATCTCCTCCAGCCTTGCAACCAAAAGGGGGGGCAGTCGCCAGAGGGGCGGGCATCTCCACTAGCTGGGATGCCCTGGGGAGCTGTAACAAAAAGGTTGTGACTTTGAGGCTCACCGCCAGGTGTTACATTTCCTGCAGGGGGAGGTGAGAAGCACCTCCACCCAGTACAGGCTTTGTTCCTGGCCACAGAGTGACAAAGGCACTCTCCCCATGTGGCCAGCAACATGTCTGGTGTGTGGTAGGCTGGCAGAAACTGGTCAGCCTACAGTAGAAGCCGGGTTGGTATTCAGGGGGCATCTCTAAGATGATCTCTGGGTGCATGTTACAATAAATTGCACACTGGCATCAGTGTGCATTTATTGTGCTGAGAAGTTTGATACCAAACTTCCCAGTTTTCAGTGTAGTCATTATGGAACTGCAGAGATCGTGTTTGACAAACTCCCAGACCATGTACTCTTATGGCTACCCTGCTCTTACAATGTCTAAGGTTTTGCTTAGACACTGTAGGGGCATAGTGCTCATGCACATATGCCCTCACCTGTGGTATAGTGCACCCTGCCTTAGGTCTGTAAGGCCTTCTAGAGGGGTGACTTACATATGCCACAGGCAGTGTGAGGTTGGCATGGCACTCTGAGGGGAGTGCCATGTCGACTTAGTCATTTTCTCCCCACAAGCACACACAAGCTGTGAGGCAGTGTGCATGTGCTGAGTGAGCGGTTCCCAGGGTGGCATAAGACATGCTGCAGCCCTTAGAGACCTTCCCTGGCATCAGGGCCCTTGGTACCAGGGGTACCAGTTACAAGGGGCTTATCTGAGTGCCAGGGTTATGCCAATTGTAGAGACAATGGTATATTTTAGGTGAAAGAACACTGGTGCTGGGGCCTGGTTAGCAGGGTCCCAGCACACTTCTCAGTCAAGTCAGTATCAGGCAAAAAGTGGGGGGTAACTGCAACAGGGAGACATTTTCCTCCACTCCTTCTGCAGGGCACTCACCTCTCAGACAGCTAAAACAATCCGTCCTGCCCCAGGGCAGTCTCCTTGCCTCTCCCACAGCCAGCGCAGTCCCTCCTGCCCCAAGGCAGTCTCCTTGCCTCTCCTCCCTTGACAGGTCAGGGCCTCTCCCACAGCCAACACAATCCGTCCTGCCCCAGGGAAGTCTCCTGGCCTCTTCCATATCCAACACAATCCCTCCTGCCCCAGGGCAGTCTCGTGCCTCGCCAACATAATGCCTCCTGCCCCCGGGCAGTCTCTTGGCCTCACCTCCCACGGCAGTTCCCGGGCCTCTCCCACAGCCAACACGATCCCTCCTGCCCCAGGGCAGTCTCCTGGCCTCTTCTCCCGCAGCAGGTACAGGGCCTCCCAAGTTCCTGGTCAGTCAGTGGCTGGAGCAGGCCGCCATCTCGGAAGGAGCACATCGGGGCCTGAGATTCTCTCTGAGGACCAGGGGGTTTAATACCGAGTGTGAGAAGGTAGCCTCTTTCTAGCCTTGTTACCCCCACTTTTGGCCTGTTTGTGAGTGTATGTCAGGGTGGTTGTCACTGTTTTCACTGTCTCACTGGGATCCTGATAGCCAGGCCTCAGTGCTCATAGTGAAAACACTATGTTTTCAGTATGGTTGTTATGTGTCACTGGGATCCTTCTAGTCAGGACCCCAGTGCTCATAGGTTTGTGGCCTATATGTATGTGTCACTGGGACCCTGTCACACAGGGCCCCAGTGCTCATAGGTGTGCATGTATATGTTCCCTGTGTGGTGCCTAACTGTCTCACTGAGGCTCTGCTAACCAGAACCTCAGTGGTTATGCTCTCTCATTACTCTCAAATTGTCACTAACAGGCTAGTGACCAATTTTACCAATTTACATTGGCTTACTGGAACACCCTTATAATTCCCTAGTATATGGTACTGAGGTACCCAGGGTATTGGGGTTCCAGGAGATCCCTATGGGCTGCAGCATTTCTTTTGCCACCCATAGGGAGCTCTGACAATTCTTACACAGGCCTGCCACTGCAGCCTGAGTGAAATAACGTCCACGTTATTTCACAGCCATTTTACACTGCACTTAAGTAACTTATAAGTCACCTATATGTCTAACCTTTACCTGGTAAAGGTTAGGTGCAAAGTTACTTAGTGTGAGGGCACCCTGGCACTAGCCAAGGTGCCCCCACATTGTTCAGAGCCAATTCCCTGAACTTTGTGAGTGCGGGGACACCATTACACGCGTGCACTACATATAGGTCACTACCTATATGTAGCTTCACCATGGTAACTCCGAATATGGCCATGTAACATGTCTATGATCATGGAATTGCCCCCTCTATACCATCCTGGCATAGTTGGCACAATCCCATGATCCCAGTGGTCTGTAGCACAGACCCTGGTACTGCCAAACTGCCCTTCCTGGGGTTTCACTGCAGCTGCTGCTGCTGCCAACCCCTCAGACAGGCAGCTGCCCTCCTGGGGTCCAGCCAGGCCTGGCCCAGGATGGCAGAACAAAGAACTTCCTCTGAGAGAGGGTGTGACACCCTCTCCCTTTGGAAAATGGTGTGAAGGCAGGGGAGGAGTAGCCTCCCCCAGCCTCTGGAAATGCTTTGTTGGGCACAGATGTGCCCAATTCTGCATAAGCCAGTCTACACCGGTTCAGGGACCCCTTAGCCCCTGCTCTGGCGCGAAACTGGACAAAGGAAAGGGGAGTGACCACTCCCCTGACCTGCACCTCCCCTGGGAGGTGTCCAGAGCTCCTCCAGTGTGCTCCAGACCTCTGCCATCTTGGAAACAGAGGTGCTGCTGGCACACTGGACTGCTCTGAGTGGCCAGTGCCACCAGGTGACGTCAGAGACTCCTGCTGATAGGCTCCTTCAGGTGTTAGTAGCCTTTCCTCTCTCCTAGGTAGCCAAACCCTCTTTTCTGGCTATTTAGGGTCTCTGTCTCTGGGGAAACTTTAGATAACGAATGCATGAGCTCAGCCGAGTTCCTCTGCATCTCTCTCTTCACCTTCTGATAAGGAATCGACCGCTGACCGCGCTGGAAGCCTGCAAACCTGCAACATAGTAGCAAAGACGACTACTGCAACTCTGTAACGCTGATCCTGCCGCCTTCTCGACTGTTTTCCTGCTTGTGCATGCTGTGGGGGTAGTCTGCCTCCTCTCTGCACCAGAAGCTCCGAAGAAATCTCCCGTGGGTCGACGGAATCTTCCCCCTGCAACCGCAGGCACCAAAAAGCTGCATTACCGGTCCCTTGGGTCTCCTCTCAGCACGACGAGCGAGGTCCCTCGAATCCAGCGACGCTGTCCAAGTGACCCCCACAGTCCAGTGACTCTTCAGCCCAAGTTTGGTGGAGGTAAGTCCTTGCCTCACCTCGCTGGGCTGCATTGCTGGGAACCGCGACTTTGCAGCTACTCCGGCCCCTGTGCACTTCCGGCGGAAATCCTTCGTGCACAGCCAAGCCTGGGTCCACGGCACTCTAACCTGCATTGCACGACTTTCTAAGTTGGTCTCCGGCGACGTGGGACTCCTTTGTGCAACTTCGGCGAGCACCGTTTCACGCATCCTCGTAGTGCCTGTTTCTGGCACTTCTCCGGGTGCTACCTGCTTCAGTGAGGGCTCTTTGTCTTGCTCGACGTCCCCTCTCTCTGCAGGTCCAATTTGCGACCTCCTGGTCCCTCCTGGGTCCCAGCAGCGTCCAAAAACGCCAAACGCACGATTTGCGTGTAGCAAGGCTTGTTGGCGTCCTTCCGGCGGGAAAACACTTCTGCACGACTCTCCAAGGCGAGAGGGATCCGTCCACCAAAGGGGAAGTCTCTAGCCCTTTTCGTTCCTGCAGAAACCTCAGCTTCTTCTGTCCAGTCGAAGCTTCTTTGCACCCGCAGCTGGCATTTCCTGGGCATCTGCCCATCTACGACTTGCTTGTGACTTTTGGACTTGGTCCTCTTGTTCCACAGGTACCCTAGATTGGAAATCCACAGTTGTTGCATTGCTGGTTTGTGTCTTTCCTGCATTATTCCTCTAACACGACTCTTTTGTCCTTAGGGGAACTTTAGTGCACTTTGCACTCACTTTTCAGGGTCTTGGGGAGGGTTATTTTTCTAACTCTCACTATTTTCTAATAGTCCCAGCGACCCTCTACAAGGTCACATAGGTTTGGGGTCCATTCGTGGTTCACATTCCACTTTTGGAGTATATGGTTTGTGTTGCCCCTATCCCTATGTTTCCCCATTGCTCCTATTGTAACTATACATTGTTTGCACTGTTTTCTAAGACTATACTGCATATTTTTGCTATTGTGTATATATATCTTGTGTATATTTCCTATCCTCTCACTGAGGGTACACTCTAAGATACTTTGGCATATTGTCATAAAAATAAAGTACCTTTATTTTTAGTATAACTGTGTATTGTGTTTTCTTATGATATTGTGCATATGACACTAGGTGGTACTGTGGTAGCTTCACACGTCTCCTAGTTCAGCCTAAGCTGCTCTGCTAAGCTACCATTATCTATCAACCTAAGCTGCTAGACACCCTATACACTAATAAGGGATAACTGGGCCTGGTGCAAGGTGCAAGTACCCCTTGGTACTCACTACAAGCCAGTCCAGCCTCCTACATTGGTTGTGCAGCGGTGGGATAAGTGCTTGAGATTACTTACCACTCTTGTCATTGTACTTTTCATAAGAGAAAAATATACAAAACAAGGTCAGTGTATATACACATAGCCAAAAAGTTTTGCATTTCCTCTTTTCACTCTTTTCTAAGTGCTGAAAAGTACTTCTAAACTTTCAAAAAGTTCTTAAAAGTTTAAAAAGTTTTTTCTGTCTTTCCAAAAAGTTCTGAAAACTTTTTTCTTTTTTTCTATCACTTTAACTCTCTCTAAAAAAATGTCTGGCACAGAAAAAAATGTTGAACTGTCCAAACTTGCATATGATCACCTTAGCTGGAAAGGAGCAAGGAGTCTCTGCATAGAGAGAGGTTTGAGTGTAGGGAAGAATCCTTCCTTAGAACTGTTAATTAATATGCTTAATGTACAGGATAAGGCCATAAGTGCCCAATCTGTAGAAAAAGTAGCTAATGGTTCTCAATCTGATCCAGGGACTCCCCCAGGAAAAGGTTCAGGAAAGAAACTTCTCAGCCTGCCCATTACTAGACAGTCTAGCATAGTTGGTACAGAGGTTGAATCACACTATACTGATGATGTGATCTCACATTATGCTGGTAGCCAAGCTGTTAGGGTGCCCTCTGTAAGGGACAGGTCTCCTTCTGTTCATTCCCATCATACCTCTGTATCTAGAAATGTCCCTCCCACCCACCCTGATGACAGATTGTTAGAAAGGGAGCTCAATAGATTGAGAGTGGAACAAACCAGACTGAAGCTCAAGAAGCAACAGCTGGATTTGGATAGACAGTCTTTAGAAATAGAGAGGGAAAGACAGAAGTTGGGTTTAGATACCCATGGTGGCAGCAGCAGTATTCCCCATAGTCATCCTGCAAAAGAGCATGATTCCAGGAATCTGCACAAGATAGTTCCCCCTTATAAGGAGGGGGATGACATTAACAAGTGGTTTGCTGCACTTGAGAGGGCCTGTGCTGTACAGGATGTCCCTCAAAAGCAGTGGGCTGCTATCCTATGGCTATCATTTAGTGGAAAAGGTAGGAATAGGCTCCTTACAGTGAAAGAAAATGATGCCAATAATTTCCAAGTTCTTAAGAATGCACTCCTGGATGGTTTTGGCTTAACCACTGAACAGTATAGGATAAAGTTCAGAGAGACCAAAAAGGAGTCTTCACAAGACTGGGTTGATTTCATTGACCAGGCAGTGAAGGCCTTGGAGGGGTGGTTACATGGCAGTAAAGTTACTGATTATGAAAGCCTGTATAACACAATCCTGAGAGAGCATATACTTAATAATTGTGTGTCTGATTTGTTGCACCAGTACCTGGTAGACTCTGATCTGACCTCTCCCCAAGAATTGGGAAAGAAGGCAGACAAATGGGTCAGAACAAGGGTGAACAGAAAAGTTCATACAGGGGGTGACAAAGATGGCAATAAGAAGAAAGATGGTGAAAAATCTCAAGATAAGCATGGGGATAAGGGTAAAACCAAAGATCCCACTTCAAATCTTAAACACTCTTCAGAGGGTGGGGATAAAACAAATTCTTCCTCTTCTTCCCAACCTGCACACATTAAAAAGCCTTGGTGCTTTGTGTGTAAAAATAGAGGCCATAGGCCAGGGGATAAGTCCTGTCCAGGTAAACCCCCTGAGCCTACCACCACTAATACATCAAGCTCTAGTGCCCCTAGCAGTAGTGGTACTAGTGGTGGGACTGCTGGCAACAGTCAAGCAAAGGGTGTAGTTGGGTTCACTTATGGGTCCATAGTGGAAACTGATGTCATCAGTCCCAAGACAGTTTCTGTCACACCTAGTGGCATTGGCCTTGCCACACTGGCTGCTTGTCCCCTTACAATGGATAAGTACAGGCAGACAGTTTCAATAAATGGTGTTGAGGCCTTGGCCTACAGGGACACAGGTGCCAGTTTCACTTTGGTGACTGAAAACCTAGTGCCTCCTGAACAACACATCATTGGACAACAGTATAAGATTATTGATGTCCATAACTCCACTAAGTTTCTTCCCTTAGCTATAATTCAGTTTAGTTGGGGTGGAGTTACTGGCCCTAAGCAGGTGGTGGTATCACCTAGCTTACCTGTAGACTGTCTCTTAGGTAATGACCTAGAGGCCTCAGGTTGGGCTGATGTAGAGTTTTATGCCCATGCAGCCATGCTGGGCATCCCTGAGGAATTGTTCCCTCTCATTTCAAGTGAAATGAAAAAGCAAAGGAGAGAAGGCCTGAAAACTCAGGATCCCTCTCCATCAACAGGTAAAAAGGGTATCACAGTATCCCCTAACCACCCTACCATTCAGGATACTATTCCTGTGGTGGGAGAAACCTCTCCTGGGGTGGCACCTGTTCCAAGGGAATCATCAGCTGGCAAAGCTGGACTCCCTGAGGTAGAAGTACCTCTCTGTGGGATAACTAACATTGGTGAGAAAAAGAGCACCATTTTAGTTAACATGGAGCATCCCTCCAACCCTCCCAGAGAAACTTTAGTGCAGAAACTCTGCACTGCCTCACAACACTTAGGACAGC
This sequence comes from Pleurodeles waltl, assembly GCF_031143425.1. Lineage (NCBI taxonomy): Eukaryota > Metazoa > Chordata > Amphibia > Caudata > Salamandridae > Pleurodeles > Pleurodeles waltl. The sequence continues at coordinate 1,346,479,307 of NC_090437.1, read as the reverse complement.
ATCCCTGCCCTAGTGTGGAGCTGATAGGACAGCATCCCTGCCCTGCTCCAACTCAAGAGAAACAGCATCCCTGTTCTCTCTTCCAGCCAGATGGACAAAGTTTTTGCCCAGCTATGGCTTTTCTGAGACAGCATCCCTGTCTGGCATTTCCATCACTACAAATAGGTTCAGTGGACAATTCCCACTGCTCTAAACTAAAACTTACTGATAGAAACTCTGAAAATACATCTTCACATTGTTGCTTAGCTAAAAAACTTCAAACAGGGTGGTTTACATCCCCACAGGGAAGTAACCATATAGTGGATGATAAAGGGAGTAACCAGTCTATTGCAGAGCTACTCTCTACTTATCACCACTTAGACAATAAAGTCTCAACTGGCCAAGGTTAGCCTTATTGTCCTTCGTTTGGGGGGGGGGTTGTGTGAGAAGGTAGCCTCTTTCTAGCCTTGTTACCCCCACTTTTGGCCTGTTTGTGAGTGTATGTCAGGGTGGTTGTCACTGTTTTCACTGTCTCACTGGGATCCTAATAGCCAGGCCTCAGTGCTCATAGTGAAAACACTATGTTTTCAGTATGGTTGTTATGTGTCACTGGGATCCTGCTAGTCAGGACCCCAGTGCTCATAGGTTTGTGGCCTATATGTATGTGTCACTGGGACCCTGTCACACAGGGCCCCAGTGCTCATAGGTGTGCATGTATATGTTCCCTGTGTGGTGCCTAACTGTCTCACTGAGGCTCTGCTAACCAGAACCTCAGTGGTTATGCTCTCTCATTACTCTCAAATTGTCACTAACAGGCTAGTGACCAATTTTACCAATTTACATTGGCTTACTGGAACACCCTTATAATTCCCTAGTATATGGTACTGAGGTACCCAGGGTATTGGGGTTCCAGGAGATCCCTATGGGCTGCAGCATTTATTTTGCCACCCATAGGGAGCTCTGACAATTCTTACACAGGCCTGCCACTGCAGCCTGAGTGAAATAACGTCCACGTTATTTCACAGCCATTTTACACTGCACTTAAGTAACTTATAAGTCACCTATATGTCTAACCTTTACCTGGTAAAGGTTAGGTGCAAAGTTACTTAGTGTGAGGGCACCCTGGCACTAGCCAAGGTGCCCCCACATTGTTCAGAGCCAATTCCCTGAACTTTGTGAGTGCGGGGACACCATTACACGCGTGCACTACATATAGGTCACTACCTATATGTAGCTTCACCATGGTAACTCCGAATATGGCCATGTAACATGTCTATGATCATGGAATTGCCCCCTCTATACCATCCTGGCATAGTTGGCACAATCCCATGATCCCAGTGGTCTGTAGCACAGACCCTGGTACTGCCAAACTGCCCTTCCTGGGGTTTCACTGCAGCTGCTGCTGCTGCCAACCCCTCAGACAGGCAGCTGCCCTCCTGGGGTCCAGCCAGGCCTGGCCCAGGATGGCAGAACAAAGAACTTCCTCTGAGAGAGGGTGTGACACCCTCTCCCTTTGGAAAATGGTGTGAAGGCAGGGGAGGAGTAGCCTCCCCCAGCCTCTGGAAATGCTTTGTTGGGCACAGATGTGCCCAATTCTGCATAAGCCAGTCTACACCGGTTCAGGGACCCCTTAGCCCCTGCTCTGGCGCGAAACTGGACAAAGGAAAGGGGAGTGACCACTCCCCTGACCTGCACCTCCCCTGGGAGGTGTCCAGAGCTCCTCCAGTGTGCTCCAGACCTCTGCCATCTTGGAAACAGAGGTGCTGCTGGCACACTGGACTGCTCTGAGTGGCCAGTGCCACCAGGTGACGTCAGAGACTCCTGCTGATAGGCTCCTTCAGGTGTTAGTAGCCTTTCCTCTCTCCTAGGTAGCCAAACCCTCTTTTCTGGCTATTTAGGGTCTCTGTCTCTGGGGAAACTTTAGATAACGAATGCATGAGCTCAGCCGAGTTCCTCTGCATCTCTCTCTTCACCTTCTGATAAGGAATCGACCGCTGACCGCGCTGGAAGCCTGCAAACCTGCAACATAGTAGCAAAGACGACTACTGCAACTCTGTAACGCTGATCCTGCCGCCTTCTCGACTGTTTTCCTGCTTGTGCATGCTGTGGGGGTAGTCTGCCTCCTCTCTGCACCAGAAGCTCCGAAGAAATCTCCCGTGGGTCGACGGAATCTTCCCCCTGCAACCGCAGGCACCAAAAAGCTGCATTACCGGTCCCTTGGGTCTCCTCTCAGCACGATGAGCGAGGTCCCTCGAATCCAGCGACGCTGTCCAAGTGACCCCCACAGTCCAGTGACTCTTCAGCCCAAGTTTGGTGGAGGTAAGTCCTTGCCTCACCTCGCTGGGCTGCATTGCTGGGAACCGCGACTTTGCAGCTACTCCGGCCCCTGTGCACTTCCGGCGGAAATCCTTCGTGCACAGCCAAGCCTGGGTCCACGGCACTCTAACCTGCATTGCACGACTTTCTAAGTTGGTCTCCGGCGACGTGGGGCTCCTTTGTGCAACTTCGGCGAGCACCGTTTCACGCATCCTCGTAGTGCCTGTTTCTGGCACTTCTCCGGGTGCTACCTGCTTCAGTGAGGGCTCTTTGTCTTGCTCGACGTCCCCTCTCTCTGCAGGTCCAATTTGCGACCTCCTGGTCCCTCCTGGGTCCCAGCAGCGTCCAAAAACGCCAAACGCACGATTTGCGTGTAGCAAGGCTTGTTGGCGTCCTTCCGGCGGGAAAACACTTCTGCACGACTCTCCAAGGCGAGAGGGATCCGTCCACCAAAGGGGAAGTCTCTAGCCCTTTTCGTTCCTGCAGAAACCTCAGCTTCTTCTGTCCAGTCGAAGCTTCTTTGCACCCGCAGCTGGCATTTCCTGGGCATCTGCCCATCTACGACTTGCTTGTGACTTTTGGACTTGGTCCCCTTGTTCCACAGGTACCCTTGATTGGAAATCCACAGTTGTTGCATTGCTGGTTTGTGTCTTTCCTGCATTATTCCTCTAACACAACTCTTTTGTCCTTAGGGGAACTTTAGTGCACTTTGCACTCACTTTTCAGGGTCTTGGGGAGGGTTATTTTTCTAACTCTCACTATTTTCTAATAGTCCCAGCGACCCTCTACAAGGTCACATAGGTTTGGGGTCCATTCGTGGTTCGCATTCCACTTCTGGAGTATATGGTTTGTGTTGCCCCTATCCCTATGTGTCCCCATTGCATCCTATTGTAACTATACATTGTTTGCACTGTTTTCTAAGACTATACTGCATATTTTTGCTATTGTGTAT